>NC_066579.1:132994853-133598353 GCF_024323335.1 Lathyrus oleraceus
AGAAACACCTGCTTCCGTTGCGGTAAGACCGCACACTGGAAGCGAAAACTGCCCAAAGTACTTGGAAGATGACAAAATCTCCATTCACAGGAAAAGGTGAAAGAGCTAATGATCTTTTGGCCCTAATACATACTGATGTATGTGGACCACTGAACATACCAGCCATAGGAGGTTTTCAGTACTTCATCATATTCACTGATGATTTCAGTAGATATGGTTATGTGTATTTATTGAAACACAAATCAGAGTCCTTTGAAAAGTTCAAGGAATTCAAGAATGAAGTACAAAACCAACATAGGTATGAATATTAAGAGTAATATTTATACCGGATTGACCCGCTATGAGAATACTATATAGAAAGTTATGCAAAGTGTCATAAGTTATTCTCATGGTGATAATGGTGTATACCACTCTTCGACCTGAAACCACTATGGACCCTAGATGTAGAGTCGAGTGCTTTATTGCTGATCAAACATTGTCCGTAACTGGATAACCATAAAGACAGTTGATGGGTACTCCACGAAGCATGCTGAGGGACATGAGTGACCTAGATGGAATTTGCCCATCCTGCATAACAGGATAAATGTCTATGGGCCCAATATTGAACTGGACAAGGATGACACGGTCTATGCCTTGTGTTCAATATAGATATAAGGGCAAAAGGGTAATTATACACATAAGTATTATCACAGAAGGAATTGTCAGATCACATGACATTTTCGTGTCTTGGGTAGCAGTGATGTGTTGCTAGATACCGCTCATTGTTTATTATGTTAAATAAATGATTTAATATAATTGTCAATGCCGCGAAAACCTACAGGGTCACACACAAAGGACGGATTGATGAGAGATAGAGTAACTAAGGAACACCGTAAGATACGGTGCCCTTAAGTGAATTGTAGAACATCGTAAAGGTACGGTGTACTTAAGTAGAATACGAAATATGGTAAGGTACCATGAGCTTAAGTGATTTTGGGCATATTATAAGATATGGGCCAAAATACACTTAAGTGGGCTTTTTAGCTTGAAGCCCACACAAGTGGTTCTATAAATAGAACCCTTGTGCAGAAGCATTGATGGCGATTGCATTATTTTCGTTTTTTTTCTCTCTCTCTCTCTCACTCAAAGCCTTCATTCGTACCAGCTAGCACTGAGATTGAAGGAATCCGTTCGTGTGGACTGAGTAGAGACGTTGTCATCGTTCAACGTTCGTGATCGCTCCGTGGATCTGCATCAAAGGTTTTGATCGTCACAAGAGATCTGCACGAAAGGTTTCAATCGTCACAAGAGGTAAATATTCTATCACTGATCATGACCATTCGTAAGGATCTCTAAAGGAGAAAATTTTAATTTCCGCTGCGTTTTGGATCGCAATTCTCCTTCAGTGGTATCAGAGCCACTTACGAAACCATGACTCAGATAGCTGTTTATTTTCTGTATTAATATGATTAAGAGACATAATGAATCAATTAATTAAACGAGTAATTAAATTTGGCATCATGAGTGTACGAGTTGGATGATTGATGTTGACTATGCTTCGGAACCGACATTAGTATGGTGAAGCAGCGATACATCGATCGTCCATAGGTTACGCAATTGAGACCGATCAACTTATATATGATATAAGTAATCCTAATGCAAAGTACGGTATATGTGATATACTGTTTCTGTTTCGTTCATTCAAACACTAAATGGTTGTTTTCCTTTGAGCGATCAATGGTCATTTGCTTCGGAATCCGACATTAGTATGGTGAAGCAATAACCTGTTGATCAATCATATTGAATCAACAATTGAGGTGTGTTTGACGGTCTGGAATTGGTGCATTAGGGTTAGTGACGATGCAAGGGTTGTGCCGTCAAGGAGTTGTGAATTGAGGGCTTGTTGGAACACGTTTGCTGACTGTTTCAAAGTGCTGGTTTTTGGCCGCGTGACGATCACCATGGACTTGTGACGATCGTAACAAGCTGGATGTGACGGTCGTCACGTGCTTTGTGACGGTCGTCACGTGCTTTGTGACGGTCGTCACGTGCTTTGTGACGGTCGTCACATTTACAGATCCAAAATTATAGGCGTTTCTGTTTTTGGCCGTGTGACGTTCGTCATGGGCCTGTGACGGTCGTCACACTCACAGAGTCAGAATTCTTGGGGTTTCTTTTTTGTGACTGCGCAAGGGTTGTGCTGACCGGGCAGCGGAACCCCCGGCTAACTCTGCGTAGTATGATCGGTCGCCGAAATTTAATTTGGTTTTAATAAATTAAAGGAATTAAAAATTAATAATAATAATAATGTGTTTATCATTATTGCCTTATGGTGATCAGTTATGGCCTTAGTCTTCCTTCATTTTGTTTTGGGTTTTTAAATTCGACCTGCGTGTCGTGCCTCTCCTTTTAATCTCTTAATGTAACTTCTTTTCTCATCTCAATCCCTCGTATGTAAAACGAGTTTCTTCTGTAATGTAATCTTATGAAGAAAGAGAAGAATTAAATATCAAAGGAGGACAATGTTATGAAGAAAGAGAAGAATTCAATATCCAAGGAGGACAACCTTGAAGATCTTGCTTGGAGAAGCTTAGATCATTATTAGGTTAGCTTAGGTTCTCTCATCGGCTTGGGAGAACAATTGCGCTAGGGGCCATAACTGTTTCATTATGTATGTTGATGCATGTGAATGTATGTTGATGCATGTGAATGTATGTTGATGTATGTTGTTGCATGTGAGAGACGATTTATATGATAAATAAGCCGGTGAGATCATAACGATTACAATTCCCTCAAATTAAATATTAAGTTTATGCTTTCCAAGTTTTAGTACTCATCAAGACTAGTATCGAATAATGTAGGTTTCGCCTACGCGAGGTGCATGTTCTATATTAGTAAGGTGCGATGGGATAATTGTAATATCCAACTGCTAAAACAATGGGTCAAACTTAACTAAACAAATTATGATAATATTATATATGTTTGCTTTCCAAGTTTTAGCACTCATTAAGACTAGTATCGGATAATGTAGGTTTCGCCTACGCGAGGTGCATGTTCTATATTAGTAAGGTGCGATGGGATAATTGTAATATCCAACTGCTAAAACAATGGTTCAAACTTTACTAAACAAATTATGATAATATTATATATGTTTGCTTTCCAAGTTTTAGAACTCATCAAGACTAGTATCGGATAATGTAGGTTTCGCCTACGCGAGGTGCATGTTCTATATTAGTAAGGTGCGATGGGATAATTGTAATATCCAACTGCTAAAACGATGGGTCAAACTTAATTATAATAATATTATATATGTTTAGAAGCAAGAGTTAGGAATGATCCATATGATGGATTGGAATAAGGAGTTATTCACCCAACTGAAATTTTCGAGAGTTGTATGAGATACAATTGGAAGGAGTTCCTACATAAATAACCTAGTTTTGTGTAATCCGCCTACGCGGACTTAGAACGAAGTGAAATATGGATCTCGACCCACTAGAAAATCTTCCAACGGGATTTTCCGAATCAAATGATGAGGGTCATTTGTTTTGAATAAAATAGTGGGAGCATATTTAATTAAAGGCCTAATTAAATATGTCAATGATACTTATATTTTCATTAATCTCAACAAACACCTCTAACAAACATTTTGCGATCAATCCTTGACAAAGATAAATTGTCTGGGACAAACTTTCTGGATTGGCACCGAAACCTGAGGATTGTCCTTAAACATAATAGAAAGTTGTATGTCTTGGAGACACCTGTTCCTGAAGAGGAACCTCCTAGTTCTGCACCTAAGGCAGAAAGAGATGCTTATAAGAAGCATGTCAATGATGCCAATGAAACTGCTTGTCTCATGCTAGCTACCATGAACTCAGAATTGCAAAAGCAACATGAGAACATGACAGCGTTCGATATGATCGAACACCTGAAAATGCTCTATCAAGAGCAAGAAAGGCATGAAAGGTTTGAAGTTTAAAAAAAAACCTTTTCAAGGCAAGTTAGCTGAGGGAGCCCCTGTAGGTCCCGATGTGCTCAAGATGATTGGGTATGTGGAGAACCTTGAAAGGTTGGGTTTTCCCCTCGGAAATGAACTTGCGACTGATTTGATCTTGCAATCGTTGCCAGATGGATTTAGTCAATTTGTCCTAAATTTCAATATGAATGATATGGATAAATCTCTTCCTGAACTGCTAGCCATGTTAAGAACTACTGAGCAGAATCTGAAGACAAAAGGGAAGTCCATTCTAATGATCAGAAATGGAAAGAGACAGAACAAAAGGCCCACCAAGCAGAGTGATAAAGGGAAGGGAGAGGAAGTTGCCAAACCCATACCCACTGTTGCTGCTTTGAAGCCTAGTGGAGGCATAGCAAAGAGAAACACCTGCTTCCGTTGCGGTAAGACCGCACACTGGAAGCGAAAACTGCCCAAAGTACTTGGAAGATGACAAAATCTCCATTCACAGGAAAAGGTGAAAGAGCTAATGATCTTTTGGCCCTAATACATACTGATGTATGTGGACCACTGAACATACCAGCCATAGGAGGTTTTCAGTACTTCATCATATTCACTGATGATTTCAGTAGATATGGTTATGTGTATTTATTGAAACACAAATCAGAGTCCTTTGAAAAGTTCAAGGAATTCAAGAATGAAGTACAAAACCAACATAGGTATGAATATTAAGAGTAATATTTATACCGGATTGACCCGCTATGAGAATACTATATAGAAAGTTATGCAAAGTGTCATAAGTTATTCTCATGGTGATAATGGTGTATACCACTCTTCGACCTGAAACCACTATGGACCCTAGATGTAGAGTCGAGTGCTTTATTGCTGATCAAACATTGTCCGTAACTGGATAACCATAAAGACAGTTGATGGGTACTCCACGAAGCATGCTGAGGGACATGAGTGACCTAGATGGAATTTGCCCATCCTGCATAACAGGATAAATGTCTATGGGCCCAATATTGAACTGGACAAGGATGACACGGTCTATGCCTTGTGTTCAATATAGACATAAGGGCAAAAGGGTAATTATATACATAAGTATTATCACAGAAGGAATTGTCAGATCACATGACATTTTCGTGTCTTGGGTAGCAGTGATGTGTTGTTAGATACCGCTCATTGTTTATTATATTAAATACATGATTTAATATAATTGCCAATGCCGCGAAAACCTACAGGGTCACACACAAAGGACGGATTGATGAGAGATAGAGTAACTAAGGAACACCGTAAGGTACGGTGCCCTTAAGTGAATTGTAGAACATCGTAACGGTACGGTGTACTTAAGTAGAATACGAAATATGGTAAGGTACCATGAGCTTAAGTGATTTTTGGCATATTATAAGATATGGGCCAAAATACACTTAAGTGGGCTTTTTAGCTTGAAGCCCACACAAGTGGTTCTATAAATAGAACCCTTGTGCAGAAGCATTGATGGCGATTGCATTATTTTCGTTTTCTCTCTCTCTCACTCAAAGCCTTCATTCGTACCAGCTACCACTGAGATTGAAGGAATCCGTTCGTGTGGACTGAGTAGAGACGTTGTCATCGTTCAACGTTCGTGATCGCTCCGTGGATCTGCATCAAAGGTTTTGATCATCACAAGAGATCTGTACGAAAGGTTTCAATCGTCACAAGAGGTAAATATTCTATCACTGATCATGACCATTCGTAAGGATCTCTAAAGGAGAAAATTTTAATTTCCGCTGCGTTTTGGATCGCAATTCTCCTTCAGGTACGTAGGCAATGGGTTTATCCATCCAAACAAAAAATGTAAATAATTTGTATATTCTCTTCTCATCTCTTCAATCATGTTTGCACAAACAAATTTTCACAAAACAACAACCTTTGCAACAAGTGTGAAAAGGGCTCCCTAGGAGTACCTAGGATGTTTTGGGTGCCTAACACCTTCCCATTGCATAACCAACCCCCTTACCCAGATCTCTGTTTCTTTTACTAGTTTTTGTTAAAACTTTTAGGTTTTTGTTCGCTTTCTAACAATTCCTTTGGATAAATAGAAGTGCGGTGGCGACTCGATTTGTATGATTTACCTTGGATTTAGTCAATATCTCTAATGGTAACGAATACCCCACTACAAACCCCTCACTAGCATGTTGAAGCTATCCTCACATGGTGGATTTGTGGTTTTAGGTTGAGTTTTCTCCCTTTGATAACATAAGACCTTAAGGCTTTTGGATCAATCAATTCACCAACTCATTTTGAGATTTTTACCCCGAACTACGAGGTTTTGATCCTAATGTTTTTTAAGATGGTACGTAGGCAATGGGTTTATCCATCCAAACACAAAAATGTAAATCATTTGTATGTTCTCTTCTCATCTCTTCAATCATGTTTGCACAAACAAATTTTCACAAAACAACAACCTCACCACAAGTATGAAAAGGGCTCCCTAGGAGTACCTAGGATGTTTTGGGTGCCTAACACCTTCCCATTGCATAACCAACCCCCTTACCCAGATCTCTGACTCTCTTTTACTAGTTATTGATTCGATAAAACTCTTAGGTTTTTATTCGCTTTCTAACCATTCCTTTGGATATATAGAAGTGCGGTGGCGACTCGACTTGTATGATTTACCTTGGATTTAGTCAATATCTCTAATGGTAACGGATACCCCGCTACAACCAGGCAGGTGGTTGTGAAGTTTATCAAGAATCAACTCATATGCCGTTATGGTGTGCCAGACAAGATCATTACTGATAATGGATCTAACTTGAACAACAAGATGATGAAAGAGCTGTGTAGCGAGTTCAAGGTTGCGCATCATAATTCTTCTCCTTATAGACCCATGATGAATGGGGCCGTTGAAGCTGCTAATAAGAACATCAAGAAGATTATCCAGAAGATGGTTGTTACGTACAAAGACTGGCATGAGATGCTGCCATTTGCTTTGCATGGTTATCGTACATTTGTCCGCACTTCAACAGGGGCAACCCCTTCCTCTCTTGTATATGGCATGGAAACTGTGCTCCCCGTGGAGGTTGAGATCCCATCAATGAGAGTCTAAATGGAAGTCAAGTTGACTGAGGCTGAATGGGTTCAGAATCGTTATGATCAACGGAATTTGATTGAAGAGAAGAGATTGACTGCCATGTGCCATGGTCAGTTATATTAGAAAAGGATGAAGAAAGCCTTTGATAAAAAGGTCAAGCCTCGTGTGTTTCGAGAAGGTGACCTCGTGCTCAAGAAAGTTTTGTCTTTCGCGCCCGATTCCAGGGGCAAGTGGACTCCAAACTATGAAGGTTCATATGTTGTCAAGAGAGCCTTTTCAGGCGGTGCTTTGATACTTACAACTATGGATGGGGAGGATTTCACTCGTTCTGTGAATTCAGTTTGTCTCTTCAGCGAGCACAGAGAAAGTGATGCACCACCCAGATCCCCTAAGAGTTTGGAGTTTGGTTCTGATCTTCTAGCTCCCCAGTGAGGCTGCATCTAGCATTGGTGTTATCAATTATATGGTTGTCATCCCTTGTGTGGATTGACCTAAAATTCCTTATAGATTGATAAGTTGGCATGCTATCTTTTTCGAGGAAGTCGGTTTGTAGCTTATCCCCTGTGGATTCGCCTACATTATTCTCCAACAGGTTTGCCTACCGTTCATCCTCAGCAGGGTTGCTCATATTAGACTTCCCCAATTTGGTCTCCAGCAGGTCATCTCCAGCTGAGCGCCTACAGGTTATTCCTGGTTCAGTCATCAGCAGTTCTTTCCCTAGTGGAATTGCCTGATCGGAGCTTGATTGTTGTTACTTCCTCCTTCTCAGATAATTTTCCTCTTAGTAGAGCGGGTGATGAAAATGTTTATTTTCTATCCCCAGCGGAGCGTTGTTTCCCTTCTCCTCGACAGAGATTGTTTCTCCAGCAGTTTGAGGAAATGTGATGGTTATTGGAACTTTTGTTTGGTGGTTACTCCCCACAGAGTTTCATATCTTATCCGTGTTTAGCTTCCCCAGCTTAGGCTTTACCTGATTTTAGTTTGGCATTGGAACTTCTAAAGAGGACGTGTCGTATTTCTTCCCCAGCAGAGTGACTGGTTCTCCTTCTCCATAGCAGAGATATTTCCTTACGTGGTTACAAGTGAAGGTTGTTGGATGTGCTTCTGTTTGGTGGTTGTTCCCCACAGAATTCCATATCATCCCCTGATAAGATCCCTAGTAGATTTCTTCTCTGAATGATCTTATCCATGTCTCTGCATATTGTTGGAAGATCTCCAGCTTTGGTGATTGTGATACCTTGCTCATTCCCAACAGCGGTCTCTGATCCCCGGTGATCCTGCTTGTTCCCCTAGCAGTAGTCTTTGTTCCCGGCAACGACTATGTTGGATCCTCAACATTGGTCCTTATCCCCTGCAGAGATCAGTGTTTCCTGCTATTTGTTGCCCCCACCAGATTGGATGTTTCTCCAGTGGGCTTGGCTTTCTCTTTTGAGATGTAGTACCGGATGTTTGTCCATTGGTTCTTGGACCTGTTTGTGTTAGATATGTCTGTTTGTCAGCATTAATCATACATAAACCATGCATATACATGCATAATTATAACATTCAGATATTCATGTTGCATTTTTGCCATATATCTTTGTTTGTTATCTCCTGCTAATTGGTGATATATATCTCCCCAGGCAGATGTTTGTGTCTGATCTCTCCATATAGAGTCAGCCCCATATGCAGAAAGTGTCTATCCTTTCTTCCATATTCCCCACTGAGTTATGTCCTCGTGGATGATTATTTTTTCAGTTTCCTCCCAAAATATGTATTGGGATGGAATTACTCCCCTAAGTTATATCCTCATCGGGTTGAGTCTTGTTTCATTGTGTCTCTCTAGTTTGTTCCTAGATTGACTACTCTTGTTATTTCCCCTGCAGTTCCCTGTGGTTCAGGTGACCAATTGCTCAGTAACCAGTAATTGTTCATTCTCTCCCCAGCGGATTTTTGTGGCCTTCTACCCAGTAACCGGTAGTTGTAAGTCCTATTTCTTTGGCCTTCTACCTATTAACCGGTAGTTGTAAGTCCTATTTTTGTGGCCTTCTACCCAGTAACCGGTAGTTATAAGTCCTATTTCTGTGGTTTACTACTAGTTGTAAATCCCATTTTGTCCCCTTGCAGAGTTAACCTTGTTTTTGTTCATCCTAACCAATGACGGTTACTCTCTTCTGTGGTTTTCTACCCAGTAACTGGTAGATGTAATCCCCTCCTTGTTGGTTATCTCTATCCAATATTCGGTATTGATATTCCTTCTTTTTGAGTATATCTCCCAGTAACCGGTGATATATCTCTTGGATAATTGCTCTGATCAAGCAATTTATCCCCAACGAGTCATCTTTCATTTACCCTTGTTTGGTAATGATTGTTTCTCCCCTTTGATTGGTCATTAGCTTATACCCAGTATACGGTATCCCGATGTCCTTTCTTTTCGGTCGATTTATCCTTTATTAAACTAGTAACCGGTTGGGGATAATCTTCCATGCGAGTATGTTATCTACGTTCTGACGGTAATAGATAATATATCTCATGCGCTCTTCAGTCGAAGTCTTTTTCTTCCCCAGTTGAGTAAGATTCGTATTTCCTTATGGAATCGAATGTCCATCCTATAATCGAATTCGCTTTTTCATCCATCCTTTCGGATGATGAGTGTCTTGGAAATATTCCCCAATTCACGCCTGGTTGGTCACCTATTATATGCCCAGTAACCGGTATCCCTGGTCCTCCTTCCTTTCTGCTCCCTATTATGACTTTTTGTCCCCTGTGGAGTCAGATTTTCCTGAGTTGAAATATACCTTTTTAGGTCTTCCTCAGACGTCTTTGGATGATTGATATCTCTCACCCTTATACCGGTCTTAGATATTCATTATCCTTGAGCGTGTTATTCTCTCACCCTTATACCGGTGTTTTGATCACATGTCTCTTTGAGCTTATTACCCAGTAACCGGTAATACCTCATTTGTTTCTTCCTCAGCTGAGTCCTTTATGGATGTTCCCAGCCTGAGTCCCTTAGTGGATTTTCTTCATCCGAGTCCGGATTTTTATCCGAAGTATCCTTTGTGGATAGTGTGCTGTATTGGCATATTCCCCAATACATGCATCTTTGCGTCAGCTCGAGTCTTTCCATTGATTTATATTCATGGAATCCCTTCGTGTCTCTCAGCAAGTTTTAAGTCGTGACCTGCTCACGCATTTTATCCCCTTTACTCCCAAGAGTCTTTGTCCCATTTATGAGTGTATTACTCATATGGATTTTCAGTTTCTCCTGATTTCTTTTTCCTTTGTGGACATATATCCCCATAGAGTATTAACTTTTGCATACATACATTTGTATCATGAGGTCTCTTAGGGACCAAAATCCGTCTCTTTGTTATTATTTAAGCCCATTCTACCTCGTCGAGACGAAGATTTTAACCTTCATATCTCCGGATAGAATGACCTTAAATAGGGGCATCTGTAAGACCCTAATTTTTACCCTAAGATCCCTCATGGCATCATAACATTTCACATTGCATTTGCCTCACGGATCATAGCATCTTGGCTCCTTAACCCTTGGGTTGGGACTTGTGTGAGTTGGTTTGAGACCACCAAGCATGCTTGAATTGTATATTATTGCTTTTCTTATTTTGTTTACTAACCAAAAGCACAAAAATATGTCACTAACTTATTTTGTTTTGAAGCTTGAGCAATCATGTGATCCAAGGCTCCTAGGAGGCCCCTATGCTCAAAGAATGGCCAGATGAAAGTTGAAAGTGTAACACCTCAAAATTTGCCCTCCTCTTCTTGGGACTAGTTTAGCATATTGAATTTCATGTTTTAGGACATTAGGAATTGCATTTTGCATATCATATGGAAATAAGAAGATCATCCTCCAAAGTCTTTTTAGAGATGGAGAAGGTACATGATTCAAGCCTGAGGGTTTCCATGAATTGGTGATTAACCATCTAAGGGTTTGCTTTTCACCAGGGTTTCAAAGGTTGAGTATTATCTTGTTTGCAAGGATATGTCACCATCATCATGGTTATGTCATCATCCAGGGTTTCATTGTGCTTTCTCAAGTTTCCTTTGGATTAGGGTTTTAACCTCTGGTCAACCCTAATCAATGACTTTCTCTCAACCAGGGTTTCTCAAGGAGATGAGGCATTCTATTGAGATGAGGATCACATGGTTATCATATTGAGCTTACATGAGCTAGGGGTTCATTTCTGAGCAAATTCCTCAAGTGGTTGAGGCTCAAGCTGATCAGAGCATTTCTAGGTCATATGTGGACCAAAAAGTCAACTATAAAGTCAACTGAGAGCTAGGAGGTGGGGAAATGAGTTTCAACATCTCAATAATGTTCAAAAGGGGTCCATTTGTCATTTCAAACATCTATCTTGAAGATTTTGAAGTCAGGGCAAAAGTTTCCAAAATTGGAAAGTGACCTGTAATTGAAAGTTTCCAAAAATGTCAAGTTTTTGGTCCATATTCAACTTGACTTATAAACATCAAAGAAGCTTCAAATGGATTTTTGGTGAACATGAAAGTTGAAGATCATTCTCTCCCCTTTACAAAAAGTCCTATTTCATGTCCATCTGATGATTGGTTGAGGAGTTATGGCCAAATGATCACAAAGTGTACATGGAAGTTCAACATGGCATAACTTTTGATTCAAAACTCCAAATTGGTCCATCCTTTTTGCAAAATGCTTCTTGTGACCAATACTTTCCAAATCAATCATTGCCTTGCATGGAAAAAGCTCATGTGATAACTTGTTCATTCATGTGCTTTTTGGAGGGAAAATTCATAATTTGAATTTGGTTCAAGATATGTGCAAAATACCACTTCCATTGTGTTTATAAGATGATTTTAAGTGATTTCAAGCCCTAACATGGCACTGTTCACGTGTGGATTTTCCATGCACCCTCATTTTGCAATTTTGCACTTCACTTCAATTTTCCCTAATCATGTTTAGCCAAGGCTTAAGTGGGATTAGCAAAGTCATTAACACACCATATATAAGCCTAATCCTAACAGAATTTGCCATAACTAACTTTCTAGATCTCAAATTCATTTTTCCCTCAAAAACTCTCTCTCCTTGAATTTCAAATTTTCTTCACACAACCACAAGATTTCTTCATAGATCCTTGATCCTGGTGGTATTTGGAGCAAGAAGCATTCATCATTCGTGGCAATTGAGCAAGATTTGGAGCTATTCAAGTGTATGAACATGTTGATGGAAACTTGATTTTGAGTTGGATCCAAGGGATTTCAAGTGTTGATTCGTTCACAAAGCTTCTAATCAATCATATTGGATAAGATCTGGATCATTTAGAGGCTTGAACACGTGGATTTCCATCGCTGCCATTCCAAGTAGGTGGATTTTCGAACCTCTCGTTTTACCTTTTATTTGCCATGATTATATAGAGCCTGTTATGCTGATGATTCTGATGTAAGTAGATTTAATTTTGGTCAAGAATTGAAGAAGATATATGAACTTAAATTTTTGCACATAGAAATGTTTCTGTTCGATCCAGGAAATATATGAGGTTTTAGGCTGAATGATTGTGATATTCGTGTTCTACGTGGAGAGACCTTTCCAATGGTATAAGGTTTAGTCATTTCTGGAAATTTTCGTGGCGGAGCTCCGCCTGTCTCGCCGGAGAAGACGGTTGCTCCGTCTTCTAGTAATTTGACCTAGGGTTTGCCTAGTCAGCGCTTGCGTATGCGCTCAAGTGTCCGTTTGGTTGGTTCACGTTCATTGACCGTGCCTGTGTGTTCTTTGACTCGCTGACTGGCTTGCCACATGTATTAATGAAACGACGCGTTTCTTTGAACGCTCTTTGATCCCTGGCACACGAGTTCGAATCCTGGCTCGGTCATTTTTTTAATTCTAGTTAGTTTTTCCTTCAGCGCTTGGAACCTTCCTTGACCTGAGCTCGATTCCTGGCTATGCGATTTTTGGAATTTATTTTTGAGCGCTCCTATTGACCTAGCGCGCCTGTGTTCAATTCCATGCCAGGCACATTTGTAAATTTATTCTCATGAGCGCTCCATTTACCTTGCTAACTTGTGTTCAAGTCCTGCTGAATGCACATTGTGATTTCATTTTTTGAATTGGCATTTCCCTCTCATTTTCATGCTTAATTCAATTATTTCATTCAACTTTAGAAAATCATAAAAATTAGTAGATTAATCCAATTTGATCCAGGTTTTTTTCCACATGCTTGTGTTGATGTCTATTATTTTTTGATGTTTATTTCATGATTTTTGTGTTTCTAGATTTTTAATGGTGATTTGTTGATTGCACATGATGCCAAATTGACATGTTGTGCTATATGATTTGTGAAATGCTCATGATTTATCCAATTGACTTGGAATTTTGCATACTTGATCCTAACATGTGATGTGATTTTTTGGCTTTGGTTTGAGATTTTTATCATTTTCCATCACTGTGTTGGACACATGAACATATGGTGTGATAATTTGTGTCACCACTGTTGTTGACTGTTGATTTGTCTGAATGTAATATTAACTATTTGACTTTTGTACAGGTACATTAGCCGCTTGCTAGCTAGATTTTGCTTTGCTTTGGAGTGTGGTTGATACACCACTGAGGTTGTTTAGCCTTCTCACTCCATGTAGAAGCCCTGTCATTTCTTTTGGCAGGCATTTGGCTGAAGTCCTCCTTAAGAGGCAATGATTGTGATTGTTTATATTTGTGCCAAAGACCTCCAAGTGAGGCATGTTACTTGTTAAGTCCTCCTAAATGAAGAGGCAATTGACAGATAGAAGGGACTAGTAGCCAGTCCCCTGTTATTCGGCGAGTCATTCATTATGCTCGCACTACGTGCTGATGCTCTTGAACAATGTACCCAAGATCTTTGTATAGAGTCAGTCAAGTGGAATAGGGTCCCTCTTTCTGGATCCCCATGTTTTCTTTGATTTGAGCTCACCCAGGCCAGGGTTAAGAGCATGAGGTCTAATCCTCATTACCTTTTTTATCAGCTCACCCTGACGGTCAATGTCAGTGGTTAAGAGCTTCAGCATACCCCTACAGTTTTGGCTTGTTTGTCGAGGTTGATATGACCCCTTGACTAAAGCCCAACCATTTGTCTGAGCCTCTTGTTTATATATAGAGTGTGATGCTTGTTCATTTGTGTTGATGTTTATTTGCTGTTTGAATTGACTTGTTCCCTGTGCGAGTTAGGTTCTGATTAGATACCTTAACTTAGGGATTGTGGATTTCATGACAACTATTAGGCTCGAGTCAGTCTCCCTTTTAGTCTGTTATTTCCCTGGTCTCTGGTTAGGAGAGAGTTTCTCCCCTGTTAAGGGTGTAACATCTCAAAATTTGCCCTCTTCTCTTGGGAACTAAGCTAATCATATTGCATATCATTTTAGGTCATTAGGCATTTCATATTGCATAGCATGTGGTTACATTGTGCAAGCCATTCTCCCAAGTCTTGATCAGAAGATGGGAAGTCAAAGTGCAAGCCTAGGGTTGATTGGTCATGGCCATCTGAGGATTGGGCTGTGAATTAGGGTTTCATGATTCTCAATGGATGTTGGTCTTCATCTTGATTGAATTGATACATCATCATCATCATGGTTGGATGTCATCAGGAGATTGAAGAAGATTCCTTGAGATTAGGGTTTTGACCATTGGTCAACCCTAATCAGCTGCATTGGGCCAGTCAGAGCTGGATCAGGAGATGGGGTTTGTGATGAATATGGGGTTCATTATATGATTATATTGAGCTAATTGAGGCTAGGGTATCACCCTTGAGCCATTTCAGTTGAAGATTGGAGCTTAAATTGATCTATGCATTGCCAAATTCATCTATCAGATGAAAAGTCAACTGTGGTCAACTGTACAGGATCTGATGGATTTGGAGGTGGAAATGAGTTGGATACACTTCATTCATGTTGGAACAAGTGTTAGATGACATTTCAAAGCTTAAGAATGAAGAAAATCAAGTCAGGACAAAAACTGCCAAAAATAGAAAGTGACTTGTAGCTGAAGTTTCCAAAAATGGAAAGTTTTTGACCTCAAAAACAGATGTCCAAGGAAGCTTCAAATGAAGAATTGTTCAACATGACAGATGTAGATCTTGTTCTCACCTTTCCAAAAAGTCCAAGAACTTGAAAATCCAATGTGTGGTTTGCAAAATATGGCTCAGTGAATTTCAGAAAAGACCCGTAATCAGGAGGCCATAACTACCACATACTTTGTCCAAATTGCAAGTTCTTTATATGCACAAACTCCATTTGACATGTACTTTGAGGGTGCATCATTGGATTTTCCCAAAAATGGCCAAGGCAAAAAGTCACTTTTCAACTGGACAGCTGAATTGGACCAGGGGCAAAATTGTCCAAATGTCAAAATAATTGGAATTTTTGAATGGGACTTTTTCCAACACCTCAGGAATGGCATTTGGAGTGTGTTTGAATATTCATTTCATGCCTAGGCCTTTTAAATTTAGATTTGGCTTGAAAAGTGAAATGGGGAAAATTGGACAATTACCACACATATGTGAATTTGAGAAATACAACACCAATGAGCATGGGACAAGTTGCAATGGTTCACATATGATATTTAGAGGTTGCATGAGCTGTTAACAGGTGGCATGAGCTGTCATAGTGGAATTACATTTTTACCCCTCACTTGAAATAACCAATTACACTAACAATGCTAATTTGGTTAATCACACACTTAAGCATGGATTAAGCTCACATATATAAGCTTAATCACATGTTAAACATAACAGAATTTCATTTCACCAAAATTCAGATCTAAAAACTCTCCAATTCTCTCACATTTTCTCAAGAACATTCAAGAACACATCACACAAAAACCACAAAAACTCTTCCAATTCTTGATGAAATTCGGAAATTCTTGTTGATCCAATCTTCATTCAACTTCTTCTTCTACTGTTTTGACAAAGCAACTTCCAAATCCTCAAGATTCACAACTGTCCAAGTGCGATGCATTAATGGTGAATTGAGATTGTTCATGCGTGGGGCTGTGAGGGATCAAACTACAAGTTGAATTCACTTTTCCAAACCTTCTCCTTGAACTGTTTTGAATAAATTCATCAAGAGGCGCGCTAATTCATCACTGCTCCTTCACAAGGTGAGTATTTCGAATTCTTCCTTTGAGTGAATTAAGGCATGGCTTTTGTAGATTGTTCATGATAGATCAACGTGCAACTTGTATTTTTTGGTTTGGTTCACTATTAAGTGAGATATTTGGATTTTTAGTTTTGTTGTCTAACCTTTAACCATCCGATTCGTGAGATATGGCGAATGTTAGAGGAAATAGTTAGCATATTAGTAATGTGCATTGAGAGAGGAAGAGAATGATGTGCGATTTGCTTGATTTGGTGATGAAAAGTTCATGTCGTATTCTGGACTTGGATGAGCGCGAAGAACATGGCCAAGAGTGTTTGAAAAATCTGGAAAAATGCTGTTAGATCTTCTGTTATTCGCCTGGCAGTTTGAAAGGTGTTTCCCTCCGGATTTCACCAATTGGCGCGTGACAGCATGTTTAGTAATGCTGTGCGTTTTGGGCACTGTCCACGTAATTACAAATACTGCCATTAACACATCTAATTAATTAATGTATATTCTAAGTGAATTATTAAAAATCATTTCAACCTTAAAAAATTCATAGAAAATTGTAGAAAAATCACAAAAATGCAAAAAAAATTGTGTTGACTTTGTCTTTGAGTGTAGGTTTTTTTTGACCTATTGGTCAAAGTTGTGCTTGGCAAATATTTTATTTGGCATAGGCTTTTCTAATGTATGTCACATTTTGATACATTTTGGCAATTTGATCATGAAATACTCATATCATAAAATAAATGGCTGAAAATTTTTGTGGTGGTTCTTGACTCATTGAGGATTATTTATATGTAAATTTCATGAATTTTTGATACCTGGTTAGAGAGCAGCAAATTCTGGAACTTAGGTGTGACAATTTGTGTCACACCTCTTGATGTCAACTTGTTGAATTTAATTGGATAACCTATGCATGTTAGAATTGAATGAAATTTGGCATGGTGAATTGTTGATATGTCAGGATGTTGTATGAATTTTTGTAGAATTTTTCACTGCCTTTTCTAATTGATCATGATTTTTCATTTCTGGTGATTGAAATTGCAAGCTCATGTGATACATGTTGGTAGATTGATTGGGAAATCCTCATATTGTATTGTATGGCCATGAAATTTGATATGCATGAACTAGACACATTGTGTGACCTCCCTGTTTTGGTCTCATCCATTTCTTTTTTGTTTTCAATGAGATATGAATTTTTGAATTGGATGTATGCATTGATGGTGTGAATTGAAGCATGTAATTGTGTCTGTTTTTGTGGATTTTCATTGACATGGTTTCATTTGCCCAATTAAGCTCAAATTTGACATGGTAGACCTTGATTGACCCCTGTTTAGGTGTATTTAATTTGAGAATTTTTGGATGTATTTTGATAGGGATTTGAATGCAATACTTCTGTTTGTATGCTTGGTGGTTCATTTGACCTCATATGGATTGTTTTGTGCATGAATTGAACATGATGGATGATATAAACATGAGACCAATGATGTTTGCTTGTGTTTGATGATAATTTGATGTTGGTTGATGAATACCTTGCTGTTTTAGATTTTTTCTTGCTTTTGGACCCTAGGCTTGGCCTAGTGGTCTAGTTGCTAATATTTGCTTGATTTTTCAGGATCAAAAAGCAATGCACATGGAGAATGATCCAAATCCAATTTTGATTGATGTTGTGGATGTTTGTACACTAACATAACATTGTTTTTTAGGTGTTGGAGCTTGGGTTTAAGCCTTGAGCTTGCTTTGTGTTGTATTGTTTAAACTGTTTGATTATTTGCTGTATAGTTTGTCTGATTGAGTACTGACTGAGTTTGATTGTTTCCAGGTACTTTAGTTGCTCAGTTCCTTGTGAACTATTGCTTTGCTTTGCTTAAGCAACTTGCATTTGAGGTATAACCTTCTTACTTCATGTAGTCTGGAGACCCGGCTGTTACCGGGCCGGGCAAATAAATGTCTGAAGTCCTCCTTAAGAGGCAATGATTGTGTATGTTTATTTTTAAGCCAAGCAGGAAAAGCCCTTCAAGTAAGGCAATTGGTGGAAGGTAGGGACAAGCAACCTGTCCCCCACTATTCAGTTGAGTCTTCTCCTTGCTCCCATTACATGGTTGTAGCATTGAGATCAAAAGCCCAAGATCTGTGCAGTGCACATTGAGTCAGAGTCATCGAGCATAGAAGGGTTCCCCCAATCTGGACCCATGCTCATTTGTCAGCTCTCCCTGGTTAGGGATAAGAGCTGTGAGGTCTGATCCTCACTTCACCTTTTCATCTGCTTCACCTTAGCCTCGTAATGGCAAGGTTAAGAGCAAACACAGCCTGTACAGACGATTGCTTAGGCAGTCAAACCTGATTGATTGAGCCCCTTGTTTGGCTATAGTGCGTGTTATGTGGATATCTGATTGACATGCTTGTTTGAGATACCTGTTCTCATTTGATGATATATGATTGTATGCTTGTGTGCTAGCTTCTTTCCTGGTTAGGTTAGTTTGCTTATGCAAGTAGGATAGAAAACCGAACTTAGGGTGACTTTGCATGACAACATTAGGCTCGAGTCTCAGCTCCCTAGTGTCGTGTTTTCCCCTCGGTTTCTGGTTAGCAATTTAGTCCCTTTCAGGGGAACTACATCGCCCTGATCCTCGTGCCAGACGAGGTATGTAGGCAGGAGGTCGTGCGAGACCTCTCCGGGCGCCTTTTTACTTATTTGTTGGTTTGTTTGCTTTGTTATCTGACTATGTGTTTTGGTTCGGATGCCGACGTAAGCCCAGTGATTGGCAGTCGGGCTCCACGTTTGCCGTTTTGAGTGTGTTTTGGTTCGGATGCTGACGTAATTCCATCCAGTGGTTGTCGGGCTCCATGTTTGCCACCCTTGCTTGTTTATTTGTTTTGTGTTGTTTGGCGTGCGTAAGCCGAACTACAGTGGCTCTGATTCTTGTTCCAGACAAGATATGTAGGCATAAGGTGCGACGCCTTATCGAGCCCGTTTCTCTTAACCCCACCTGCGTTCCCTGTGTGTGTGTGATGTTTAGCAACCTTTTCTTTTCTTAGAACGTGGATCCCGTCGAGTACGACGGACGTGAGGGGTGCTAATACCTTCCCCTCGCGTAACCGACTCCCGAACCTTTTCTCTCTGGTCGCGAGACCATGTCTTTCCAGGTTTCTCTGAGCGTTTCCTTTCCCTATCTTGGGATAAATAACGTTTAGTGGCGGCTCTGTGTGTTTTTATTTTTAGGCTCGCCGGTTGATTTTTCGCAGGATGCGACAGCTGGCGACTCTGCTGGGGATAACCGATGTAGACCTATGCTGGTCCATCGTCCCTAAGCGAGTCCTTCCTAGCGTTCTAGGATTAGTTTAGGTTGCTTGTGTGTGTTATTTATTGCATTTATTATTCTGATTGTGTATATATTTGCATTTAATGTCTGCATGCATCATACTATCATATTGTTGCCGTCCTCTGTACAGGTGGTTCCTCTGTTTTGGGGTGGGAGTTACTCGAGGTAAAAGGCCCAATACCCAGGCTATGAGTGAAATCTAGGAAACCTAGGAATAGAGTGATTCATGGGAAGCGGGTGGTATGGCGCCACTTAGCGGAACATTGATATCACGAGCAGTTCAGACCCTGGTGGGATATTATCGTTACATACTTCGGGTGTGTATATGATGGTATTCTGCGAAAGGTTATTTATGCTGCGTTTCTCTCGACCTTGCCCTGGCCTAGATGACACCCGTGAGTGGGGAGGGAATGATCTTTATCACAGGTACAGATGCATAATCAAATGGTGACTGTTGGTGATTGATGGTGACTCAGATGGTGACTAATGGTTCCGTGGATCCGAGTCATATTTATGAGTCGGATTTATGGTTATTTGTTGCCGTGACGCCGGAGTGCTGTCCGTGATTTATCAGCGGGGATCCGTTTATTTCAGGATTCCCCGCGCCGAGATATTTTATCAGTGGGGATCCGTTTATTTCGGATTCCCTGGGCCGATTCAGATGGTGATGGTGTGTCTGATCAGAGACCAGTGGTGATGATGATGTATCTGTCTTCCGTTTATTTCGGAACCCGTGGGTCAGAATTGTGATTGTGCACTCCTCAGATGGTTATGATCTGTTCAGAGACCAGATTCAGTGCAGATGATCAGATGGCTTGGAGGATGGCAACGCATTGCATTCATTCATTAGCATCATTACATCTTGCATTAATTGCATCTAACACATGTTTATCCATATGCAGGGACACTTTTGATCGAGATTCTGGTTGAGAGACTTTCTGTTTAGAGATGAGGATCGGCCTGAAATACAACATTGCCTACAGTTTCTTCGATCCAGAGATTGGTGTGCTAAAGGAGATGATAGCATTGATCACTCCCGACCATGTGGGGACGTTTAGAGAGGCATATGGCGGTATCCTGAAGATGGTTTTCAGGCTCACTGACAGTGACAGAAGCGCCATCCATACCCTTCTCCAGTTTTATGACCTGGGGCTGAGATGCTTTGTATTTCCAGATTATCTGTTGGGACCTCTGATGGAGGACTATGCTGGCATCCTGAGTATTCAGATCCGTGATCAGATTCCGTTCCATGTCACCAGAGCAGAGCCTGATGTCCTTGGAATTTCACGTGCTCTTTATTTGAGTCCGGAAATGGTCAAGGAAGGATTGAAGGAAAAGGGGAAGTTACCCGGTTTTCATTTGAGTTTCTTGGAGGCTAATACCAAGGAACATGCTGCTATGGGTAACTGGAAGACGGTGTGCGCATTGATTGCTGTGAGCATTTATGGGATTGTTTTGTTTCCTAATCAGAAGAATTTTGTGGACTATAATGCTATCAGATTGTTCATGCAGAAAAACCCTATTCCTACTCTGGTCGGGGATGTTTACTATTCAGTGCATAACAGGAATGAGAAGAGGCGTGGTGGCTTGATCAGATGTTGTTCCCAGTTGCTCTTCAAATGGTTCATGGGGTATTTGCCTTCTCGAGGTGCCTTCGTTCAGATGGATCCTAGTGTCAAGTGGTCCTTCAGGTTGATGGGTCTGCGGGCTGATGATATTTCTTGGACTCATAATGGTTTGGCTGGCCGGGATCTTATATGCAGTTGTGGGAGTTTACCTAATGTGCCTTTGGTAGGAGTTCAGGGTTGCATTAATTACAACCCAATGCTTCTCAGGAGACAGATGGGGTTTGCTATAGAGGGTCCTCCTCTCGGGCAAGAGATTCAGGAGTCCTTCTATTTCCCGATTGATGGTAACCAGACTAAGCTGAGGCAGGTATTGGATGAGTGGCGTGACATTCAGAGGAAGGGTAAGGTTCCTTATGGGGAAGTTAACTGTCGGTATTTTCCACTATTCAAAGATTGGTTGCGAAAGAGGATTGAAGCTACATTTCTACCATTTCCTGGAGGTGATCCTGCGTGTCCTATGATTGAGGGTCCAAGTTCTTCTGTCAGCATGGAAGAATTCCTTGAGATGAAGAGG
This sequence comes from Lathyrus oleraceus, assembly GCF_024323335.1. Taxonomy (NCBI): domain Eukaryota; kingdom Viridiplantae; phylum Streptophyta; class Magnoliopsida; order Fabales; family Fabaceae; genus Lathyrus; species Lathyrus oleraceus. Next base: position 133,016,404 of record NC_066579.1, read on the forward strand.
GCCAGAGACCAGTTACTTGCAGAGAAAGTTGAGTTGGAGAGAAGTGTTGCTCGTTTTCAGGCAGTTAATCAGGAGATCAAGGTAAAGATGGAAGAACAAGACAAGCGACATGCTTTGGAGGCCAAACGCTTCGAAATGGATACAGCCTACTATGGGGAGATCAGCCAAGCTTTAGCATCATCCAACCGGGAGCACGACATCACGAGGGAGAAGCTGTTCAGAGCATCGAAGGTCATTGAGGATGAGAAGAGGAGGCAAATCCTTGCCAGGGATCAGAGAGAGGAGAGAGTCAGAAGCCTCATTGCTGAGTGGGAGACCAAGCTGAAGGTCAAGGAAGCAGAGAATCTGAAGATCAGGGCTGAGAGAGATCATTATGTTGCTGAGAGAGACCATTACTTCAGACAGATGAAGATTCATCAGAAGGAAGTTGGGAGATTGCAGCAGGAGAACACCGAGCTCAGGTTCGCCGCAGAGTTCGCGAGGATGGAAGATGAGATAGGGCCATCTGTGGGACCCTCATCCAGTTAGATCTTTCATTTGTGTTGGATTACCGTCAGGCTTGTTGACGGAATTCACTTGTCTGTATTTCTTTCCTATTCTGGAGGATTGTATTTGATTTTATCTGGTTGATGTATGACTATGACACTGTTTGTGCACTCTTTGGTTATGTGATGGTTATTTTCAGTCAGTGATTAATCTTCAAGCTTTATTTGCTTTGCCGTATGCACTCACACAAGCACACACATGGTTGGGGGTATCCTGCTAAATCACATATCTCCGATCTGCACGATAAAATCAAACGCTGAATATCAGAATATTGATGCCGGATTATTATTTGTCTCAGTGATGCCAGGATCGAGAGACAAAGTGTCCTTCCTATGAATAGACACTGCATCCATGCATTGATCATAATGACTGTGCTTTATTTTGCAGGTGTTTGTTATTAACGTGCTTGCTTGTGACAGGAATCATTGCTCGCGCTCGAAGGACAGTACCTTTGCACTCAACACGTCCTCACAGATATTACACCCGAAGGAATACACCCAGACTCATGGAGCTTCCTAGTGCAGACATGCTTGAACTAAAGGATAAGATGAACGAGCTGATCAATATAATGCAAGGTTTTGCAATTGGTCAGAAAGCGCTGGCGGATAAAGTTGAGAAACTCGAGCGGGTTTCTGCTCAGAACAGTGGGGTCAACCTGGATGGAGTCTCCAACCAGGGGCAGGGATCTCGTGATGGGGGAAAGAGGACAACAGTTGGTCTGGTGAATAATGCTGGTGCTGCTGGTCAACCTGGGCCTAGTCAGAATATGAAAGACAACTTTGTGCCTCCGTTTTATGGGTTTGACGAAGATCAGGAGGAAGATGGAGAGGCTGACCAGTTCTCTATGCGAAATGAGCCTTTTGTGCCTTACGACATTCCTCCTCAGAATAAGGAAATCCAGCTGCTGGCTGAGAAAATCAAAGTGCTGGAGAGCTATGCCACGCCTGGGGTGGTAAATATGTCCAACATGGGGCTGGTGGAGGGGATTGTAATCCCTCAGAAATTCAAGGCGCCCGCATTCGACAAATACAATGGCAGTTCTTGCCCGGAAACTCATCTCCAGGCATTTGTCCGCAAAATCTCAGCATACACCGCGGATCAAAAACTGTGGATGTACTTTTTCCAGGACAGCCTGTCTGGAGGCTCCTTGGAATGGTACACCAAGTTGAGATCGTCCGATATCAAAAGCTGGCAAGATTTGGGAGATGCTTTCTTTAAGCAGTACCAGTTTAATGCAGATATGGCTCCGAGTCGTACCCAGCTGCAGGGTATGTCTCAGAAACATAATGAGGGCTTTAAAGAGTATGCGCAAAGGTGGAGAGAGTTGGCTGCCAGAGTTCAACCTCCGTTGGTAGATCGGGAGATGTCTGATTTGTTTATGGGGACCCTGCAGGGGCCATTTGCTGAGAGGATGGTAGGTTGTCCTGTCACCAACTTCTCCGACATTGTGGTGGCGGGGGAAAGGATAGAGAGTTGGTTAAAGCTGGGCAAAATTCAGGGTGCGTCTTCTTCTTCTTCTGGTACGAAGAAACCATTCGGCAATAATGGTGGGCAGAGAAAGAAGGAAGGAGACACCAACGCAGTGTACACGCAGCGAGGACCCGGTAGGGAACGTTACTTCCAGCATACCGCTGCGGTAACAATTCCTGCTGAGTCTCATTCAGCACAACCGCAACAGCAACAGCAACAGAGACAACAACCCTTTCAACAGAGACCACAAAGGGCTGGTTATCAAGTCCGGGGCAGAGCGCAGGACAGACAATTCGATAGGCCTCCGGTGACCTATGCCTTTTTGTTCAAAAAGTTGATGGATTTGGGCCTTGTGCAAACCAGAACTCTGGCACCTTTGAGACCTGATCAGAGGCCAGCCAGTTATGATGAGACTGCGAAATGTGAATTCCACTCAGGTGCGCCTGGGCATAATATTGAGAACTGTAAAGCTTTTAAGCACACAGTTCAGGATTTAGTGGATTCCAAGGCTATTAATTTTGCTCCATCCCCCAATGTCAATGCAAATCCCATGCCTGCGCATGGTCAGAGGGGGGTGAATGCAATTTCTGAGGAAAGTCGAGTTGGGCTATTTGATGTTGATCAGCTGAAGACGCCTTTGGCTGAGGTCAAGAGGCAGTTGTTAAGAAATAGGGTTTACCCGGGCTGCGGGTTTGAGTGTGCTGAGTGCACTATTTCTGCAAATGGTTGTGAGCTTCTGAGGAAGCATGTCCAGGGGCTGATGGACGAGGGGGAAATTGTGATCGAGAAGTCTGAAGGGAAAAAGGAGGAGGTCTCCACCATAACCATTTTCTATGACCCGGTAGATTTGTCAAATCTGGTGGAGGAGGCCCCAGTTACCATCACGGTACCTGGGCCAATTCCATATGACAAAGATGATGCCGTACCTTGGCATTATGGTGGGGAGGTATATTGTAATGGTGAGAGGTTGGAGGAACAATCCGCTAGTGAAACCACCGTGCTAAAGGTGGATAATGCCGGTCCCAGCGGTTTCACTCGCAGCGGTAGGTTGTTTGCTCCCGACGCATTGAGGAGGGGGGAGGAAGAAAAAGAGAAAAAAGAAAAGGCCGAGGCTTTAGCCAGGGCAAAGGGAAAGGCTGTGGTGGATAATGGTAGTACTCCTGTGATGACACCGACGCCTGCGGTGTCGGATAATAAATTTGATGATGAAGCTGAGGAATTTCTGAGGATCATCAAGAAGTCAGAGTACAAGTTGGTTGATCACTTGCAGCAGACTCCTTCAAAAATCTCAATTCTGTCACTGCTGTTGAGTTCTGAGGGTCATAGGGAGGCTTTGTTGAAAATATTGAAGAAAGCTTATGTTCCTCAGGAGATCACAATCAACCAATTGGAGACGGTCGTATCCAACGTGCATGCTAGCCATGGGCTGGGCTTTACGGATATGGACCTGACAGTGGACGGCAGGAATCATAACCGGGCTCTACACATTGCCATGGAATGCAAAGGAGCCGTGCTTTCGCATGTGCTGGTTGATACCGGTTCCTCTTTGAATGTGTTGCCTAAGAAGGCCCTGGCAAAGCTTAATTGTGATGGGCTGATTTTGACCCCGACTGATTTAATTGTGCGGGCTTTTGATGGGTCAAAGCGAGCCGTATTCGGGGAGGTGGAGTTACCAGTAAAGATTGGCCCGGAGGTGTTTAAGTCAACCTTCTATGTTATGGACATCCAACCAGCTTACAGTTGCTTGTTGGGTCGCCCATGGATTCATGTTGCGGGAGCAGTTACGTCGACTTTGCACCAAAAGCTGAAATATGTTTGGGGAGGCCAGGTCGTTACTGTTTGTGGAGAGGAGGACATCTTTGTCAGCCACCTGTCTTCTTTCAAATATGTTGAGATGGACGGCGAAATATGGGAGACGCCTAGCCAGTCATTTGAAACTGTTAAGGTGGAGAATGCCCTGTTCGCCAAGCAAGAGGAAGAGAAACCGTCCATCGCTTCTTATAAGCAGGCTGCTGAGGTAGTCAAAAGCGGAGAGGCTCCAGGCTGGGGCAGAATAATGGAGGTCCCTGAGAAAAAAGACCGTTTTGGGGTTGGATATCAACCGGGCCGAGGCTTGGGACGAGGAAGAGGGGGTCGTACGTCTGTAACTTTCACGAGTGCCGGAATGCTGGATCCGGACCACATCTGCATGATGGGTGAAGATACTGACAGCGACTGTGACATGGACCGGTGGATAACGCCGTGCGAACCAGGGATGGAAATCCACAACTGGAAGGCCGAAGAAATCATCCGGGTCACTCTCCTCGAAGAGTAATATTTTTCTTGTTTTCTTTCTTATTTGCATGCAAACCATGCGTGTTGCCCGACACGTAATGGTCCATTGTAAGGGCCACCTCATGTTTAAATTTGCAGAATTTTGCATCATTAATAAAAGGATGTTTTTCAGTTAAAAGCGGTGTTCCCTGTTTTTCATTTATTTTTGCAGTTTAAAAATTAAAAACAAATAAAAATGGCAATGTTTTCATTTTTCCTTTTCAATTTTCACACCGGTTCTAAAGCAATGCATGAATCAACATTCATGCAGATGCGATTCCTCTCCGGATCTCATTGATAACAATCCTGTTACACCCTTGTATGACTTCGACAATCCGATCTATCTTGCTGAAGAAGAAGACGAAGAAGATTGTGAACTACCAGGGGAATTGGCCAGGTTGTTAAAACAAGAGGAGAAGGTCATTCAGCCGCATGAGGAACAGATTGAGGTCGTGAACCTGGGTACTGATGATGTCAAGAAAGAAGTGAAAATCGGGGCTGCCTTGGAGGGAAGTGTTAAGAGCAGAATGGTGGCATTGTTGAAAGAATATGTCGACATCTTTGCCTGGTCTTATCAAGATATGCCAGGGTTGGATACCGATATCGTTGTGCACAAGCTACCGTTGAGAACAGATTGTCCTCCAGTGAAGCAGAAGTTGCGCAGAACTCGACCTGACATGGCGATGAAGATTAAAGAAGAAGTGCAGAAGCAGTGGGATGCTGGTTTCCTTGCTGTCACTAATTATCCGCCATGGGTTGCGAACATTGTGCCAGTCCCGAAGAAGGATGGGAAGGTGAGAATGTGTGTGGATTACCGAGATCTGAACAGAGCTAGTCCGAAGGATGATTTTCCACTACCACACATTGACGTGTTGGTAGATAATACTGCTCAATTCTCGGTGTTTTCCTTCATGGATGGCTTTTCTGGCTATAATCAAATCAAAATGTCGCCAGATGATATGGAGAAAACAACGTTCATTACACCGTGGGGCACCTTTTGTTACAAGGTGATGCCATTCGGTCTCAAAAACGCCGGTGCTACTTATCAGAGAGCCATGGTGACTTTGTTTCATGATATGATTCATCATGAAATTGAATGCTATGTTGATGACATGATAGCAAAGTCCCAAACAGAAGAGGGGCATTTGGTAGATCTGGCCAAGCTGTTTGACCGGTTGAGACAGTTCAGACTGAGGTTGAATCCGAACAAATGCACGTTCGGAGTGCGGTCCGGTAAATTGCTGGGGTTCATTGTAAGTGAGAAAGGAATTGAGGTTGATCCTGCAAAAGTAAAAGCAATAAAAGAAATGCCTGAACCGAGAACAGAGAAGGAGGTTCGTGGTTTCTTAGGTAGATTGAACTACATTTCACGGTTCATATCTCACTTAACAGCCACATGTGAACCGATATTCAAATTGTTGAGAAAAGATCAAACGGTCAGGTGGAATGATGATTGCCAAGCGGCGTTTGAAAAAATAAAAGAGTATTTGCAGGAGCCTCCGATTCTGATGCCTCCTGTGGAGGGAAGACCGTTAATTCTGTACCTGACAGTCCTCGAGGGGTCTATGGGGTGTGTATTGGGGCAGCATGACGAGTCTGGTCGAAAAGAGCATGCCATATACTACCTTAGCAAAAAGTTTACCGACTGTGAAACAAGATATTCACTGCTCGAGAAAACTTGCTGTGCTTTGGTCTGGGCTGCTCGCCGACTAAGGCAGTACATGCTGGTTCATACCACTTTGTTGATTTCCAAGATGGATCCAATCAAGTACATTTTTGAGAAGCCAGCATTGACCGGACGAGTTGCGAGGTGGCAAATGATTTTGACTGAATATGATATTCAGTACACCTCTCAGAAAGCAATTAAGGGGAGTGTATTGTCTGATTACCTCGCCCAGCAACCTATTGATGATTATCAACCGATGAAGTTTGAATTCCCTGATGAGGACATCATGTTTCTCAAATCGAAGGATTGTGAGGAACCGATCCCGGAGGAGGGGCCTGACCCTGAATCCGAATGGATTCTGATGTTTGATGGGGCCGTTAACGTGAATGGAAGCGGTGTTGGTGCTGTTTTGGTTACGCCGAAGGGATCTCATATTCCTTTTGCTGCCCGGCTAACATTTGAATGTACCAACAACGTAGCTGAATATGAAGCTTGCATATTGGGGATTGAAGAGGCGATTGATTTGAGAATCAAGAACCTTGTCATATATGGAGATTCAGCTCTGGTGATAAATCAGGTTAACGGAAAATGGTATACGCATCAATCTCATTTGGTTCCGTATCGAGATTATACGAGGAGATTGTTGACGTTTTTCACCAAGGTGAAGATGCATCATGTGCCTAGAGAGGAGAATCCTTTGGCAGATGCTTTGGCTACTCTAGCTGCCTTGATTAAGGTGCAGAGGTGGAATCAATTCCCCAGTGTGGAAGTAGGTCGTCTGGATAGACCGGCTTATGTATTTGCTGTTGATACAGCGCCTGATGATGAAAAGCCGTGGTATTACGATATCAAGCGCTATCTTGAGACGCAAGAATATCCTGAGGGAGCGTCAAAGAAAGATAGAAAGACTCTGCGGAGGTTAGCCATGGTATTCTACCTGAATAAGGATGGGGTTTTGTATAAGAGGAATTTTGATTGGGTCTTGCTCAGATGTGTTGATGATGCAGAGGCAAGCCAATTAATGAAAGAGGTTCATGAAGGTTCGTTCGGTACCCATGCCAGTGGGAATGCAATGGTGAAGAAGCTGCTGAGAGCAGGTTACTATTGGATGACAATGGAGGCCCAATGTTTCAATTACGTGCGGAAGTGTCATAAATGCCAGATTTATGCTGACAAGGTGCACGTGCCTCCAAATCCGTTGAGCTTAATGTCATCTCCATGGCCGTTTGCTATGTGGGGCATTGATATGATTGGAAAGATTGAGCCTACAGCTTCGAATGGTCATCGGTTCATATTAGTGGCTATTGATTACTTCACCAAGTGGGTTGAAGCAGCCTCTTATACGAATGTGACGAAGCAGGTCGTGGCCAGATTTCTCAAGAGAGACATCATTTGCAGATATGGGGTTCCCGAGAGAATCATTACTGATAATGGTTCTAATTTGAACAATAAGATGATGGCAGAGCTGTGCCGGGAATTCAAGATTGAGCATCACAATTCTTCTCCTTATCGTCCGAAGATGAATGGGGCGGTTGAGGCAGCCAACAAGAATATAAAGAAGATTGTGCAGAAAATGGTGGTAACCTACAAAGACTGGCATGAGATGTTGCCATTTGCATTGCATGGGTATCGAACGTCGGTACGCACATCTACTGGGGCAACTCCATTCTCGTTGGTATATGGGATGGAGGCTGTATTACCTGTTGAAGTTCAGATTCCCTCTTTGAGAGTCCTGATGGACGTGAAATTGCAAGAGGCTGAATGGGTAAGGACCCGATATGAAGAGTTGAGCCTGATTGAGGAAAAGAGGCTAGCAGCCATCTGTCATGGGCAATTGTACCAGCAAAGGATGAAGCGTGCTTTTGACAAGAAAGTACGACCTCGGGTATATCACGTGGGTGATATGGTGCTGAAAAGGATCCTTCCTCCTCAAAACGATCGAAGGGGCAAATGGACACCGAATTATGAAGGTCCGTTCGTGGTTAAGAAGGTTTTCTCTGGTGGAGCCTTGTTGTTGACGACCATGGATGGCGAGGATTTTCCATCCCCTGTGAATGCGGACGCAGTTAAAAAATACTTCGTATAAATTGACCCGCTGGACGAAAAGAATAAAATAGTCCAGGCAAAAATGGGCATCCCGGCGAACCAAAAACAGAAAAAAGGTTCGGGCAAAAGTTAGGGATATAAATGAAAAGATGTACACCCGGCAAGTCGAAAACCCGAAAAGGCGACTTGGGCAAAAAGGGGTATCCCGGTGGACTGAAAACCCGAAAGGGCGGTCCAGGCAAAAGAGGGATTGAAACGAACAACTGCGTCCAGCATGATCGTTTGCGCTTTGGTTAAAGCATCATGGATAATACCCGGTAGGGATCAATCAGAAACGTCTTGTTCAGAAGGCAGAAAGCGTGGAGAGTCTGAGGACATAGGGGGTGTAACCGAGTTGGAACTCGATGAGATCACGAGTTTCACATTGCCATTAGGATAGATTTTTTCCTTTTGTGCGCAGTTACCTCTTTTCAGGAATTGCTTCCTTTTGTATTGCTCATTTGAGCCACACTTTTCCGATCAATAAAATGCATATTCAGTCAAATAATTTTGTTTTTGTTTTTCATTACCGCTTTGATTGCAAGAACATCCGATTATTTTGATAAAGAACTTTGCATTTTAAAACATACAGGTTCCCTTCCAATGCATGTTTATAAGATTGAAAGCTTGAAATCCTATTCGGAAGGTTGAATGACCCAAGTGTTGAAATCTTGACACGCCTGGGGCACGGTTTTATCTGACGGTCTGTTTTGCAGGTACTGTTAGATATTCTTCACTCACTTGCAGGTTGTGGTGTGGAAGCTTTTGAAAACAGATCCCCAGAGAGTTCGCTCAGGAACTAATGAATGAAAGAATGACGAAGACGTTGCGGCGTACGACGATCCTTGATGGTAATCAAGAAGACTCTTCAAAGTCGAAAAGATTGGAAAGTATGTAATTCCCCGCAGAGCCCGATCAGGGGCAAAGCAAGTTAGAGAACGGTAGAGGACGACGAGAGACGTCCGACGACCCTTGAAATTAACCAAGAAGACTCTTCAAAGTCGGAAAATCGAATTTCTGTATTAATTCCAGGAGTACATCTCTCGTCGAGCGCGGAGCGACTTGGAATATAAGATGATGGAGCAGAAAAGGTCAAGATGAGTCTGGGAATTCTCAAAAGCGGAAAGCCGATACGAGATTGGGAGGTGGATGCCAAGGTTCGACGAGTTGACGGGTGTTCTGTACCAACTGTTCTCATTTCCCAGCTAGGTCCCCGAGCAGAATCAGAGGGCCAACTCCCCTGCAGATCCAAGGTCTGTGTTTTCTCCAGCCGAGTCAGGATGGTTATCCGGCAGGTTAAGACGGTGTTTCCTCAGCAGCCAGGCCAGAAGGTTGCTATTCCCCGAGTGGAGCGGGTCTTTTTCAAAGAAATATATCTCCAGTAGTTCCCCGAGTGGAGCGGGTTTCAATGAAATATATCTCCAGCAGTGTTCATCCCACCAGTGGATTGAACGGGTTCCCATAGTGGACGAATTTCTGCATCCCCAGCTGAGTTGATGCTACCTATGGATTGCATGGGTAATCCCCAGCGGAGTAGTATGCGGTTCCCTAGCAGGGTCAAGATGGTTATCTCCAGCAGGTGATGGTTTAGTGCTTCCCCAGTTGAGCCTGGAGGTTGCTATTCCCCTAGCAGAGTCTCTGTGAGTGTTTCCCCAGCGGAGTCAGCAGGTATCTGTGAGGGTTTTCCCGAAGCGGAATCAGGATTGATATCCCCAGCAAGTCAAGATTGTTGTATCCCCACAGAGTGTTGGTGGTGCTTATCTCCAGCAGTTTCTCGAGCGGATTGGGTGCAAAGGAGGTTCTTCCCCAGCAAGGGTTGCCTTTTCCCAGCAGCAGTTTTATTCCCCAGCAGGGTGGAATTGGAGCGGTGACGAGTTCCTCAGCAGAGTGTCTCATGCTCCCTAGAAGAGTCCCTTGAGGGGGATACCTTTTTATGCATTCATCATGAAAAATAAGCATAGCATATTGCATAGAAAAATAAATAATCGCGTAGCATTTCCATAACTATGGAGCATTACGCAGAAAAAATCAATCATGCATCATTGCGAGCATAAGCTAGTCTCAAGCCGTGGTTACTGTTTGAGAAGTGGTTTTTGCCAGACAGCGAAGGTGTTACTCCGAGGAGTTTAGCCTCATGATTTGATCAAAGGTAGTTCCCCGGTAGTGCGATACTGGAGGAGGTTTCTGTCGTGCGAGATAGAGGGTGAAGATGTTGCTCTGAGGAGTGTGGTACCATGGCGTCAGATCAGCAGTGTTCCCCAGTAGTGCGATATTGGAGGAAATGTTTCCGTCGGACAGAGATGGAAATGATATCAGAAGACGTTACGCGATCAGCGCGATTCCGGGGTTCAAATGGAGAAAAGGAGATGTTGCGACATTTTCTGGAGATCGGGGTTCAATCAGAGAAGAGTATATGCTGAGGCATTTTCTGGGGTTCAAATGGAGATAGAGTTGAAGATTGTATCCAGGATGAAGTCCGCAGGATTATCTTCTGTTCATGTGTCACCGTAGACTCTGGCTGAGGCCGGTGGAGGTCGTTATAGGTGTCTTCTGAGGAAGAGATACACATGCTACCTTCTTTATGAAGGTTTACCCTCTGACATGTCGCCCTCAGAGTGGTTTGGTGTTATTTCCGACGTTGCCAGCGGAATTATCACGAGAGATTGGAGAAAAGGATATGCTGAGGTATTGTCCTGGGGTTCAAATGGAGAAAAGAAATGCTGAGGCATGTTCTGGGGTTCAAATGGAGAAAGGGAGATGTTGCGGCATTTTCTGGAGAACGGGGTTCATATTGGCGATCGCGGGTTATCGTCAGGCGACTGGGGTCCAAATCGGAGAATGGGGTTCATTATGTTGGCAAAAGATGAGTGCTGAGGCATTTTCCGGGGTTCAAATGCAGAGATCTGAGGATCGTTTGCGCAGAGAAAATTTCGGGGTTCAAGAAAAGAAAAAAAAGAAGAAAAGAAAAAAAAAAGAGAAAAAGAAAAAAAAAGAGAATGATAATCCTGAGTGGATGTGTGGTGCTCAGACCATGGTTATCCCTGTGTTGCCATTTATTTTGGTATCCAGGTCGACGTTTCAGAGTTTGTTTCTTCGCCGATGCTGACAGGCGTTGTTGATTATTTTCCCATCAGAGTGCAAATTGTTCGTCTGTTCTTGGTATTCAATCACTCTTCATCCTGATCATCCGAAAGCCGAGGCTATTTCGTATTGACAGATTCACAGTGGATTGAATAGGGGCAGCTGTAACATCTCAAAATTTGCCCTCTTCTCTTGGGAACTAAGCTAATCATATTGCATATCATTTTAGGTCATTAGGCATTTCATATTGCATAGCATGTGGTTACATTGTGCAAGCCATTCTCCCAAGTCTTGATCAGAAGATGGGAAGTCAAAGTGCAAGCCTAGGGTTGATTGGTCATGGCCATCTGAGGATTGGGCTGTGAATTAGGGTTTCATGATTCTCAATGGATGTTGGTCTTCATCTTGATTGAATTGATACATCATCATCATCATGGTTGGATGTCATCAGGAGATTGAAGAAGATTCCTTGAGATTAGGGTTTTGACCATTGGTCAACCCTAATCAGCTGCATTGGGCCAGTCAGAGCTGGATCAGGAGATGGGGTTTGTGATGAATATGGGGTTCATTATATGATTATATTGAGCTAATTGAGGCTAGGGTATCACCCTTGAGCCATTTCAGTTGAAGATTGGAGCTTAAATTGATCTATGCATTGCCAAATTCATCTATCAGATGAAAAGTCAACTGTGGTCAACTGTACAGGATCTGATGGATTTGGAGGTGGAAATGAGTTGGATACACTTCATTCATGTTGGAACAAGTGTTAGATGACATTTCAAAGCTTAAGAATGAAGAAAATCAAGTCAGGACAAAAACTGCCAAAAATAGAAAGTGACTTGTAGCTGAAGTTTCCAAAAATGGAAAGTTTTTGACCTCAAAAACAGATGTCCAAGGAAGCTTCAAATGAAGAATTGTTCAACATGACAGATGTAGATCTTGTTCTCACCTTTCCAAAAAGTCCAAGAACTTGAAAATCCAATGTGTGGTTTGCAAAATATGGCTCAGTGAATTTCAGAAAAGACCCGTAATCAGGAGGCCATAACTACCACATACTTTGTCCAAATTGCAAGTTCTTTATATGCACAAACTCCATTTGACATGTACTTTGAGGGTGCATCATTGGATTTTCCCAAAAATGGCCAAGGCAAAAAGTCACTTTTCAACTGGACAGCTGAATTGGACCAGGGGCAAAATTGTCCAAATGTCAAAATAATTGGAATTTTTGAATGGGACTTTTTCCAACACCTCAGGAATGGCATTTGGAGTGTGTTTGAATATTCATTTCATGCCTAGGCCTTTTAAATTTAGATTTGGCTTGAAAAGTGAAATGGGGAAAATTGGACAATTACCACACATATGTGAATTTGAGAAATACAACACCAATGAGCATGGGACAAGTTGCAATGGTTCACATATGATATTTAGAGGTTGCATGAGCTGTTAACAGGTGGCATGAGCTGTCATAGTGGAATTACATTTTTACCCCTCACTTGAAATAACCAATTACACTAACAATGCTAATTTGGTTAATCACACACTTAAGCATGGATTAAGCTCACATATATAAGCTTAATCACATGTTAAACATAACAGAATTTCATTTCACCAAAATTCAGATCTAAAAACTCTCCAATTCTCTCACATTTTCTCAAGAACATTCAAGAACACATCACACAAAAACCACAAAAACTCTTCCAATTCTTGATGAAATTCGGAAATTCTTGTTGATCCAATCTTCATTCAACTTCTTCTTCTACTGTTTTGACAAAGCAACTTCCAAATCCTCAAGATTCACAACTGTCCAAGTGCGATGCATTAATGGTGAATTGAGATTGTTCATGCGTGGGGCTGTGAGGGATCAAACTACAAGTTGAATTCACTTTTCCAAACCTTCTCCTTGAACTGTTTTGAATAAATTCATCAAGAGGCGCGCTAATTCATCACTGCTCCTTCACAAGGTGAGTATTTCGAATTCTTCCTTTGAGTGAATTAAGGCATGGCTTTTGTAGATTGTTCATGATAGATCAACGTGCAACTTGTATTTTTTGGTTTGGTTCACTATTAAGTGAGATATTTGGATTTTTAGTTTTGTTGTCTAACCTTTAACCATCCGATTCGTGAGATATGGCGAATGTTAGAGGAAATAGTTAGCATATTAGTAATGTGCATTGAGAGAGGAAGAGAATGATGTGCGATTTGCTTGATTTGGTGATGAAAAGTTCATGTCGTATTCTGGACTTGGATGAGCGCGAAGAACATGGCCAAGAGTGTTTGAAAAATCTGGAAAAATGCTGTTAGATCTTCTGTTATTCGCCTGGCAGTTTGAAAGGTGTTTCCCTCCGGATTTCACCAATTGGCGCGTGACAGCATGTTTAGTAATGCTGTGCGTTTTGGGCACTGTTCACGTAATTACAAATACTGCCATTAACACATCTAATTAATTAATGTATATTCTAAGTGAATTATTAAAAATCATTTCAACCTTAAAAAATTCATAGAAAATTGTAGAAAAATCACAAAAATGCAAAAAAATTGTGTTGACTTTGTCTTTGAGTGTAGGTTTTTTTTGACCTATTGGTCAAAGTTGTGCTTGGCAAATATTTTATTTGGCATAGGCTTTTCTAATGTATGTCACATTTTGATACATTTTGGCAATTTGATCATGAAATACTCATATCATAAAATAAATGGCTGAAAATTTTTGTGGTGGTTCTTGACTCATTGAGGATTATTTATATGTAAATTTCATGAATTTTTGATACCTGGTTAGAGAGCAGCAAATTCTGGAACTTAGGTGTGACAATTTGTGTCACACCTCTTGATGTCAACTTGTTGAATTTAATTGGATAACCTATGCATGTTAGAATTGAATGAAATTTGGCATGGTGAATTGTTGATATGTTAGGATGTTGTATGAATTTTTGTAGAATTTTTCACTGCCTTTTCTAATTGATCATGATTTTTCATTTCTGGTGATTGAAATTGCAAGCTCATGTGATACATGTTGGTAGATTGATTGGGAAATCCTCATATTGTATTGTATGGCCATGAAATTTGATATGCATGAACTAGACACATTGTGTGACCTCCCTGTTTTGGTCTCATCCATTTCTTTTTTGTTTTCAATGAGATATGAATTTTTGAATTGGATGTATGCATTGATGGTGTGAATTGAAGCATGTAATTGTGTCTGTTTTTGTGGATTTTCATTGACATGGTTTCATTTGCCCAATTAAGCTCAAATTTGACATGGTAGACCTTGATTGACCCCTGTTTAGGTGTATTTAATTTGAGAATTTTTGGATTTATTTTGATAGGGATTTGAATGCAATACTTCTGTTTGTATGCTTGGTGGTTCATTTGACCTCATATGGATTGTTTTGTGCATGAATTGAACATGATGGATGATATAAACATGAGACCAATGATGTTTGCTTGTGTTTGATGATAATTTGATGTTGGTTGATGAATACCTTGCTGTTTTAGATTTTTTCTTGCTTTTGGACCCTAGGCTTGGCCTAGTGGTCTAGTTGCTAATATTTGCTTGATTTTTCAGGATCAAAAAGCAATGCACATGGAGAATGATCCAAATCCAATTTTGATTGATGTTGTGGATGTTTGTACACTAACATAACATTGTTTTGTAGGTGTTGGAGCTTGGGTTTAAGCCTTGAGCTTGCTTTGTGTTGTATTGTTTAAACTGTTTGATTGTTTGCTGTATAGTTTGTCTGATTGAGTACTGACTGAGTTTGATTGTTTCCAGGTACTTTAGTTGCTCAGTTCCTTGTGAACTATTGCTTTGCTTTGCTTAAGCAACTTGCATTTGAGGTATAACCTTCTTACTTCATGTAGTCTGGAGACCCGGCTGTTACCGGGCCGGGCAAATAAATGTCTGAAGTCCTCCTTAAGAGGCAATGATTGTGTATGTTTATTTTTAAGCCAAGCAGGAAAAGCCCTTCAAGTAAGGCAATTGGTGGAAGGTAGGGACAAGCAACCTGTCCCCCACTATTCAGTTGAGTCTTCTCCTTGCTCCCATTACATGGTTGTAGCATTGAGATCAAAAGCCCAAGATCTGTGCAGTGCACATTGAGTCAGAGTCATCGAGCATAGAAGGGTTCCCCCATTCTGGACCCATGCTCATTTGTCAGCTCTCCCTGGTTAGGGATAAGAGCTGTGAGGTCTGATCCTCACTTCACCTTTTCATCTGCTTCACCTTAGCCTCGTAATGGCAAGGTTAAGAGCAAACACAGCCTGTACAGACGATTGCTTAGGCAGTCAAACCTGATTGATTGAGCCCCTTGTTTGGCTATAGTGCGTGTTATGTGGATATCTGATTGACATGCTTGTTTGAGATACCTGTTCTCATTTGATGATATATGATTGTATGCTTGTGTGCTAGCTTCTTTCCTGGTTAGGTTAGTTTGCTTATGCAAGTAGGATAGAAAACCGAACTTAGGGTGACTTTGCATGACAACATTAGGCTCGAGTCTCAGCTCCCTAGTGTCGTGTTTTCCCCTCGGTTTCTGGTTAGCAATTTAGTCCCTTTCAGGGGAACTACATCGCCCTGATCCTCGTGCCAGACGAGGTATGTAGGCAGGAGGTCGTGCGAGACCTCTCCGGGCGCCTTTTTACTTATTTGTTGGTTTGTTTGCTTTGTTATCTGACTATGTGTTTTGGTTCGGATGCCGACGTAAGCCCAGTGATTGGCAGTCGGGCTCCACGTTTGCCGTTTTGAGTGTGTTTTGGTTCGGATGCTGACGTAATTCCATCCAGTGGTTGTCGGGCTCCATGTTTGCCACCCTTGCTTGTTTATTTGTTTTGTGTTGTTTGGCGTGCGTAAGCCGAACTACAGCGGCTCTGATTCTTGTTCCAGACAAGATATGTAGGCATAAGGTGCGACGCCTTATCGAGCCCGTTTCTCTTAACCCCACCTGCGTTCCCTGTGTGTGTGTGATGTTTAGCAACCTTTTCTTTTCTTAGAACGTGGATCCCGTCGAGTACGACGGACGTGAGGGGTGCTAATACCTTCCCCTCGCGTAACCGACTCCCGAACCTTTTCTCTCTGGTCGCGAGACCATGTCTTTCCAGGTTTCTCTGAGCGTTTCCTTTCCCTATCTTGGGATAAATAACGTTTAGTGGTGGCTCTGTGTGTTTTTATTTTTAGGCTCGCCGGTTGATTTTTCGCAGGATGCGACAAAGGGGAACTACGTCGCCCTGATTCTCATACCAGATGAGATACGTAGATAGGAGATCGAGCGAGATCTCTCCGGGCGCCCTTTTTCTTTTTTCCAACCTTTTGTCTCTTTTGACGTCTCAGCGTCTCTTTCTCTTTTTGTTTGTTTGCCATTATTAGGTTGGAGTTCCAGACTCCCTATTAGTTTGTTGTCTCCTTTCCCCTGTTAAGGGGAACTACGTCGCCCTGATTCTCATACCAGATGAGATACGTAGGCAGGAGATCGAGCGAGATCTCTCCGGGCACCTTTTTTTTTCTTTTTTTGAGTTTGTGTGTGTCAACTCTTTTGTTTCTTTTGACGTCTCAACGTCTCTTCTTGTTTGTTTGACAACTATTAGGTCCGAGTTCCAGACTCCCTATTAGTTTGTTGTCACCCTTTTTCTTTTTCAACCTGTTGGTTTATTTTGACGTCTCAGCGTCTCTTCTTGTTTGTTTGACAACTATTAGGTCCGAGTTCCAGACTCCCTATTAGTTTGTTGTCACCCTTTTTCTTTTTCAACCTTTTGTCTCTTTTGACGTCTCAGCGTATCTTATCTCTTTTGTTTGTTTGCCACTATTAGGTTCGAGTTCCAGACTCCCTATTAGTTTGTTGTCTCCTTTCCCTTGTTAAGGGGAACTAAGTCGCCCTGATTCTCATACCAGATGAGATACGTAGGCAGGATATCGTGCGAGATCTCTCCGGGCACCCTTTTTCTTTTTTAACCTGTGTGTTTCTTTGGACGTCTCAGCGTCTCTTGGCGTTTGTGTGACAACTATTAGGCTCGAGTTCCAGACTCCCTATTAGTTTGTCGATCGGAGAACCTTTTCTTTGGTATTCGCTGGTTAGCGTGTACTATTTGTTCGGAGTCGGATGTAAGACCAGCTATTGGCATTTTGTTTCCTATTTGTTTGTTTGGAGTCGGATGTAAGACCATCTATTGGCATTCTGTTTCCTTGTTTGCTTTTGTTTGGAGTCGGATATAAGTCCAGCTATTGGCATTCCGTTTCCTTGTTGAGTTTTTCTTTTGACGTCTCAGCGTCTCTTTTTGTTGTTTTGTTTCGGCGTGCGTTAGCCGAACTACGAGTGTTCTGATTCTTACTCTGGATAGAGAAGATATGTAGGCATAGGATGCGATATCCTAGCGTTCATGTTTCCCATTTCCCTGAACTACGTTGACTATGATGTTTGTTTCTGAAAAACTACGTAGGCCCAGGATGCGACATCCTGCCGAGTCCGCTTCCTCCATCTTCTTTCACCTGTTTTATTATTCCAGTATGTGCATTTCTTTGAGCAGTTTATTAGCAACCTTTTCCTATTCTTTTGAGCGTGGATCCCGTCGAGTACGACGGACGTAAGGGGTGTTAATACCTTCCCCTTGCGTAACCAACTCTCGTACCTTGCAATCTCTGGTCGTAAGACTGTTCCTTTCCCTTTCTTAGGTTAGTCCTGCGCTTCCTTTCCGTCATAGGATGAATAGCATCGATGGCGGCTCTGTAAACATGTTTTTTTCCGCCGGTTGTTTTTCGCGTTGCGACAGCTGGCGAATCTGCTGGGGAGTAAGTTGACCTCTTGCTGGTCCCTCTTCCCTAAGCGAGTCAATCCTAGCGCTCTTTAGGGTAGTGTTGGTTGCTTTTGCTGCTCTATTTATTGCATTCATGATTATTATACTGTGTATATATTTGCATATATGTTTGCATGCATCATATTACCATTGTGCTGGATTTTGGACAGGTCTGGTTCCTTTGATTTGGGGTGGGTGTTCTGAGTGGGGCTAAAACCCAGGCCCGAGTATACACCTAGGATTAGCGTGGTCTCACGTCTCCTCACATGTTGGATCAGCATGTTGTTGCGACGTGACATACCACAGCCGGACGAGGTTCATCTGAGAGAGCTCTTCCGGGTGGAGTAGTCCACTTTGGTTGGGTTACCTCTTTTGAGCTGTTGACTTCGGTGACCGTTCTTTCCCGGATCTTTGGTTTAGATGATCTTATGAGAGCTGCAACGGCACACCCGAAAGGGCAAACCCGTTGAGTATCTTGTCCGATTGTCGAGACCATTATCCGCCTTAGGATGACCTTATAGAATTCACCTGTGAGGGGAGGGTTTGAGTCCTACAGTACAAATTCTGTTGGTGACTCTTTGATGGTGACTTTGGTTCAGTTGGATCATGGATATTTATTTCTGACACGCCGGAGTTCTGGCCGTGGTATTTATCAGCGGGTTCCGTTTATTTCGGATCCCCGGGTTGAATGTGGGGTTTGCTTGTTTAGATGGTCAGTGATTTATCTGTGGTGATGGTGATATATCCTCAGGTTCGGTATATTTCGGAACTCCCGAGTTGGATTTATGGTTACTAAGGCCCTTAGATGGTTGTTATCAGTTCAGAGACCGGAACTCAGTACAGTGGATGTTCAGATGACTTGGAGGATGGCACAATGCATTGCATTCATGCATCAGCATCATTCCCATTTTGCGTTTATCCATATCTAACTCATGTTTATCCATATGCAGGGGACATTCTTGATTGAGATCCTGGTTGAGAGACTTTCTTGTTCCAGATATGAGGGCCGGCTTGAAAGATGATGTTGTCTACAGTTTCTTTGATCCAGAGGTTGGTGTGCTGAAAGATATGATAGCATTGATTACACCCGACCGTGTGGGGATGTTCCGTGAGACTTATGGTGGTATTCTGAAGATGGTTTTCAGGCTTACAGATGGGGATAGGAGCGCCCTCCATACCTTTCTCCAGTTTTATGATCCTGGTTTGAGATGCTTTGTCTTCCCGGATTATTTGTTGGGACCTTTGATGGAGGACTATGCTGGTATCCTGGGTATTCAGATCAGAAACCAGGTTCCTTTCTATGCTACTAAGGAAGAACCTGATGTGGGAGAGATCTCTCGTGCTCTTTATTTGAGCCCTGAAGTGACTAGGGGAGGTTTGAAGGAGAAGGGAAAGTTGCCCGGTTTTCATCTGAGTTTCTTGGAGGCTAAGGCTAAGGAACATGCTGTTTTGGGTGATTGGAAGGCTGTCTGTGCTCTGCTTGCTGTAAGCGTCTATGGAATCATCTTGTTCCCTAATCAGAAGAACTTTGTAGACATTAATGCCATCCGGGTGTTTGTGCAGAGGAATCCTATTCCTACTTTGGTCGGGGATGTTTATTACTCGGTCCATAATCGGAATGAGAAGCGGCGTGGGGGATTGATTAGATGTTGTGCTCAGCTGTTATACAAGTGGTTCATGGGATATTTGCCTTCCAGAGGTGCTTTTGTCTTTCTGGATCATACTGCCAAATGGTCAATCAAGTTGATGGGTTTGCGAGCCAAGGACATAGCTTGGACTCACAATGGTGTGGCTGGACGAGATTTCATTTGCAGTTGCGGGAGTTTTCCCAATGTGCCTCTTATAGGAGTTCAAGGTTGTATTAATTATAATCCGATGCTTCTTAAGAGACAAATGGGGTTTGCTATGGAGGTTCCTCCTCTTGAGTATGAGATTCAGGAGTCTTTCTACTTCCCGGCCGAGAGTAATCAGACATGGTTGAGGCAAGTGTCCGGAGCATGGGGCCACATTCAGAGGAAGGGCAAGGTTCCTTTTGGTAAGGTTAATAGCAGGTCTTTTCCTCCTTTTGATGATTGGCTCAGAATAAGGATTGAGCTCACGCATCTACCATTTCCTGGGGGTGATCCTTGGTATTCGTTGATTGAGGGGCCACATTCTTCTGTCAGCATGGAAGAGTTTCTAGAGATGAAGAGGGAGAGGGATCAGCTGCATGCAGAAAAGACTGAGTTGGAGATGAGTGTTGCTAGAATCCAAATGGCTAATTAGGAAATCAAGAGGGAAACAGAAGACCAGGCTAAGAGACATGCTCTTGTGGTGAAGCGCTTTGAGATAGACACCGCTTATTATTGCAAGATCAGCCAAGCGTTAGAGTCATCTACGAAGGAGCACGACATTACCAAGGAGAAGTTGGCTAGAGATTTGAAGGTCATTGAAGACGAGAAGAGAAGAAAAATCCTTGTGAAGACTCAAAGGGAAGTTAGAGCCAAAGCCCTTACCGCCGAGTGGGAAGCAAAGCTGAAAGTTAAGGAAGAAGAGCATGCGAAGATTGTTGCTGAGAGAGATCATTATCTGGCTGAGAGGGACCATTATTTCTGACAAATGAAGATTCATCAGAAGGAGGTGGGAAGACTTCAGCAGGAGAACACTGAGCTCAGGTTCGCCGTGAAGTTTACCAAGATGGTTCATGATGCAGAACCTTCTGCGGGACCTTCTTCAGTTTAGACTTTTGTGGCAGTTATTATCATGTGTTGAATTACCGTCAGGCATGTTGACGGAATTCACTTGCTTGTATTTCTTTCTAATTCTGGAGATTTGTACTTGATTTGTATCAAGCCTGATGTGTGACTCTTGCACGTGTTGTGCACTTTTGATATACAGTGGTTATTGTCATTCAGTGATTGATCTTCAAGCTTTATTTGCTTTTCTGTGCGCACTCACATAACACACACATGGTCGGGTGATATCTTTGCTAAGTCATAACTCTCTGATCTGTATGGTGAAACCAAGTGATTGACGTCAGAATGTTGCTGCCAAATTATTATCTGTCTCGATGAAACCAGGATCGAAAGACAGAGTGGTCCTCATATGGATAGACATTGCATTCATGCATGAATCATAATAACTTGTCTTCTATTTTGCAGGTGTCGGGTTCTAACGTGTTTGATTGTTTAAGGAATCATTGCTCGCGCATGTAGAATCATTCCTTTGCACGTAGCTCGCCCGCACAGATACCCTACCAGGCGCAACAAATCCAAACTGATGGATCCGCCCAACGCTGACATTCTCGAGCTGAAAGAGAAGATGGGAGAGCTGATCAACGGCATGCAAGGGTTCGCCTTGGGGCAGAAAGCAATCACCGAGAAGGTGGAGAGAATTGAAAGTTGGCTGAATATGGGAAAGATACAGGGGAATGCTTCGTCGTCTGGGTCGAAGAAGCCCTTTGGGAACGGTCAACGTAAGAAGGAGGGTGACACGAGTGCTGTGTATGCTCAGAGAGGACATGGTAGGGATTGTTACTACCAGCATACTGCTGCGGAAACAATTCCTGCTGGTGATCAATCCGTACAACAACATCAGTCACCTCACAGAGAATGCAGAGAGCTGGGTACCAAGTGAGAGGAAGGATGGAAGATCATCAGTTTGATAAGCCACCCATGACGTATGCTCTTCTGTTGAAGAAGTTGAAGGATCTCGGGATGGTACAGTTGAGGATGTTAGCTCCATTGCGACCAAACCAGAGGCCTGTAAGTTATGATGAGAACGTCAAGTGTGAGTTCCATTATGGTGCTCCCGGGCATAATGTTGAGGGTTGTAAAGCTTTTAAGCATGCTGTCCAAGACTTGGTGGATTCCAAAGCCATCAATTTCGCACCATCGCCCAATGTTAATGTTAATCCCATGTCGGCGCATGGTCAAGTGGGGGTGAATGCAATTTCTGAGGATGCAGATCGCGTCTGTGCGGTGGGTGAAGAGATTGACAGTGACTGCGAGCTTGACTCGTAGATAAAACCGTGCGTACCAGGAATGGAGATCCAGAACTGGATGGCCAAAAAGATCATCACTGTCACTCTGCATGAAGAGTAACATTTCTGTTTTTCAATTCTGTTTGCATGAAAGCCATACGTTTTGCCCGAAACGTAATGGTTCATTGTAAGGGCCACCTCATGTTTCATTTTGCATTGATTGCATCATCAATAAAAGGATGTTTTTCACATTAAAAGTAGTGTTCCCTGTTTTTCATTTATTTTTGCAGTTTAATAAAAAAAATGGAAATGTTTGTTTTCATTTTTCATCCTTTTAAGTTGTCTCATTCCGACTCTGAAGCAATGCATGAATCAACATTCATGCAGATGCGATCATTCTCCGGATCTCATTGATAACAATCCTGTTACACCCTCGTATGACTTCGACAATCCGATCTATCATGCCGAAGAAGAAGGCGAAGAAGATTGTGAACTGTCGGAGGAATTAGCCAGGTTGTTGAAGCAAGAGGAGAAGGTGATTCAACCGCACGAGGAGCAAGTTGAGGTTGTGAATCTGGGCACCGAGGAGGTCAGAAAGGAAGTGAAAGTTGGGGCCGTTTGGAGGTAAATGTCAAGAGCAGAATGGTAGCACTGTTGAAAGAGTATGTTGATATCTTTTCCTGGTCTTATCAGGATATGCTAGGGTTGGATACCGATATTGTTGTGCACAAGTTACCATTGAGAGCAGACTGTCCTCCAGTGAAGCAGAAGTTGCGCAGAACTCGACCTGAGATGGCCATGAAAATTAAAGAGGAAGTACAGAAGCAGTTGGATGCTGGTTTCCTCGCTGTCACTAATTATTCGCCTTGGGTCGCGAACATTGTGCCGGTGCCGAAGAAGGATGGAAAGGTGAGGATGTGTGTGGACTACCGGGATTTGAATAGAGCTAGCCCGAAAGATGATTTCCCATTACCTCACATCGATGTGTTGGTAGACAATACAACTCAATTCTCGGTGTTTTCCTTCATGGATGGCTTTTCTGGCTATAATCAAATCAAAATGTCGCCAGATGATATGGAGAAAATAACGTTCATCACACCGTGGGGCACTTTTTGCTATAAGGTGATGCCATTCGGTCTCAAGAATGCCGGTGCCACGTATCAGAGAGCTATGGTGACTTTGTTTCATGATATGATTCATCATGAAATCGAATGCTATGTTGATGACATGATAGCAAAGTCCCAAACAGAAGAGGGGCATCTGGTAGATCTGGCAAAGTTGTTTGACCGATTGAGACAATTCAGACTGAGGTTGAATCCGAATAAGTGCACTTTCGGAGTGCGGTCCGGTAAGTTGCTGGGGTTTATTGTAAGCGAAAGAGGAATCGAGGTTGATCCTGCTAAAGTAAAAGCAATACAAGAAATGCCTGAACCGAGAACAGAAAAGGAAGTTCGTGGTTTCTTAGGTAGATTGAACTACATTTCACGGTTCATATCTCATCTAGCAGCCACGTGTGAACCCATATTCAAGTTGTTGAGAAAAGATCAAACAGTCAGGTGGAATAATGATTGCCAAGCGGTATTTGAAAAGATAAAAGAATATTTGCAGGAGCCTCCGATTCTGATGCCTCCTGTGGAGGGACGACCATTAATTCTGTACTTGACGGTCCTCGAGGGGTCTATGGGGTGTGTACTGGGGCAGCAATTTACTACCTTACCAAAAAGTTTACCGACTGTGAAACAAGATATTCACTGCTCGAGAAAACTTGTTGCGCTTTGGTATGGGTTGCTCGCCGACTGAGACAGTATATGCTGGTTCATACCACTTTGTTGATTTCCAAGATGGATCCGATCAAGTATATATTTGAGAAGCCAGCATTGACCGGACGGGTTGCGAGATGGCAAATGATTTTGACTGAGTATGATATACAGTATACCTCTCAGAAAGCAATCAAGGGGAGTGTATTGTCTGATTACCTCGCCCAACAACCCATTGAGGATTATCAACCGATGAAGTTTGAGTTCCCTGATGAGGACATCATGTTTCTCAAATCAAAAGATTGTGAGGAACCGATCCCGGAGGAGGGGCCTGACCCTGAATCCGAATGGATTATGATGTTTGATGGGGCCGTTAACGTGAATGGTAGTGGAGTTGGTGCTGTTTTGGTTACGCCGAAGGGATCCCACATTCCTTTTGCTGCCCGGCTAACATTTGAGTGCACCAACAATGTGGCTGAATACGAAGCTTGTATCTTGGGTATCGAAGAGGCGATTGATTTGCGGATCAAAAACCTTGTTATCTATGGAGATTCAGCTTTGGTTGTGAACCAGGTTAACGGGAAATGGTATACGCATAAATCTCATTTAATTCCATACCGGGATTATACGAGGAGATTATTGACGTTTTTCACCAAGGTGGAATTACACCATGTGCCGAGAGAGGAAAATCCTTTGGCAGATGCTTTGGCTACTCTGGCTGCCTTGATTAAGGTGGAGTGGTGGAATCAGTTCCCTAGTGTTGAGGTGGGACGCCTGGATAGGCCGGATTATGTGTTTGTTGTCGACACAGCGCCTGATAATGAAAATTCGTGGTATTATGACATAAAGCGCTATCTGGAAACTCAAGAGTATCCCGAGGCGGCGTCGAAGAAAGACCGAAAGACTCTGAGGAGGTTGGCCATGGTGTTCTATCTGAATAAGGATGGGGTTTTGTACAAGAGGAATTTCGATTGGGCTTTGCTTAGATGTGTCGATGACAAAGAAGCAAGCCAATTGATGAAAGAGGTGCACGAGGGGTCGTTTGGTACTCATGCCAGCGGGAATGCGATGGTGAAAAAGATGTTACGGGCTGGTTATTATTGGATGACAATGGAGGCCCAGTGTTTCAACTTCGTGCGAAAATGTTATAAATGCCAGATTTATGCTGATAATATGCACGTGCCTCCAAACCCATTGAGTTTGATGTCATCTCCGTGGCCGTTTGCTATGTGGGGCATTGATATGATTGGGAAGATTGAGCCTACGGCTTCGAATGGGCACCGGTTCATATTAGTGGCTATCGATTACTTCACCAAATGGGTGGAAGCGGCATCTTATGCAAACGTGACGAAACAGGTTGTTGCCAGGTTCCTCAAGAGAGACATCATTTGCAGATTTGGGGTTCCCGAAAGAATCATTACTGATAATGGTTCTAATCTCAATAATAAGATGATGGCAGAACTGTGCCGGGAGAGTTCAAAATCGAGCATCACAATTCTTCTCCTTATCGTCCGAAGATGAATGGGGCGGTTGAGGCGGCTAATAAGAATATTAAGAAGATTGTGCAGAAGATGGTCGTGACCTACAAGGATTGGCACGAGATGTAGCCGTTTGCATTGCATGGGTATCGAACCTCGGTGCGTACGTCTACTGGGGCAACGCCTTTCTCGCTTGTGTATGGGATGGAAGTCGTGTTACCAGTTGAGGTTCAGATTCCGTCGTTGAGAGTCCTGATGGACGTGAAATTGGAAGAAGCTGAGTGGGTAAGGACTCGGTATGAAGAGTTGAGCCTGATTGAGGAAAAGAGGCTGGCAGCCATTTGTCATGGGCAGTTGTACCAGCAGCGAATGAAGCGCGCTTTTGACCGAAAGGTATGACCTCGTGTGTATCATGTAGTAGATATGGTGTTGAAAAGGATCCTTCCTCCTCAAAACGATCGTCGGGGCAAGTGGACACCCAATTACGAGGGTCCATTCGTGGTCAAGAAGGTTTTCTCTGGCGGAGCCTTGTTGTTGACGACCATGGATGGTGAGGATTTTTCATCCCCTGTGAATGCGGACGCAGTTAAAAAAATACTTCGTATAAGAGACCCGCTGGACGAAAAGAATAAAATAGTCCAGGCAAAAATGGGCATCCCGGCGAACCAGAAAAAAATGAAAAAAGGTTCGGGCAAAAATTAGGGATAAAAAAAGAAAAGAAACTGTACACCCGGCAAGTCGAAAACCCCACAAGGGAGACCGGGCCAAAAAAGGGTATCCCGGTGGACTGAAAACCCAAAAGGGCGGCCCAGGCAAAAGAGGGAATGAAACGAACAACTGCGTCTAGCATGATCGTTTGTGTTTTGGTTAAGACACATGGATAATCCCCGGCAGAGATCAGTCGGAAGCGTCTTGTTCAGAAAGTAGAAAGCGCGGAGAGTCTTGAGGACATATGGGGTGTAACCGAGTTGGAACTCGATGAGATCACGGGTTCACATTGTCATTAGGATAGAGTTTCCTTTATGCGCAATTACCTCTTTTCAGGGATTGCTTCCTGTGTATTGCTCAGTTACGAGCCACCTTCTTCAATCAATAAAATGCATATTCAGTCAAATAATTTTGTTTTTTGTTTTCATTACCGCTTTGATTGCAAAAACATCCGTTTATTTTGATAAAGAATCTTTGTATTTTGTGACATAGGGGTCCCTTCCAATGCATGTTTATAGGATTGAGAATTTGAAATCTTATTCGGAAGGTTGAGTGACTCAGGTGTTGAAATTTTGGCACGCCTGGGGCACATTTTTATCTAACGATCTCTTTTGCAGGTGCTGTTAGATATTTTCACTCACTTGCAGGTTGTGACGTGAAGCGTTGTTGACAAAAGATTCCTTTGAGGTCCAATCATGGAGAAGGAGTTGAGGAATGGTGTGAAGACGGCGAAAGAATTGCGACGATCCTTGAGGGTTAATCAAGAAGACTCTTTAAAGTCTGAGGACCGGAGAGTTGGCCCGAATCTGAGGAGATCGATTGTCTCGGAGTAGACAGAAGTCGAGAATACAGGGTGATGAATCAAAAAGACTCTTCAAAGTCTGAGAGAATGGAAAGTTGATACTCTGGTTAGAAGATGAATGCCAGTGTTCGACGAGTCGACAGGTGTTCCTTGTCAAATGTTCCGTATCTCCCCAGCAGGTTCGAGATCGGTTTTTGCTTGGCAGCCAGGCCTGAAGTGTTTTGTTTCCCCTAACAGGGGGAGATTGTTATATCCCCAGCAAGTCTGAAGGTTGCTGTTTCCCCAACGGAGGTGTGCGTTGGTAGTTATTTTCCCCAGCGAAGTCCCCAAGCGGATCGGGTTCAGCGAAGGTCATCCCTAGTGAGGATTATCTTTTCCCCAACAGCAGTGCTATTCCCAAGCAGGGTTGGAGATTGGAGCAATATCGAGTTCCTCGAGCTCCCCAGTAGAGTCCCTTGAGGGGGATACTTGTTTATGCATTCATCATTTAGAGAAGCATAGCATATTGCATAACTCATTGCGTAGCATTTCCATGGTTATGGAGCATTACGTTGTAAAAAAAAATCATGCATCAGCATTGCAAGCCTAAGCTAGTCTCAAGCCGTGGTTACCGTTTGAGAGTGTGTTTAGCTGGTTGGTGTGAGGAGTTTAGCATCGTGATGTTGGATCAGGTAGTCTTAAGTCGTGGTTACCGTTTGAGAGTGGGTTTAACTGGTTGGTGTGAGGAGTTTAGCATCGTGACGTTGGATTAACAGTATTCCCCAGTAGTGCGATATTGGAGGAAAATTTTCCGTCGGGCGGAGATGGAAATGAAAATCGGAGAACGCTACGCGATCAGCGCGTAGAACGAGGTTCAAATGGAGAAAAGGAACTGTTGGGCATTTTCTGGAGAGCGGGGTTCAAATGGAGAAAAGGAAGTGTGGGGCATTTTCTGGAGAGCGAGGTTCAAATGGAGAAAAGGAAGTGCTGGGCATTTTCTGGAGAACGGGGATCAAATGGAGAAAAGGAAGTGCTGTGCATTTTCTGGAGAACGGAGTTCAACTGGAGATTGGAGTTGAAGATGGTATCCGGGATGATGTCCTTAGGATTGTCTTCTGATCATGTGTCACCTTAGACTTTGGCAAGGCCAAGAGAAGTCGTTATGGGTGTCTTCGAGGGAAGAAATGCACATGTTACCTTCCTGTTGTGAAGGTGTACCCTCTGATATGTCTCCATCAGAGTGGTGGTTGGTGTTATTTTCGGCGTTGCCAACGGAATTAGCATGGGAAAATGGAGAACGGGGTTCATTGTTTGGCAGCAAGAGTGACAAGAAGTTTTGGGGTTCAAGAAAAACAAAAGAAGTCAAAAAGTTTTGGGGTTCAAGAAAAGTAAAAAAAAAAAAATCCCCAGCGGATGCGGCGTTCAGGCTATGGTTCCTGTGTTACCATTTATTTTGGTATCCGGGTCAACATTTTTTCGGTATTCAGGCCGACTCTCACCGTACCAGACGGATTTTTCTTTCAAGATCGCTTCTTTGCCGATTCTGACAGACATTGTTAATTATTTCCCAGCAGAGCGCAAATTGTTCGTATGTTCTTTGTATTCAACCACTCTTCACTCTGATCATCTAAAAGCTGAGGCTGTTCATATCGACAGGTTCATAGTGGATTGAATAGGGGCAGCTGTAACACCTCAAAATTTGCCCTCCTCTTCTTGGGACTAGTTTAGCATATTGCATTTCATGTTTTAGGACATTAGGCATTGCATTTTTCATATCATATGGAAATAAGAAGATCATCCTCCAAAGTCTTTTCAGAGATGGAGAAGGTACATGATTCAAGCCTGAGGGTTTCCATGAATTGGTGATTAACCATCTGAGGTTTTGCTTTTCACCAGGGTTTCAAAGGTTGAGTATTATCTTGTTTGGAAGGATATTTCACCATCATCATGGTTATGTCATCATCCAGGGTTTCATTGTGCTTTCTCAAGTTTCCTTTGGATTAGGGTTTTAACCTCTGGTCAACCCTAATCAATGAGTTTCTCTCAACCAGGGTTTCTCAAGGAGATGAGGCATTCTATTGAGATGAGGATCACATGGTTATCATATTGAGCTTACATGAGCTAGGGGTTCATTTCTGAGCAAATTCCTCAAGTGGTTGAGGCTCAAGCTGATCAGAGCATTTCTAGGTCATCTGTGGACCAGAAAGTCAACTATAAAGTCAATTGAGGGCTAGGAGGTGGGGAAATGAGTTTCAACATCTCAATAATGTTCAAAAGGGGTCCATTTGTCATTTCAAACATCTATCTTGAAGGTTTTGAAGTCAGGGCAAAAGTTTCCAAAAATGGAAAGTGACCTGTAATTGAAAGTTTCCAAAAATGTCAAGTTTTTGGTCCATATTCAACTTGACTTATCAACATCAAAGAAGCTTCAAATGGATTTTTGGTGAACATGAAAGTTGAAGATCTTTCTCCCCCCTTTACAAAAAGTCATATTTCATGTCCATCTGATGATTGGTTGAGGAGTTATGGCCAAATGATCACAAAGTGTACATGGAAGTTCAACTTGGCATAACTTTTGATTCAAAACTCCAAATTGGTCCATCCTTTTTGCAAAATGCTTCTTGTGACCAATACTTTCCAAATCAATCATTGCCTTGCATGGAAAAAGCTCATGTGATAACTTGTTCATTCATGTGCTTTTTGGAGGGAAAATTCATAATTTGAATTTGGTTCAAGATATGTGCAAAATACCACTTCCATTGTGTTTATAAGATGATTTTAAGTGATTTCAAGCCCTAACATGGCACTGTTCACGTGTGGATTTTCCATGCACCCTCATTTTGCAATTTTGCACTTCACTTCAATTTTCCCTAATCATGTTTAGCCAAGGCTTAAGTGGGATTAGCAAAGTCATTAACATACCATATATAAGCCTAATCCTAACAGAATTTGCCATAACTAACTTTCTAGATCTCAAATTCATTTTTCCCTCAAAAACTCTCTCTCCTTGAATTTCAAATTTTCTTCACACAACCACAAGATTTCTTCATAGATCCTTGATCCTGGTGGTATTTGGAGCAAGAAGCATTCATCATTCGTGGCAATTGAGCAAGATTTGGAGCTATTCAAGTGTATGAACATGTT
Source organism: Lathyrus oleraceus (assembly GCF_024323335.1). Classification (NCBI taxonomy): domain Eukaryota; kingdom Viridiplantae; phylum Streptophyta; class Magnoliopsida; order Fabales; family Fabaceae; genus Lathyrus; species Lathyrus oleraceus. The sequence continues at coordinate 133,046,171 of NC_066579.1, forward strand.
GATGGAAACTTGATTTTGAGTTGGATCCAAGGGATTTCAAGTGTTGATTCGTTCACAAAGCTTCTAATCAATCATATTGGATAAGATCTGGATCATTTAGAGGCTTGAACACGTGGATTTCCATCGCTGCCATTCCAAGTAGGTGGATTTTCGAACCTCTCGTTTTACCTTTTATTTGCCATGATTATATAGAGTTTGTTATGCTGATGATTCTGATGTAAGTAGATTTAATTTTGGTCAAGAATTGAAGAAGATATATGGACTTAAATTTTTGCACATAGAAATGTTTCTGTTCGATCCAAGAAATATATGAGGTTTTAGGCTGAATGATTGTGATATTCGTGTTCTACGTGGAGAGGCCTTTCCAATGGTATAAGGTTTAGTCATTTCTGGAAATTTTCATGGCGGAGCTCCGCCTGTCTCGCCGGAGAAGACGGTTGCTCCGTCTTCTAGTAATTTGACCTAGGGTTTGCCTAGTCAGCGCTTGCGTATGCGCTCAAGTGTCCGTTTGGTTGGTTCACGTTCATTGACCGTGCCTGTGTGTTCTTTGACTCGCTGACTGGCTTGCCACATGTATTAATGAAACGACGCGTTTCGTTGAACGCTCTTTGATCCCTGGCACACGAGTTCGAATCCTGGCTCGGTCATTTTTTTAATTCTAGTTAGTTTTTCCTTCAGCGCTTGGAACCTTCCTTGACCTGAGCTCGATTCCTGGCTATGCGATTTTTGGAATTTATTTTTAAGCGCTCCTATTGACCTAGCGCGCCTGTGTTCGATTCCATGCCAGGCACATTTGTAAATTTATTCTCATGAGCGCTCCATTTACCTTGCTAACTTGTGTTCAAGTCCTGCTGAATGCACATTGTGATTTCATTTTTTGAATTGGCATTTCCCTCTCATTTTCATGCTTAATTCAATTATTTCATTCAACTTTAGAAAATCATAAAAATTAGTAGATTAATCCAATTTGATCCAGGTTTTTTTCCACATGCTTGTGTTGATGTCTATTATTTTTTGATGTTTATTTCATGATTTTTGTGTTTCTAGATTTTTAATGGTGATTTGTTGATTGCACATGATGCCAAATTGACATGTTGTGCTATATGATTTGTGAAATGCTCATGATTTATCCAATTGACTTGGAATTTTGCATACTTGATCCTAACATGTGATGTGATTTTTTGGCTTTGGTTTGAGATTTTTATCATTTTCCATCACTGTGTTGGACATATGAACATATGGTGTGACAATTTGTGTTACATATTTGATGTTGCATTTGTGCATTTTTATACATATGCCATTTGAACTCTTCTGGACCTAATTTTTTGCATGATGTATGTTCATAACATGTTGAATTCACATAAAAATTTGCATGATCATTGGATACTTTTCTGTTTTAATTTGGATTTTCTTATTTGGATGTCCAATTGTGTGTACCTTGCTTGCCTTTGTGTTACATTGATTATTTGATGGCTTTGCCTAATGATTTGGCTTTGGTCCTTTTGAGGACACTTTCTTGTTTGATTGAATGTGCTTTGTGTAAAATATTGACTTCTGTTTTGGTCTTTTGATTTTCCTTTGACCCTAGTCTTTGTACTAGTGGTTTGTACTCACCAATTATGTTTTGTGTTTCAGGTATTTAGCACTTAGCACTAATGTTTGGTTTGGTCTCATTGCTTGAGATGCAAGTTGCTTTGATTACTAACCTTTGTTGTGTTGTAGGTCCATTGATGTGATGAACTCACTTGAGTGCTTGCACTTATGACTTGCATTGTGTAGATATTGGATAGTTCCACTATTGTTGACTGTTGATTTGTCTGAATGCAATATTAACTGTTTGACTTTTGTACAGGTACATTAGCCGTTTGCTAGGTAGCTTTTGCTTTGCTTTGGAGTATGGTTGATACACCACTGAGGTTGTTTAGCCTTCTCACTCCATGTAGTCTGGAAGCCCTGTCGTTTCTTTTGGCAGACATTTGGCTGAAGTCCTCCTTAAGAGGCAATGAATGTGATTGTTTATATTTGTGCCAAAGACCTCCAAGTGAGGCATGTTACTTATTAAGTCCTCCTAAGTGAAGAGGCAATTGATAGATAGAAGGGACTAGTAGCCAGTCCCCTGTTATTCGGTGAGTCGTTCATTATGCTCGCACTACGTGTTGATGCTCTTGAACAATGTACCCAAGATCTCTGTATAGAGTCAGTCAAGTGGAATAGGGTCCCTCTTTCTGGATCCCCACGTTTTCTTTGATTTGAGCTCACCCAGGCCAGGGTTAAGAGCATGAGGTCTAATCCTCATTACCTTTTTGATCAGCTCACCCTGACGGTCAATGTCAGTGGTTAAGAGCTTCAGCATACCCCTACAGTTTTGGCTTGTTTGTCGAGGTTGATATGAACCCTTGACTAAAGCCCAACCATTTGTCTGAGCCTCTTGTTTGTATATAGAGTGTGATGCCTGTTCATTTGTGTTGATGTTTATTTGCGGTTTGAATTGACTTGTTCCCTGTGCGAGTTAGGTTCTGATTAGATACCTTAACTTAGGGATTGTGGATTGCATGACAACTATTAGGCTCGAGTCAGTCTCCCTTTTAGTCTGTTATTTCCCTGGTCTCTGGTTAGGAGAGAGTTTCTCCCCTGTTAAGGGGAACTACGTCGCCCTGATTCTCATACCAGATGAGATACGTAGGCAGAAGATCGAGCGAGATCTCTCCGGGCGCCCTTTTTCTTTTTTTTCAACCTTTTGTCTCTTTTGATGTCTCAGCGTCTCTTTCTCTTTTTGTTTGTTTGCCACTATTAGGTTCGAGTTCCAGACTCCCATATAGTTTGTTGTCTCCTTTCCCCTGTTAAGGGGAACTTCTTCGCCCTGATTCTCATACCAGATGAGATACGTAGGCAGGAGATCGAGCGAGATCTCTCCGGGCACCTTTTTTTCTTTTTTTGAGTTTGTGTGTGTCAACTCTTTTTTCTTTTGAAGTCTCAGCGTCTCTTCTTTTTTGTTTGACAACTATTAGGTCCGAGTTCCAGACTCCCTATTAGTTTGTTGTCACCTTTTTTCTTTTTCAACCTGTTGGTTTATTTTGACGTCTCAGCGTCTCTTCTTGTTTGTTTGACAACTATTAGGTCCGAGTTCCAGACTCCCTATTAGTTTGTTGTCACCCTTTTTCTTTTTCAACCTATTGGTTTATTTTGACGTCTCAGCGTCTCTTCTTGTTTGTTTGACAACTATTAGGTCCGAGTTCCAGACTCCCTATTAGTTTCTTGTCACCCTTTTTCTTTTTCAACCTTTTGTCTCTTTTGACGTATCAGCGTCTCTTATCTCTTTTGTTTGTTTGCCACTATTAGGTTCGAGTTCCAGACTCCCTATTAGTTTGTTGTCTCCTTTCCCCTGTTAAGGGGAACTAAGTCGCCCTGATTCTCATACCAGATGAGATACATAGGCAGGATATCGTGCGAGATCTCTCCGGGCACACTTTTTCTTTTTTAACCTGTATGTTTCTTTGGACGTCTCAGCGTCTCTTGGCGTTTGTGTGACAACTATTAGGCTCGAGTTCTAGACTCCCTATTAGTTTGTCGATCGGAGAACCTTTTCTTTGGTATTCGCTGGTTAGCGTGTACTATTTGTTCGGAGTCGGATGTAAGACCAGCTATTGGCATTTTGTTTCCTGTTTGTTTGTTTGGAGTCGGATGTAACACCATCTATTGGCATTCTGTTTCCTTGTTTGCTTTTGTTTGGAGTCGGATATAAGTCCAGCTATTGGCATTCCGTTTCCTTGTTGAGTTTTTCTTTTGACGTCTCAGCGTCTCTTTTTGTTGTTTTGTTTCGGCGTGCGTTAGCCGAACTACGAGTGTTCTGATTCTCACTCTGGATAGAGAAGATACGTAGGCATATGATGCGATATCCTAGCGAGCATGTTTCCTATTTCCTCGAACTACGTTGACTCTGATGTTTGTTTATGACAAACTACGTAGGCCCAGGATGCGACATCCTGCCGAGTCCGCTTCCTCCATCTTCTTTCACCTATTTTATTATTCCAGTGTGTGCATTTCTTTGAGCAGTTTATTAGCAACCTATTCCTATTCTTTTGAGCGTGGATCCCGTCGAGTACGACGGACGTGAGGGGTGCTAATACCTTCCCCTTGCGTAACCGACTCCCGTACCTTGCAATCTCTGGTCGTAAGACCGTTCCTTTCCCTTTCTTAGGTTAGTCCTGCGCTTCCTTTCCGTCATAGGATGAATAGCGTCGGTGGGGGCTCTGTAAACATGTTTTTTTCCGCCGGTTGTTTTTCGCGTTGCAACAGAAAGCAAACATGACAATGGTTCCCAAAGCTCTCAATCATCATATATGCCTCCCAAGTATCTCAATTTTTCAATTTGATCAAGATAAACCAAGGGGCTTGAGGATTGTTTCCCAAGGAAACCCTAATTCAACTGTGCATCAATTGTGCCTTGCTCATGAAGCAACCTCTACCCGTGATAAAATAAAATCAAGGGAAGTTATTTCATTCATCATTTTATTCATATATGAGCTCATGTGAGTGTCCTCAATCATTAATTCATCAAGATTTGAAGTTTGGACTTGAGAAGTTGATTAGTCAATTCATCTGACTATTTTGAAATCCACTGAGACCTAACTTTTGATGTCTTTGTCAAATGAAGATGACCCCAAGAGAAAAATTGTTCTTAAGAACCATATGAACAACTTTAATGTTCATTAAAATTTGATTTTAAACTTGGAAGGTCATCATTCATTTCAAAACAGTATATGTCATTTTGACTGAAACCCTAATTTTTGGTTAACTTCCCTAAGACCTAACTCCTTCATTTTTCATGATTTTGAGGTGGGATCAAATGAATTGGAAATTTTAAGATTTATAATTCAATTGTTATGTTGTACAAAATTTCATAATCCTAAAAGAAACACATGTGATAATACAAAACATTATAGGTCACTTTGGACCAAAGTCATTGAAATGTGAAAAAGTCCAACTTCAAGTGCCAATAACTTTCTCATAAAAAATCAAAATGATGCAAAATTTAAGTCCAAATTTATTTTCTTGAAAAGATCTACAACTTTGATGTTGGAGGTTTTGTCATTTGAGGCTTGCATCACTGAAACAGAAGGGCTTGAAGTTGGTCCATTTTGGCAAAATTCCCATATACATGTTTTGCACCTTGAACTTCATGGCCTATTTTCAATAAATTCCCAACACCAAATGGATTTTTGTTCAACATAACATTTGTTCCTCATTTCAAGACCTTTCTAACCATTACCCACATGACCATGTTTCAATTGGGAAAATGGTATTTTCGAATAGGAGAAGTTTTTGGTTCAATTATGCATAACATATTAAAACTCCACGCACAAGCTAATTCAATCAAATATGCACGTCCAAAACACCTCACTTGCATTTGCAATTGCACTTGGGCCTCCCATGTGCCTATACAGGCCCATGCATGGAGGACCCAACTTCACATGCACATGAGTATTTCATTGCTTGCAGCATGCTTGGCTATAAATAGAAGCTCCATTCCTCTTCAAAAAACAACCTCAAGGCGCCTAAATTGCTGCAGAAGTAAAATCCCAACCTCTATTAAAAGGAATTTTGCTTTTCTCTTTCAATTTTTAAGTTCAATTTTCAACTTCATTGGTTGATCATTGAGCTTCAATTCCTAGACCTTGCTTTCTTGCCATCTCAAGAACACATTGCATCAAAGAATTGGAGTAGATCAAGTATTTGAAAGCTGTCACTACGCCAAAAACTGGAATAGACAGCGCACCTTAGAGGGCGCTTTCTTAAAGAAGCGCACTCTAAAGTGAAGAGAAAAATAAGGAGGAATAGACAGCGCACTTTAGAGGGCGCTTTTGTAACAAAGCGCCCTCTAAAGTGAAGCGAAAAAATAATGAGGAAATGGAGGGACACCAATAGAGGGCGCGTTTATGAAAGCACCCTCTAAGGGTACCCTTAGAGGGCGCTTTTAAAAAAGCGCTCTCTAAGTCCATGTACATTTCCAGTTTATAAAGCGCTTTTGGAAAGTCTTAGAGAGCGCTTTTAGAAGCGCCCTCTTAGGCCCCCTTTAGAGGGCGCTTTTTTTACACAAGCGCCCTCTAAGGTCCCCTTTATTAAACATTAAAATTATAACATATATACTACATGTCTCTTTATTTTCCCTCTCTATATGCTATTTCGTTTACGTAACTGGGTTTTCTCTCTACTGTGATTACTCTCTACTGCGATTACTCTCGTCCTCCGTTCGTTCTCCCTCCTCACCGTCGTCGTCGTCGTCGCCTTTTTCTGCTGTTGCGTTCACGTTCACTGAGTTATCTGCGTCCACCGTCGCTGTTCACTTTCTTCTCCATCGTTACCGTCACCTTGAAGGTATTTCTCTTCTCCATCGTTACCGTTCACTTTCTTCAGGTGTTTGATTAGGGCATTTTCTAAACTGAGTATTACATTTTGTGCATTATGTTGATTAATGTTGTTTAGGGCAAACGAGCACTATATGGTGTTCATGAGCACCTTGTTGTAAGGTTTTTTATTTCTGATTGAAAACTGATGTCATTTGGAGTGTGTTTGAGCTTGTGCTTGGAAGTTTGATGATTATGGATGCAAGTTTGTTCATGTTCCAAACACCATAAGTTTGCATTGGTCTTTTGTATGCAGTAGGTGTGTGTGAGTTTGTATTCAATAATGATGAAAAAAAAAAGAGTTTAGATTGTTGTAACATGAGAGAAATGGAAGGTATATGAATGTGTTTTTTGTGTAGCTTCACGAATATGGTCATTGTCTTACTTGGGTCTTATTGAATCATTTCTATATTACAGATAAAATGGCTAACCAAGACGATACCCATGACGCGAGTGGATCACGTAACAATGTTGAAAAAGAAATCAAACGAGGATTGACTGTTATGAAGTCAATCATTCGTGCAAGAGACAAGGGTGAAAAATTTGAAGTACATTGGAGTGCTGAAGACCAACTAATTGAGCCTAACGGTTCAATGTTGGCAAGTTACATTGGTTCCCTTGTTCGACAACATATTCCGATTACATGTGATAATTGGAGAAGTCCGGAATTGAAGGTTGGCAAAGAAAAAATATGGTCTGAGATACAAGTACTTACCATATATTATTATATGTTTTTTTTGTTGACTATTTGTTGACCATATATTGTTATAATATTACTTATAATAACACACTCCATTTGTATGTTTTTTAGAGATCCTTTCACATCGATGAAAGCCGGCAAAAATATTGTATTCAATTGGCCGGAAAAAGACTCCGAGGATTTCGATCCTTTTTGTCCAACAAATTTCTCAAGGATGAGGAAGGAAACTTTGTTGAAGCAGAACGGCCAATGAAGTATGCGGAGATTATTTCAGCCGAAGAATGGGATAACTTTGTCGCCAAACGAAGAAACGAAAAATTCCATGTAATGTCTATTAATTATGGTATTATACAATTGTTAAGTTACTTGGTTCTAATATGCCTTAAACTTTTTTATCCAGGAAGTAAGCGACAAAAATCGGAAAAGGGCATCAAAACCCGCGTATCCGTACAAAAAAGGGCGTACGGGATATGCACGGTTACAACAAAGAATTGTGAGTATATTCAAATGCTATGAGCTTATACATTGTCACAATATGTTATAATTGATGATCTTATAATCTGATTCAATTTGTAGCTAGCCGAGGAGAAAAGTGACGCAACATCTCTTCCGGAGCACGTATTGTGGAAGGCTGCTCGGGTTGGGAAGGATGGCGCTGTCGTTGAAGCGGTTCAAAATGTTTATGACGAATGTGTAAGTATATGTAACATTATTTCTTTAATTATATCGAAAATTTTGTTAGACATATAATTCATTTTTAATCTCCTCTAATAATATTTCAGGAGACTTTATCCCAAACCTTACCTTCAACCGAGGTCCAGGATTGCAGGAGCGTACTTAGTCGAGTACTAAATGTTCCTGAGTATTCCGGTCGTGTGAGGGGTAAGGGTTTTGGTGTGACTCCGTCGTCATTTTATAAAAAACCAAAAACAAAAAATCCTACCAACAAAGAGGTGATGGAGACCTTGGCGGAGTTAAGGGCACAAGTACTCGAACTGCAAAAGGAGAATGCAAGGTATAGAGAGGAAAGGTGCGGTTCCGAGGCAAAAGATACTAGTGACCGAGCTAGTATCAATTGTCAACCGAAATTTCCCGAGGTAATTATATATGTTATTATGAAATTAAAATAGCACTTTTTTACTTGACACATATACACGTTAACAATAACATTTATTATTGGTTTAGGGCATTACACCTTGTCAGCTGTATCTATCGTCACCAACTTATCGCATAGTTGGCAAGGGAAAAGTGCACAACACTTCGGGTGAATTACTTCACCATAATCCCCTCCCGGTGGGATATATGAAAGTTTCGGTTGACCTTGTATTAGATACCGACGCGCTTCTACCATTACCTGACGTTGTTTCAGAGACAACGTTGATGCGAGATGCAGTCGGATCCTTTGTTGGATAGCCGTCAAATCTAATTTTCCCAGATGCCGAGGTATATATGTTCTAAATGATTATGAATATTTAGTATTCACATTTCAATTCAGCTACAATTATGATATTTAATCAATCCTTATTACATGGTAATGTTAGACTCCTACAAGACCCACACATAAAGCTGGTAAAGGGATTTCAAGACGCATCGAGTCGGTTGCATCTCAAAAAGAGGTGCAAATATATATACCCATTGAATTATATACGCAACGATTCTGTTACATCACAAAAAGTCATGATTTAATTTATATGAATTTTTAGGTTCCCGGTCGAAAGTTGAAAAAAGATGGTAACGATATTGCAACGACATCCGGGACAAAATCTCAAATTATGATGCGTCTTGAGAAAATGGTGGAAGAGTCCGATATTATGCACGGCGTCATCCATAGTGTAGATTTTGATGAAGGTGTTTTCGGAATTGCTCATTCCGAAATAATTGCAAAGGAGGACATGCAACAACTTTTTGAACACGAAGAATTGGGCATCGCTGTCATTCATACATACATATGGTACTCCGATCAATCTATTATTTACTTAGTTGAACAATTTATTTACACATTTCAATGAGTAGTCTAATGTTTATTATGTTTCTATTTAAGGTATATGTATGTAACATTGATGCGGGGAACTGAATTGTGTAACCGATTCAATTTTATTGCTGCTTCCCGTATCAACACAACGTTTATAACGAAAAATCCAACATCCGTAAAGAATGAACTAGTCGATAGATTCATGGCGGCCGGCGATAATACTACACCCAGTTTGTATTTTTTACCGTTTAATTCTGGCAACGGGTTAGATTTTCTTTCTAATAATTTCATTCTAATCTATGTATATCTTTTACGTAGAAAATTTTCATGCATCTAAATTTTTGTTTTATTTTACAGTGGTCACTGGGTGTTGGTTGCTATGGATCTTTCGAGACTAATGGTGTATTATCTCGATTCGTTATCGGGTGATTGGAGTAAATATCCGAGTATGAAGAAGACGGTTGAGGCGTAAGTGAAATTCCCCTAAATATTCGTGTGTATTTGTATATTTAATTATGTCTGTCAGATTGATCTCAATATACGTTTTTATTTTGTTAGGGCAATACTAAAATTTAGATCGAAAAAGAATTACCGTAATAGGAAGGACATTACCTGGGTCAGAGTTCAGGTATATATTAAGTATCTTATTTTTGCTTATAATAGTGTTTGTTTTTTTGCTTATAATAGTGTTTGTAAGAAATTAACTATATATATATTGTTTGTTTTTCTGTGTAGTGTCCTCAGCAAAACAATTCGGTCGATTGCGGATTTTTTGTATTGAGATTTATGAGAGATATCATTGCGTTGAATCGTATAGACATCCCAAAAATGGTATGGAATAATAACTTAGGGTTTATTTTAATATTATCGGATATTTTATCTAATTTGTTACTAAATCATGAATATGTTTTATTCTCTTAATTGTAGTACTTTGAGGAATACAAATCTTACTCAAGAGCTCATTTGGATGAAATGAAGGATGAATTGTGTCAATTCATTGTTGATCAAAGAATCATATAGCTAGGTTGTATATTGTTGTACATATATGTATGGAATGTTGTTGTTGTATGCTGTTGTTGTATATATGTTGTATATTGTTGTTGTACTTTTACTAAATCATGAATATGTTGTTGTATATTGTTGATCAAAGAATCATATATTAATGTTGTATATATGGAGGATTAATGTTGTATATAAATGGATTCATGTTGTATATATCAATGGATTAATGGTGTATAACATTGGATTAAAGGATGAAATCAATATGAATTTTACACTTTTGCAGCATGCGAACAGGTTACCAATTAAATATCCACTGTTTTTCAAACAAATTTGTTTAAAATAACTAACACTTTAGAGGGCGCTTTCTGTAGGAAGCGCCCTCTAAACACTTTACATTGACAACTTTAGAGGGCGCTTTGTCCAGAAAGCGCCCTCTAAACACTTTACATTGACAACTTTAGAGGGCGCTTTTTCCAGAAAGCGCCCTCTAAGGTGTCCCTTTATGGACCACTCCAGAGGGCGCTTTTTTCTGAAAGCGCACTATAATGTGGCCCTTAAAGGGCCACTTTAGACAGCGCTTTCTCTAGGAAAACAAAGCGCTGTCTTTACCTATGCCAGCGCCACTTTATAGGGCGCTTAAAAGCGCTGTTATAGGCCAAAATAAGCGCCCTCTTTTCCCTTATTTGGCGTAGTGTGCTCTTCAAAGGTTTTCCCTCAAACTATTTTGATTCGAAACTCCTTGGATATTGATCATTTCTTATGTTTGTTGGTACCTCTAAAGTCCTCATGTGAGAGGCAATTGATCTGTGCATTTAATTTCATGAATTGAACAAGTTCAGTATGAACACCATAAATTTTTATCTCAGATTTCTCTCTATATAGAGATCTTGAGTGGAAACCAATGGCACAGGGGTAATGTATATCACCCCAGCTTTTTAAAGATATATAGATCGTGCATTTGGTGAAGTTTTTAAAACCTGCAAGTTTTGGCCGGAACAGTGAATCTCGCCGGAGAAGACGGTGGTGTACACCACCGTCCCCACGTGGATGAGCTCTGGACCATTGGATGTTGTTTCAAGATTTAATCCCAGCCTTTGAATGTTATGACTTTCATTAATGCCATGTGTGATGCTGTTGACTCAAGTACACCATGCGCGCGCGTTTACCTGCCCTCAGATGCGCCACGTCAATTAATGAATCCAGATCTGACGCCTCTGGATTTTTGTCATTTTTAATTTCTGATTTTATTTTCTTTTATTTCAATTACTTTCAAAAATTCATAACTTCTTCATTTTTAATCCAAAAAATATGGGACCAATGGCATTATTTCCCTTTTTAATTCTAGTTTCTGAAAATGATTTTTAATACTTTTTATGAGTTCATTTAATATTTTTTGTGAATTTTCTCTTTTCTAGTTGTTTTTAATTCATTTAAAATAGTTTCCAATATTCAAAAATGCCAAAAATATTTTCTTAACATCTTTGAATGATGATGAATCTATGAAAAATATTCTCATCAATTTCTTAATTGATTTGAGATTTATTTGATATTTTAATTCAATTATGTTATTTTTTCTTCATTTTTAATTGTTTAAAATTAGTTTCTGGTTTTAAAAAATGATGAAAATTTTTGTCAAACCTTGTTTGACCATGTTGAACTTATGATGATCCAATTGGACTTTTCCAAGTTGATTTGAATTGGATTTGAAGTTTGACCTTTATTTGTTTATTTTAATTCAAGTATTATTTTAATTCCAAAAAATACCAAAAATATTTTTATTGTTTCTTGACTTCTAAGCTTCATCTCACTTTTGTTTACCATTGATTGATGTTGATTCATTTCATATTTGGTCAATGTATTTTGCTTATGTCATTTGAATTTCAATTATGTACATTTCCATTTCTTCTTCTTCTTCTTCTTTTTCCTTTTTGATCAATGAGTTAATGATTGGTGGTTAGCCTTGATATATTGAGGGGCTTAACCTTCTTTGATTCAAATCAAATTCATCTTGATCAAAGTTCAAGTGAATTGCTTTGCATTAGAGATAGGTTGCTTCTTGGTTAAGCAAAAAACCTAAATCCATACAAGATCATTATTCTTTTCTTTTGGCATGGCGAGTTGTAGGAGCTTGGCTTACTAGTCATGGTCTCTAACTTGTGTTTGTTGACTATAGTTTTATTGACCGTCCTCAGATAGGTGTGACTACTACATTTGTCCACTTACGATTGCTTAACATAGCGCTAAATTTCCTTATGGCACACTAACACTAACTACTAATTACTAACTTTTAATTCAAGCATTTAATTCTTGCAATTTACTTTTGTGCAATTTAATTTCTTGCACATTAATTCATTTTCCTTTGCCCTTTGTTCACTTGAGCTCATATTTATGTTAATGCAATTTGCCTTTTGCTCACTTGAGCACATTATTGTATATATACTATTGTGCTTGTTTTGTTTTGTTTGTGTGAACCCAATGCAAATGGAGAAAGGACTTAGATTTAGGACCTCACCTATGCTAATGGAGTTTGAAGAGCAACTAGGCCTCATGCCTTTAGAATGCTATAAATTGTCAAGGAGCAACTAGGCCTCATGCCTTTAGAATGCTTAATCTTGAAGATGACATTGAAAGGACCCCTAATTCTAAACTCACTCTTGTCCATTCTTTCTATTGCATTGTGGGACTTTTTGATTTATGTGTTCTTGTGTGCTAGGGATCCAAAACTTGAGCCAATTAGAAGAACCATTGTCATGAGCATCCAACATGAGAGATACAAAAGCCAATTGGAAGATTCCTAGGAGCTTGATTGCTTGAGTTATTTGCTTATTGCTTGCTAAATCCAAAGGAATGGAGCAACTTGGATCATCTTTATGATCTCAAGAAGGGAACTCCAATGTCGTTTTATTTCTCTTCCCTCATCTTTGCATGTTTAGGACCTAGCCCTTCTCTTCTTCTCTCCACTCTAACCCAAGCCAAACTTTTGTGCAAACATTAACATTGTTTTCAAAATTAGAAACCTAGGCACTATACCTTTGATTTTTTCAAACTCTTTTCATAATACTTATTTTGAATTGAATCTTAAGTCAACTTTGACCTTATTTTGTGAATACTCTTCATTTGTAAATACAACTCATTCAATTGTTTTTATGGTTCCAATGACCATTTGTGCCAAAGCTTTTCATAAACATTAACTATTAGGTTTGAGTTATCCTAGAGGTTGATATAATACTCACCTATATCCTTAGTGATGGACTATAAGTCTTCCATGCTTATTATAGGGTTATCCCCTCACTAGCATGTTGAAGCTCTCCTCACATGGTGGATTTGTGTTTTTAGGTTGAGTTTTCTCCCTTTGATAACAAAAGACCTTTAAGGCTTTTGACCAATCAATTCACCAACTTCTTTTGAGATTTTTACCCCGAACTACGAGGTTTTGATCCTACCTTTTTAAGATGGTACGTAGGCAATGGGTTTATCCATTCAAACACAAAATTGTAAATAATTTGTATATTCTTCTCTCATCTCCCCAATCATGTTTGCACAAATATCTTTTCACAAATACCAACCTACCTTGCAACATTTGTAAAAAGGGCTCCCTTAGAGTACTAAGGATGTTTTGGGTGCTTAAAACCTTCCCATTGCATAACCAAACCCCTTACCCAGATCTCTGACATTTTTATTAGTTTTTGATTTGATAAAACTTCTCGATTTTTGTTCGCTTTCTAACCTTTCCTTTGGATAAATAGAAGTGCGGTGGCGACTCGAATTGTATGATTTACTTTTGATTTAGTCAATAAATCTAAAGGTAACGAATACCCCGCTACAATAATATCTATGTGTCGACCTGAAATTTAAAAAAGTCATCTATAGGTCGACCTATAATCATATGTGTCGACCTATAATGAAGATTTTTCAATTAAAACAAGTTTTTCATGCTCAACACAATATTTTGATGTACAAATATTTTCCAGACTATTTCCAACAATGTTTACATGCTTCCTAATGCAAGAACGCTGAAATGCACAACTAGACTCGGATGGAAGGATGCACTCACAACACATGGTTCTTCATCTCAACCTGAGGTACTTATCACTGAAAATAGGGGGAGAGGTCATAAAACAAAACTGAAGGGTGGTAGAGAGAATATCATAAGCAAGTCTAAGTCGTAATACAAGAATCTGAAGTGTCATTATTGTCACAAAACAGGACACGTACATAAGTATTGCTATAAGTGGAAAAGAGATGAAAAAAAGCAAGAAGGGTAAGTCTAAACAAAGAGACCGTGAAGATCATGATGATGATCATGTTACTATTGCTACTAGTGATGATATTGTTATTCTTTGTGATCACGAGTCTGTTAATTTTGTATCAAACGAGGGCATATGGATAGTTGACAGTGGTGCTACATTGCATGTTACACCAAGAAAGGATTTATCCATATCTTATAATTCTGGTAATTTTGGAGTTTTTAGGATGGGTATTGATAGTGTATCTATGGTTATTGGTGTAGGTGATGTTTGCTTGCAAACTAACATGGGAATGTAAGTGTTTCTTAGAGGTGTCAAACATCCTTTAGATGACCGCTTTAATTTGATCTTTATTCATATGTTAGACGATTGTGGTTATGATAATCACTTTGGTTCTGGAAAGTGGAAACTCAACAAAGGTAACTTGGTTGTATCTAGAGGGAAAAAGCTTTCTAAATTGTATTGGACAAAACTTTTGGTTGCTAGGGACAATGTGAATGCTATCGACATGGAAGCATATTTGTGGCACCGAAGACTTAGTCATATTAGTGAAAAGGGGCTTAATTTTTTGTACAAAAAGGATGTTCTTCTTGGATTAACTAATATAGATTTAGATAAGTGTTCTCATTGCATGGCTTGTAAACAAAGTAGGGTATCTTTCAAGAGACATCCTCCCTCGAGGAAGTCAAAGTTGCTTCAATTGGTACATTCTGAATTTTGTGATCCATTAAAGTTAAATTATTTAGTGGTGAACTTTATTTTGTTACCTTTATTGATAATTGCTCCAGGAAACTATTAGTTTATGCCTTGAAGATAAAATATCAAGTGTTGGAAAAGTTCAAAGAATTCTATGCTTTGGTTGAGAGGCAGACGGGTGAGAAGATGAAATGTGTTTGTTCAGATAATGGTGGAGAGGTAGACATGCAAGAAGCTGAAATATGTTCGTTCAGACAATGATGAAAAGTATTGTAGACCATTTGATTCCTATTGGAAGCAGGACGATATTGCACATGAATAGAATCCTCCTAAAACTCGTTAATCGAACGGTTTAGTAAAGAGGATGAATCGAATACTAATTGAGAGACTCTTTACACGGAAGTATATGTTCTTAATCTCACTCCTACTGTTGCTTTGAATAGAGAAGTTCTAAACAAATTTTGGTTTGGAAAGAATGTCAAGTATGATCATTTGAGAGTCTATGGTTGTAAGGATTTTTTGAATATTCCAAAAGATGAAAGATCCAAGTTGGACGAAAATTTCAAAATAATGTATCTTTATCGTCTATGGGCAAGATGAGTTTGGTTATAGGTTGTACGATCCTATAGGGAAGAAGCTTATTCGAAGAAGCGATGTGGTGTTTATGGAAAGCCAAAATATTGAAGACATTGAAAAGGTAGAGAAGGATACACCCAAGAAATATATTAGTTTGTATAATGTTAATCCAGTTCGGCCACCTAGTCATAATCTAGATGCTATTGGTGGTGATGATCACAACGGTGAGCCATATGATTTTGTTGATGATCAATAACTTAGAGATAAGGTAAATATTCCAACTAATGATGGTGAAAGGGAGAGAGATATGTCACAGGATGAGAATCTTGGTAAAGCTCCATAGTCATCTCAAGTTCAACTTAGGAGGTCTAACAGATAGAGACAGCCTTCTATAAGGTATAATTCTGATGAGTATGTGAGATTGAATGATGAGAGTGAACCTAAGTGTTTTCAAGAGGCCATGGACAGTGATGAAATTCAAAAGTGGATGGATGCAATGTATGATGATATGAAATCATTGCATGATAATCACACTTATGAAAATAGATGAATTTATAGAGTTAAACACGAGAGAAACTTTAAGTCTCTAAGATATAAAGCAAGATTAGTGGTGAAAGGTTTCTATCAAAGAAAGGGTGTTGATTTTAATGATATTTTCCCAAATGTTGTAAAGATGTCATCAATTAGAACCATGTTGAGTTTAGTTGCCACTCTTGATTTAGAGGTTGAGCAAATGGATGTGAAAACGACTTTCCTTCATGGCGATTTGGAGGAAAACGTATACATGAAACAACTTGATGGTTTTCAAGTTAAAGGTAAAGAAGATAATGTGTGTAGATTAAGAAAAAGTTTATATGGGCTGAAGCAAGCTTCAAGGCAGTGGTACAAGAAGTTTAAGTTTATTATATGTGATCAAGGATACCAAAAGACTACTTCAGATCATTGCGTCTTTGTTGGAAAATTTTCTAACGATAACTTCATTATCCCGTTGTTATATGTTGATGATATGCTTATTATAGGGAAAAATATTACTAACATTAACAGGTTAAAGAAGCAATTGGGAGAGTCATTTGGCATGAAAGACATGGGAGCAACTAAATAGATTCTTGGCATTATAATTATGCATGATAGAAAAGAGAAGAAATTTTAGATGTCACCAGAATATTATATTGAAAGAGTTATGCAAAGATTCAAAATGGAAAGTTATAAGGAGGTAAGCAGTCCTCTCGCTACTCATTTCAAGTTGAGTTCTAATCAAAGTCCTTCAAGTGAAGATGAAGCGTTTGATATGAAATATGTTCCTTATACGTTTGTTGTGGATAGTTTGATGTATGCAATGGTGTGTTGTCATACCCCGATTTTGGTCCTGAAAATTTTTCATTTTTTATTTGGCACTTGGCCTAAAGTTCATTTGCATCTAAGATCCATGGAACCTTAGTCCATTATTGCATTCAAATGTATCAATACATGAAAAAAACTACAATTTTGCCATGTTGACCAAAGTCAACTATATGACCATTGACACTTTCCAAGTCTTAACTCATGTTCATGTTCACTTTTAACTCATGTTCATGTTCACTTTTAACCATGTTGACCAAAGTCAACTATATGACCATTGACACTTTCCAAGTCTTAACTCACTTTTGACCAAAGTCCATTTCTTTATTTTGTTCATTTTCATTTTAGACCCTATTCTTCTTTCACCTTCCAAACCATTTTTATCCTATACCATACATAAACCAATTCAATTCCAATATGTGTAATCGACCATTCAATTTCTCTTCAAACCATACAATGTTGCATTAAACCATTAGTTCAAATTACAACATAAGTCATACATTCACTTTTCCATTTTATTAACTTGTAACCATCAAATTTCCAATTCAACCATACATACATTCATTCTCAATTTCATATCCAACAATTATGAGCATAATTATGAGCATTTCAATTCCATAAACCATAATACATTCACATTTCTATTCTAATTACATCCAATTATAAACCACAACCACATATGTGTCAACATAAACATTACAAAAAGTATCTGAAGTTACAAGATTGCATTCCAAGCATTCCAATCCACAACATATAAAATTGAACTGAGAAACCATTGTTTGAACCAATTTCTAAACATTCCATTTCGTATATAAACCATACAAATACATACATCTTCATTCAAAGTTACAAATTTAACCATAAACCAATTATACAAATTCCTAACCTTGATCCCATGCATTCAAGTCATCAAATTGCTTTTAAATTCAACCTTTGGATTCAATTCCAACATGTTATTTCATCAAAACCTCAAAGTTACATTCACCTATTCACATACAATTTACAATTCCAATCCAAAACTATAAGAATTCCAACCTTACATAATATTTACAATTTTATAAACCAACAACCAATTTCCCAAACCTAATCCTAATTCCCCCCATGGGTCATGATTTATCTTCCAAAATGCATGTTAGCTTGCTTCCGTCATGATTTCTTCATTCACAAGTAACATTGTCCATGTCATGTTCATTTCCACAAACCTACAAAACCAACCAAGTTAAGAACAAGTCATAACCTTTTCAAACATAACCTAGGATATTGCATCACACTAGCATACAATCATTGAGGTCGAGCATTATACTAATTTCAAACCAATCTAAGCCATGACATTTTCAAGCATTAAAAAAAACAATGTTACGAGTCCAAGCACTTACCATGTACACGTGTTGCAGAACCATACATCAACCACTCTGCAAAACCATAGCAATGCCATTACAAAGTCAGAAATGCATAAACAAGTACATGACCCAAAACATTGACATGAACATACCAAATACAAGGCTATGAACATAAGGATGACACCATGTCTCCATGCCCTTCAAGCCATAGTCCTGCAGAACCATGCCATAACAGCAGTGCAACCAGTACCAACCAAGAATTGAGTAAAATCAAGAACAAGCAATGCACATGGATCATCATGTTGCAAATGGCCTAGAGCAGTGATACTGCAGAACCATACCACTACAAGTTTGCAACAATAATACACCACACACATGACCAAGAACCAAGCCAGTGCATAAATCAAGAATGAACACATGAAGCATTGTAGAACATGGCCTCCTACACATAAGCTTTGGCAAGGCACCCTGTAAATCACAAGCCAGAACATGAAACAATGCCATACATGCAGAAAAACAAGAGCAAAAACATCAAGTATCAAAGCATTACAGCAAATCGTGCAACACAACTGAACAAGTTCACAAAATAACTAACAGGCTTAGTGAGACGGAGAAGCTGAAGAAGGCTTTGGTTGGGTCATTTTTATGGGACGGATCGTGGGTTGAAGGCGACGAGTGAAACGAGAACGGAGATTGTTAAGCTTATTACTCAACTTGAGGCTAAGAATACAACTCCTGCTTCTAATGATGCTTTGACTCTGCTTAATGGAAAATGGATTCTCGCGTATACGTCCTTTGCAGGTTTATTTCCATTGTTGTCGAGTGGACTACTACCATTACTTAAGGTTGAAGAAATATCTCAGACTATTTAATCTGAAAGTTTAACTGTCCAAAACTATGTTCAGTTTGTCGGTCCATTGACAACCACATTGATCAATACCAATGCCAAATTTGAGGTTCGACAGTCCGAATCGTTTGCAGACCAGGTTTGAGGAAGGTGTCATAGGAACTCCACAGCTGACAGACTCATTAGAGATACCAGAAAATGTGGAATTTTTAGGTTAAAAATTGATCTATCGCCTTTCAAAGGCATACTTACTTCTGTCCAAAGCACTGCTTCATCATTTGTGCAAACAATTTCAAACGCAGCCACCGTTTCTTAAAGCCAGCAGCAAACACATTACCAACAACACATTCAACCGGCAACACCTACTAACCTGCAGAGATTAATGTGCAAGACAGTAAAAACAAGTAAATTAATAGTGGTAAAAATTCAAAAAATATCCCAAAAGAGAATTAAGACAAAATTAGAGGAAGAAAGCTAGGTCCATATTACCGTTTCCGATTTAACATCAAATAGGGCAATCAAAATCTGAGTACCCTAAAAGAAATTTTGCAGAGATACTCTTCTGAATCTCCATAAGCCACCTGAAACCCTAGCAAGCTGGGTATAAAAGGAGCAAGGCGGAAAGGTGAGGAAAAAAACCCAAATTCTAAAACGGCAAAAAAAAACCTAGAGCTAGAAAGATTAAAGCGGCGAAAGAGAAGAACCTCAAAAAGAAAACTTTGAGGTAAAGAAGGCAGATCCAAGCCTCACCGTCACCGTCGAAGGTGAGCCTTCTTACTTGATTTTCTTTTGAAACCATGGCTTCTTTTCCGCGTTTAAGTTGAGAGAGGGAGGCGCGAGTTTGAGAGATAACGAGAGATTGAGAGGGGACGAGAGGTTAAGTTTTAGATTTAGAGCGATTGAGAGAGGATGAGCGATTGGGAGATGACGAGTGAGGTTGAGGGAGAAGGAGATTTTTCCGTGAGGTAGATGATGATTTCTGGGTTTCTGTTACCGTTCCTCTCACACTCTTTTCTTTTATTTACTTTTTTTTTTAAAACAAACATTTAAATCATTTTAAACTTAATACGTTGTGTGTTCCCCATTAATTTACTAGCCATTAATCTCTTAAACCCAACAGCCAGGCGGCTAGGGTTACGTTTTGTATTCCTCCATCATTTTAATTAGTGGTCCACTAACAATAACCCCTCTCATTTTAATTAATTTGTATTCTAAACTACCTTCAGCTATCCTTGTTCATATATTCAAGTTGTTATTAAGGTAATAAATAACCATAAGTGGCCTAGTGGAGAGAGAGCAGTTTCATTTTCTTTAGTGGGATGGGTTTGATACTTAGGAGTAGCATATCTTTCATATTTTTATGCTTTCTATTTCATAACTTCTACTATTTATTTTACTTTTAATATTTTTATTTGATTAATTTAATTTAATTGTTAATTAGTTAGTAGATTTTAAATGTTTAGTTTTTTAGATTTTTCTTAATTACTGATTTTTTGATTTGGGGATTTGGTATGGTTAATCGGTTTCCATGCGTTAATTAATTTAATTAGGTTATTAACATCTATGTTCATACCTTTACACATGTAAATAATTATATTCAATTCACTAAACTTTCGATTTTAAATTTCACTAACTTTCCATAGTTTCGACATTTAATTCCATTTCCTCCCATTAGAATCTAGCATTCTGGTGGGAATTCGATTATATATATATAATTAATTCGATATACATATAAAATTATAAAATTAATTTTATCCCTATAATATAATTTTATTTTTAAACTATCTTTACAACACGACTAATTTCCCTTTTTTTAAAAACACGAAAGAAAAGGACCGTTGGGATCAAGCATTCTGGCGTAACCCTTTGAACATTTGATTCTTATCAAGTGTTCGTTGTCCATTAAATAATTTTCTTAAATAATTCGAACGAAAAAGGACCATTGGAATCTTGCATTCCGGTGAAACCCTGAATTATCGATCTTGGGGCTCATGTCTCGTTCTCATCAAATATTCGTCTTTCAAAACTCAAAAAATATACTTAATTCCTACCTTAACACTTTTTCAATAAAGATGGAAATGGAACATGGTGTATACCGTGCACTTCTGAGATTAAGATTCAAGGTGGATGCCTTGCCTATCTTAGCTCTCGCCATCGTCTAAAATTGTCAATGCGGTTTCTTCAAACCCCTTTCTCAATCAAACCTAAAAATACTTAATCTTTATTAAACACTTTTTTCAATAAAGATGGAAATGGAACATGGTGTATACCGTGCACTCCTGAGACTAGGATTCGAGATGGATATCTCGCTCATCTAAGTTCTTGCCATTACTCAAAATAAATCCAACCAATCAAACTCTTTCTCGCCGCCGTGCGATTAATCAAAAACCTTTTTTTATAAACGAAAGATATATTATCTTAAGGTGATGCAAAACAATGTTTCGGCCACGATTGTTGAGTCGAGATAAGTGACGCTTTTCCGAATGTAGATTTGTAAATCCATTCGATGTGTGGTATACGTCCGCTCCTCATCTGTTTTGGGTAAAACAATGTTTTCGTCGATTAATACAATATAGCTTTCGCTAAAACCGACCAAAAAACAAACATTTTCTACCCAGAACTACGTAAGCCTTGATTTCTCTTTTGAGATACGTAGGAGCAGGATTTGTAAATCTTGTCAGGCCCACTAATAAAAAACTTAGGTTTAGTCCTTCGTCAAAAATCCAAAAACATTTCTTCTCTCTTTTATTCTTTTTGTCCCACATAATAACTTAAGAAAGACTAACATAAGCTAACATTTAAAACGAAACTAACTAAACGGTTCCCGTTGAATACAACGGACGTGAGGGGTGCTAATACCTTCCCCTTGCGTAATCGACTCCCAAACCCTGATTTGGTTGCGACGACCAATAATCATTGTCGTTTTGTCTTGGGTTTTATCGATATTTCCCCTTTCCTTTTTAGGAATAAATAAAGTTCGATGGCGACTCTGTTCAGTCCATCATTGCGAGCGTACGATTGCGCTTCGCTTTAGGTCGTATCCCCATTTTTCGAGGTGCGACATGTGTATAGCACTAAATATATCACATATTTTTGGTACAGTCAATAGATCTTTGTGAGAGCATTGGTATGCTATAAAATGGATTTTAAGGTATCTTCATGATGCTACTTCTATGAGGCTTTGTTTTGGAGAAGATAAGCCTACTCTAGTGGGGTAATCTGACTCTCATATTATAGAAGTGTGTAGCACTGTCTACTACAGAGACCGAGTTCATTGTAATTACGGAAGCATGCAAAGAGTTATTATGGTTGAAGAAATTTTTGTAGGATCTTGGTTTTGTTCAAGACAAATATGTGTTATTTGTTGATAGTAAAAGTGTTACTCATCTTGGTAAGAGTCGACTTTATATAATAGGTCCAAACACATTGATGTGAGATACCACTGGATACATGATATTTTTGATGCTAAGTTATTGGAGTTAGCTAAAGTTCATACAGATGATAATGGTTTTAATATGATGACTAAAGCATTACCAAGAGGAAAATTTGAAGTTTGTTATGATATCGTCGGTTTGGCAATTTCCTTCACATAGTTGTGAGGGAGAGATATGCTGGATTTAGGCTGCCTTCCTATGTGGAGAAAGACTCAAATATGGTTGATCCATTTCTCTCCCTTATTTAAGTGGAGAGGATCAATTTAGGGTTGAGGGAGATAGAGAGAAAATAAGGATTCAAAAGAGAGAAAAGAGAAACTCATTATCGTTTTTTTACAACTAGTCTGACCAAATCCACAATCCCCGATTTGTTAACCGTCAGGTCGAGCTTAAATTTGGAGGGTAGGTTCGTAACACGTGTATCTAAATTTTGACTACTAATAATTTCAAAAGAATATCCGAGGTGAGAGTTGTCTGCTTCGCACTGAAGCTCCAGATTTGAGAAATTTTCTAGCTTTTGATTATTATTTGTAAGCTAGTTTGTTTTGTGATTTGTAGTTGTTAGCTCTAGTTTATGAATCACTTTAAGACTCTATTGTACCCTTAATTGATTATAGTGGAGTTATTTCGTTGGTATGGATGACTTGTGATTTTTACTCTCATATTGAGGGGTTTTCTACATTAAAAATATTAGTGTTCTTTTGTTGTTTATTCTCAAAATTCATACATGTCTGGGAATTTTATATCTGTTTCATATTGACCTATTATTGTGTCTTTAAGACCCTAATTTTTCCCCTAATATCCCTCATGGCATCATAACATTACATTGCATAGCCTCAAGGATCATTGAGCATCTTGGTTCCCTTTGCCTTTGGGTGGGACTCTTTGTGAGTGGTTTGAGATCACCAAGCATGTTTGAATTGTATATCATTGCTTTTCTCATTTTTGTTTACTAACCAAAAGCACAAAAATATGTCACTAACATCTTTTGATTGTAGCTTGAGCAATCACAAGGCCAAAAGCTTCAAGGAGGTCATTGGTACAAAGACATGGTCAGGAGGAGGAGGAAGCAAGCATGAAAATGGTTCCCAAAGCTCTAAATCATCATATATGCCCCCCTAGTGTTTCAATTCATCATTTTTGATCAAGGCAAATCAAAGGATTTGAGGTTGTTCCCCAGAGAAGCCCTAATTCATCTATGCATCACAATGCCTTGCTCATGAAGCAACCTCAGCCCATGGTCAAATATAGTCAAGGGAAGTTCTTTAATTCATCATTTCATGCATATTTGAACTTATTTGAGTATCCTCAATCATCAATTCATCAAGGTATGAGTCATGGACTTGAGAAGCTGATCAGTCAATTCATCTGACTATTTTGAAATGCACTGAGACCTAACTTTTTATGTGTTGGTCAAATGGAGATGGTTCCAATATAAAAAATATTCTTAAGGATAATATGAACAACTTTCATGTTCATCAAAATTTGATTTGAAGCTTGGAATACCATCTACCATTCCAATATATTATAGGTCATTTTGACTGAAACCCTAATTATGGGTCAACTTCCCAAGGACATAACTCATTTATTTTTTATGATTTTGAGGTGGGATCAAATGCATTGGAAATCTTGAGATGTCTACTTCAAATGTTATGTTGAACAAAATTCCAAAATCTCAAAGTCAATACATGTGATAATGCAAGACATTATAGGTCCTTTTTTACCAAAGGCATTAAAAGTCAAAAAAGTCCAACTTCAAGTGCCCATAAGTCTTTCATCAAAAATCCAAATGATGCATAATTTAAGTCCATTTTGATTGTCTTGAAAATATATATAACTTGGATGTTGGAGGTTTTTCTATTTGGAGCTTGCATCATCAAAACAGAAGGGCTTGAAAGTTGGCCAATTTTAGAAACCTTGCCTTGACATGTTTGGCACATCACCCTTCAAGCTCAAATTTCACTAATTTCCAAGGCCCAAATTAAGTTTTGACCAACATGACATTTGTTTCTTATGCAATAAGCTTTCCAACCATTACTCATAAGCTTGCATTTTGATTTTGGACATGGCATTTTCGAAGGTTTCAATGTAATAGTGCATTTTGTGAAAATCACTTCAATTGCCATGCATGATCCAAATATACCTCATCTGCACGTCCAAAACATATTTGATGATGTTTAGCTTGCCATTCCAATCAGAATTGGGCCCTCCATGTGCCTGTACAGGCCCATGCATGGAGGCCCTTCCCATTCATGCAACACTTTGATCATGCATTTCAGCCATGCTTTTGCTATAAATACAATGCTCATGCCTCTCACTTCAGCAACCTAAGGGCGCCTGAAACTCTGTTGGATTGAATCCCTACCCTCACACCAAAGGAACTCTCTCATTTCTTCAAAAATTTCAGATCTAGAATTCAGTTTCCTCGACTGTTTTCTTGGATCTAAAAGTTCCTAGACCTCTTCACATTGATCCATTACACTTCTGTTTTGATAAAGCAAGCAAGGTTTCGTGCTCAATACACCAGAACTCAAGCTTGCACTCCAACTGGTAATTTCCTCGATTCTCTTCATTCATGGACTTTTTTGCTTGGATCTAATGTTGGCAGAAGTCCTCTCAAGAGAGGCATTTGATTTGTGCTTTCAATTTTGCAAAAACATGAAGTTCATGATGAATACCATCATACTTCCAGCTCTGATTTCTCCATTTATAGGGATCTAGAGTGGAAGTGCATGGCATAGGAGTGATGTACATCACTTCCTCTTTCGATTGATATATAGACCGCCTCATTTGGTGGCCATTTGCGTTTCTGCATTTTTTTGGACATGGCCGGAATCTGGGAAGCTCGCCGGAGAAGATGAAGTTTCCGGTGGCTTCATCGTGTCCAGTTTGAATCTGGACCGCTTGATCTGATTTCCAGATGCAATCAGGAGCGTTGCTTGTTATGACTTTTAATTTCTTCACATGCGCACGCATTGACCGTGGTGTTTCATGAGCGCGCGCCTCTGGATCCTTGGATCTGCCAGCTCAATTAATGAGCTCAGATCCAAGGGCTCTAGTTTTTTTGCATTTTTCTGAATTTCTTTTTATTTTTGTTTAATTCCTTTTATTTCAAAAAATCATATCTCTCTCATTTTTAATCCAAAAATTATGGGACCAATTGCATTATTTCCCAAATAAATTCTAGTTTCTATTTCTGATTTTTAATATTTTTTATTTTGTCATTTGATATTTTTTGTGAAATTTCTCTTTTCTGGTTATTTTTTATTCATTTTAAATAGTTTTTGATATTCAAAAACTACAAAAATATTTTCCTAGCCTATTTGAATGATGATGGATCTATGAAAAATATTCTCATCAATTTTTGAATTGATTTGAGATTTATTTGAGATTTTAGTTCAATTAGGTTATTTTTATTCATTTTTAATTGATTAAAAATAGTTTCTGACTTTTAAAAATGCTGAAATTTTTTGTCAAACTTTGTTTGACCTTGTTGAACTTAGGATAAATCACTTGGACCTTTCAAGGTTGATTTGAAGTGATTTTGAAGTTTGACCTTTCCATTTTATTTTAATTCAAGTTTATTTTAATATTAAAAAATGCCAAAAATATTTTATTCTTTTCTTGACTTCCAATCATCATCTCACTTCTGTTTTTGATTGTTTGACCTTGACTTTCAATGTTATTGGTCAACATATGAGGATTGGTACATGATATTCCATTTAATGCATTTTATTTTGTTATTTCCATTTTCTCATATCCATCTTCTCTTTCTTCTCCTTCTACTTCTTTTCTTTTTGATCAATGAGTTGAAGGTTGATAAGTTAGCATTGATTAGGGAGATTTAACATTCCTTGATTCAAATCTAATTCATCTTGATCAATTGATCAAGTGAATGGCTTTGCATTAAGAATATGTTGTCTTCTAAATCATGCAAATGGCTTAAACCAATACAAGATCATTTCTCTTCTTCTTTTTGGCATGGCAGGTTGTTGGGACTTGGTTCACTAATCAAGACTCCTAACTTGTGTTTGTTGCCTACATTATTATTGACCGGCCTCAGATAGTTGTGACTTCTACATAAGTCCAATTACGATTGCTTGACATAGCGCTAAATTTGCCTTATGGCACACTAACCACTAACACTAACTATTGACAATTAACATTTACTTTATGCAACTTACTTTTATGCAATTTACTATTCTTGCACATATTATCCATTTGTTTTTTTCCTTTGCTCACTTGAGCACATGTTTATGTTAATGCCATTTGCCTTTTGCTCACTTGAGCACATAATCGTGTATATATTATTGTGCTTGTGTTTTTTTTTTTTTTTTGTGGACCAAAGTGCAAAGAAATGGACTTAGTTTCTAGGACTTCCCCTATGCAAAGAAATGGAGAATTGGACTTAGATTCTAGGACTTTCCTTATGCAAAATTGGAGTAAAAGGATCTTAATGATGAAGATGGATTGGAAGGACCAAATCTCTAAACTCACTCATGTCCATTTTTTTGTTTTACTTCATGAAACTTTTGATCTGTGTGCTTTTGTGCTAGGAGTCCCCATTTGAGCTTAATTGGAGGACCATTGCCATGTTCATCTAAAGAAAGAGATGCCAAAGCCATTGGAGGATTCTTGAAAGCATGATCTTGTGTTTGATTGCTTGAGATATTTGCTTTGTGGTTGCTTTATTCCAAAGGATGGGAGCTACTTAGATCATCAATATGATCTCAAGAGAGGGACTCCTAGTGTGGTTTCACTTCTTATCCCTCACCTTTTTATTTTCCTTAGGACTTTAGCCATTCTTCTTCTTCTCTCCACTCTAACCCAATCCAAAACTTTTGTGCAAACATTTAACTATTGTTTTCAAACATTAGAAACCTAAGCCTTATGCTTTTGATTTCCAAACTTTCTTTTCATAATACTTATTTTGAATTGAACCTTTTAATCTACTTTGACCATTTTTGTATATACTTCTAATTGGTAAATATAACCCATTCAAATTCTTTTTTTTGTGGTTCCAATGGCCACTTCCTTAATCAAAAATTTTCATAACCTTTAGCTATTAGGTTTGAGTTATCCTTGTGGTAGATGTAATACTCACCTATATCCTTAGTGATGGACAATGAGTCTTCCATGCTTATTATAGAGTTAACCCCTCACTAGCATGTTGAAGCTATCCTCACATGGTGGATTTGTGGTTTGGTTGAGTTTTCTCCCTTTGATAACAAAAGACCTTAAGGCTTTTGGACCAATCAATTCACTAACTCTTTTGAGATTTTTACCCTGAACTACGAGGTTTTGATCCTAATCTTTTTATAAGATGGTACGTAGGCAATGGGTTCATCCATCCAAACACAAATGTAAATAACTTGTACATTCTCTTCTCATCTCTTCAATCATGTTTGCACAAACAAAATTTTCACAAAAACAACAACCATTGCAACAAGTGTGAAAAGGGCTCCCTAGGAGTACCTAGGATGTTTTGGGTGCCTAACACCTTCCCATTGCATAACCAACCCCCTTACCCAGAGCTCTGTTTCTTTTACTAGTTTTTGTTAAAACTTTTTATGTTTTTGTTCGCTTTCTAACCATTCCTTTGGATAAATAGAAGTGCGGTGGCGACTCGACTTGTATGATTTACCTTGGATTTAGTCAATATCTCTAATGGTAACGAATACCCCGCTACAGAAAAGTGGCGACTCTGCTGGGGACTCACGTGCCTAGTGGGTTTTGCCAACTTTTCATGCTTGTTGTATTGTATTGTTTTGTGACATATTTTTGTGCAAATTTGGGATTACTGTATTGTATGTAATGATTGATTTGCTTGATATTAATTCCTTGTATGCTTGGTGATCTTTGTGAGATGAGTTCTATACCCGGACTCGAGTGCACTTAGGATAGGAGAATGGCATAGTCTTGTTGACTTGTGTGGAGTTATTCCTTAGCAAGTTGACTTGCAAGTCCATTCACTTGGTGGAGGTCATGTTGGGATCAATAATGTCACACAAGTAAGTTGTGGTTAGACATTACTCTTTCCAATATAGACCTTAGAAGCCAAGGACCTTAGTTTACCAAGCCCATCTTGGCCTATTCTTAGGATGTAGTGCGAAAGTCGTTCAAGTGTAAGATTTGATACGATTGTTACGCGATACTACACTCATAAGAGTCTCTCTTGAGAATATTTTTGGAATACGAGTATTCGTTTCTCCGATAATATCCGAAAGATGGGATGATGACTATGGGAACCTCTTGTAGAGCATGTTTGGTAGGTTTAAACCCTAGTACACTCCCTTTGGGTGGTCCTTAACCAAGACTCCATGCTCATGACTTGAAACAAACCCTTGATTCATGGTTGATCCGTTCATATATCCTTAATATCAATGGAACTTGGGTGTTGATAAGGTGAAAACCATAATCCACCAAAATGGATGATTGATATTAAGGATAATATGATCCATCCCATGACCTTTGTTTGGTGTGCTTTGCTTGATCCTTGAGTGTGATTGTTGCATCCATACATTCATGCACCCATTTGCATCCATATCATCAAAATAATAAGGAAGTTTTCAAGGAACTTAAGGGGTTTATTTGCAAAAAAATTCAGACATGGAAAGACAAAGAAGGAATACAAAGAAGTACAGTTTCAGGCAACCAGATTTGAAAGAGTTAAGGAATTTGACATCCTATGTACTAGATCCCTTGGGTTTTAAAGCTCGTTTTGGAAAGCTTCTTCCTCTTCTGACTACTCAGGTGGATGAAGGATTGATGAGTGTATTGGTGCAGTTTTATGATCCTTTGTATCGTTGCTTCACTTTTCCGGACTTTCAGCTTTTGCCTACCCTTGAGGAGTATGCTTATCTTGTGGGCATACCTATCCTGGATCAGGTGCCATTCAGTGGCTTGGAGAGTATTCCTACTTCTCGAGAGATAGAAGACATGTTGCATATAGATGAATCTCTGTTTGGTGCTCATATGACTACCAAAGGTGGAATTCAAGGTCTCCCTTCTGAGTTCCTCATTACTCAAGCTACTATGTATGGGAAGGCCATGAGTGAGGACGCCTTTGAAGCCATATTTGTACTTCTCATCTATGGGTTAGTATTGTTCCCCAACATCGACAAGTTTGTGGATGTGAACGCTATTAGGATCTTCTCTGCTCTTAATCCCGTTCCTACTCTGTTGGGTGATACTTTTTTCTCTTTGCACATGAGGGATGCAAAGGGTGGTGGTGCCATTGTGTGCTGTTTGCCTCTGTTGTATAAGTGGTTTATTTCTCACTTACCTCAGACGGTCGCTTTCAAGGAGAATAAGGGATGTCTACGGTGGTCCACGAGACTTATGTCTCTCACTAATGATGATATCTCTTGGTATAACCGCATGTATGATGGTGTGCAGATTATCGACTCTTGTGGTGAATTCTCCAATGTACCTCTTCTTGGTACATGTGGTGGGATTAACTACAACCCTGTTTTGGCACGTCGACAGCTTGGGTTCCCCCTAAAGGATAAACCTAATAACATTCTGTTAGAGGGTGTGTTCTTTCAGTAGGGTAAAGATCCCCAAGGCCTGAAAGATAGGATGGTTCGCGCTTGGTGCAAGATTCATAAGAAAGGAAGGAAGGAGTTGGGTCCTAAGAATTGCATCGCTTTGGAGCCTTATACTGCTTGGGTGAGGAAGAGAGCATCTGAGTATCTCATGCCTTACGAATATCCAAGACCTACACCTATGATTATGGTTGGGCCTTCAACCCTCCCTGATCAAGGAGTAGAGGAGTTGAGAGACGAAGATCGTTCACGTGCCTGGATCCGTGAACGTGAAGAGTTGCTTCAGCAGATCAAGGAGAAGGATGCATTGATAGAGTTTCTTGAGCATCAGGTTATTGATGATCCTGATGATGCATGGACTTCTCTACTTCCTCAGTCTTCCTGGTTCTGGAAAAGGAAGTATGATCGACTCGCCAAAGAGAAGGCAGATATGGAGGCAGCCTATGAGAAGGAGGTGAAGAGGCTTCGTGCATCTTATCTTCCTGTGTCCCGAGCTTTAGATGATTGTTTATAGGGATCCATGGGATGATTATTTTCCTTTCCTCTTGTACATGATTGACAATACTGTACTTCTTTTCCCTGATATTATTTGACGAGATATTTCCATATGTGATAAAATGCTTAATATTCCCAAAATTTGTAAATAAAACCCTAAAGTTCCTTTGAAATATAAAAACAAATCATATGCACAAGCATTGCATGCATCATGTGCATAAGCAGGTTTTGTTTTCGGTCTCTTGTCCTGTGGTGTAACTCTGTGCTCTTCATTTATTTTGAATACAAGCTACTCACCGGTACTACACTAGAGCCAACTCTGCAAGATTAATGGATCAATTAGAACAAGAGAACCGTGAACTCAAAGAGGAAGTCGCCAGATTGAGCGCTTTGATGGAATCGTTCTTGGCTGCCCAGAGCCAGTCTTCTCCAACGCCTTCAACTCCTCCCCAGAGGACAGTTATCTCAGAGATTGTGTCCTCAACTGTGCCTGCTGCCAGTGCACACTTTGCTCTAACAGCCATGCCAACCGGGTTTCCGTGGGGGATGCCTCCTAACTTCATGCCTGAGGGTCCTGCTCCAACTTTTGCTTCTATGCCGGCATCTAGCCCGGTCCTTGTTGTTCCTCCTCCTGTCGTGCATACCATGCCTAGGGTAGACGACACCATCTATCATTCTGAGCCGTCTGAGGGCCCAGATGTCTATGAGAAGATGGACGCCATGAACGATCAATTTCTGGAGCTTCGCAAGGAATTGAAAACTCTTAGAGGAAAGGATCTGTTTTGCAAGTCTGTTGCCGACCTCTGCTTAGTTCCAAATGTGAAGATTCCTGTGAAATTCAAGGTCCCTGACTTTCAAAAGTACAAAGGAAATACTTGTCCTCTCAGCCACCTGGTCATGTATGCCAGGAAGATGTCTACTCAGACTGATAACGACCAGTTGCTCATCCATTACTTTCAGGACAGTCTGTCCGGTGCCGCTCTGCGTTGGTATATGGGTCTAGACAGTGCGAACATCCGATCCTTCAACGACCTTGGCGAGGCCTTCGTCAAGCAATACAAGTACAATGTGGATATGGCTCCCGATAGGGATCAGTTGAGGGCCATGTCCCAGAAGGACAAGGAAACATTTAAAGAGTATGCCCAGAGGTGGCGAGAGGTGGCAGCACAGATCGTGCCTCCGCTAGAAGAGAAGGAAATGACCAAGATCTTTCTGAAGACCTTGAGTTCCTTCTATTATGAGAGGATGATTTCTAGCGCTCCTTCTGACTTCATCGAGATGGTGAATATGGGGATGCGTCTAGAAGAAGGGGTTAGAGAAGGACGTCTAACCAGAGATGAAGGCTCTTCTGCCAAGCGCTATGGGTCGTTTGCGAAGAAGAAAGATGGAGAGGCACATGCTGTGACCTCCCATGTGAAACCAAGAAGACCCTCTGTGAGGAGGGAGACTGTGCGTCCCGCCAGTAACCAGCACCAGGTGGCTCATATAGCACCTGTCTTCAGAGACAATCAACAGTATCAGTAGCATAGCAATAATCAACAACCACCTCAGCAATATCAGCAACAACAGCATCGTCCGTAGCAGCAGGCCTACCAGCCTCGCAACAGTAATCAAACCAGCACGAGTTACGAGAGGAAAAAGGTCACCTTTGATCCTATTCCGATGACGTACGCAGAATTATATCCCTCTTTGATAGAGAGGAAGCTGATTACTCCG
Source organism: Lathyrus oleraceus (assembly GCF_024323335.1). Lineage (NCBI taxonomy): Eukaryota > Viridiplantae > Streptophyta > Magnoliopsida > Fabales > Fabaceae > Lathyrus > Lathyrus oleraceus. Next base: position 133,078,485 of record NC_066579.1, read on the forward strand.
AGAGACCCCCCGGCTATACCTGCCAACCCTCAGTGGTGGTATAAGCCCGAACTGCACTGTGTCTACCATTCTGGTGCTCCCAGCCACGACGTGGAGAATTGATATCCTTTAAAGACCAAGGTTCAAGACCTTGTGAGGTGTGGTATTCTGTGCTTTGAGGACATAGGTCCTAATGTTAAGAAGAACCCATTGCCCGAGCATGTGAAATCTGTTAACATGGTCCAGGGTTGCCCTGGCAAATACAAGGTCAAATATGTCAGACATATCCGACAGTCTCTAGTTGAGTTGCACCGTTTGTTATGCGAGTACAATCACTATGAGCACGATCATGATAGATGTTGAATCTGCCCTGTTAACCGATTGGGTTGTCGCCAGGTGCGTAAAACAGAAATGTCGACGAAGATGAGCCTAAGGTCAATGTAATTTCCCCGGTGTTCCGGATGCCCGAACCCGTTATCATCAAGTATGATGGTAGCAAGCAGAAGGTTTCCCCTGCTCTTATCATCAAGCCTGCCGGTCCAGTGCCTTATTCTTCCGAAAAAGCAATTCCCTTCCGTTACAATGTTGTTGTTGTAGAAGGAGAGAAAGAAGTGCCTTTGCCATCCTCCTCTGTTGTAAATATTATTGATGTAAGTGGGCTGACCCGCAGTGGTCGTGTATTTTCAGCACCTCCCAAGCCTCAGGCTAATGCTGATTTTGTTGAACGCCCGATTGGGAATGTGGTGAATCCTCTGAATCCGGCACTTGCTATTAAACCCTCCTCTACATTGTTAACTCCTGCTTCTGTTGGCCCGAGTGGCAATGTGAAAGAAGACTGTGATGAGATGCTGAGGTTCATCAAGAAGAGTGAGTACAATGTTGTAGACCAGCTTCTACAAACGCCATCCAAAATATCCGTGTTATCATTACTTCTGAATTCAGAACCATATAGAGAGGCTCTACAAAAAGTTTTGGATGTGGCATATGTAGATCATGATGTCACGATAGAACAGTTCGATAGCATTGTTGCAAACATTACCACTTGTAACAATTTGAGTTTCTGTGACTCTGATCTCCCTGAGGAGGGAAGAGACCACAACCTGGCTTTACACATTTCTATGAACTGTAAGGACGACGCCATGTCCAATGTGCTGGTGGACACCGGGTCATCCCTGAACGTATTGCCAAAGTCCACTCTTTCTAAACTATCTTATCAAGGGCCTCCCATGAGGCAGAGTGGAGTTGTTGTGAAGGCCTTCGATGGGTCGCGTAAGACTGTGATTGGAGAAGTTGATCTCCCAATCAAGATTGGACCAAGTGAATTCCAGATTACCTTCCAGGTTATGGACATCCACCCATCGTACAACTGTCTCTTAGGCAGACCATGGATTCACGAGGCTGGCGCCGTGACATTCACCCTACACCAGAAGCTGAAATTTGTGAAGAATAAGAAACTGGTAGTGGTAGGGGGAGAAAAGGCTCTCCTGGTTAGCCACTTGTCTTCCTTCTCATACATAGATGCTGAGGATGAAGTTGGAACTCTTTTCCAAGCTTTATCCATAGCTGAGCCTGTTGAGAAGAGAACTCCTTCATTTTCTTCCTATAAAGATGCAAAGTTGGCCATCGAATGTGGTGCAATTGTGGGTTTAGGAAAAATGATCGAGCTAGAAGACAACAAGTCCCGGGCTGGCATTGGCTTTTCTTCTGGGGTCTTCAACGAGAAAGGATTATTCAAGAGTGGAGGTTTTATCCATCCTGGTCAGGATGAGGAAGCTGTTGCTATCTTGGAAGAGGATGCAGAGGACTCTGGCAATTTTGTTATCCCTGGAGGGATCTGCAACAATTGGGTCGCTGTGGATGTGCCTACAGTTATCCACAAGTCAACGTAATGATCACTTTGTTTAAAAACCCTTCTCCCATGCCAAAATGAGGAGTGATGACATTGTTGGCAACATAAATGCAATGATATTTTCATTCAATAAATTCATGTTAAATGTTTGTTTTTCCAATCATTTTCCCTTTTTGCTTTTTGCATGAAATTGGTGATCACATAAAACCCAAAAAAAGAAAAATATAAATAAGAATAAAATCAATCTTTTCATCTGCATAATGATTTGCTTTGTTTGAATTCTAAAGCTTTTCATATCCAACATCATTATGCAGGATGATCTCTAGACCCATTGAACATAATGACCCAACGCCATCTCCCAATTTTGAATTCCCTGTATTTGAGGCAGAGGAAGATGATGATGAAGAGATTCCTGATGAGATCACCCGTCTACTTGAGCATGAAGAGAAGATCATTCAGCCGTATCTCGAGAATCTGGAGACAGTCAACTTGGGGTCTGAGGATTGTGTGCGAGAGGTAAAGATCGGGGCGCTCCTGAAAGAATCTGTTAAGAAGGGGTTGATTGAATTGCTACGAGAATACGTCGACGTCTTCGCCTGGTCTTATGAAGACATGCCTGGTCTAGATACTGATATTGTGCAACATTTCCTGCCTTTGAAGCCTGAGTGTGTGCCTGTGAAGCAGAAGCTCAGAAGAACTCATCCCGATATGACAGTAAAGATCAAAGAGGAAGTTCAGAAGCAAATTGATGTGGGGTTTCTGGTGACTTCTACGTATCCTCAATGGGTGGCCAATATTGTGCCCGTGCCTAAGAAAGATGGAAAAGTCCGGATGTGTGTGGACTATAGGGACTTGAATAAAGCTAGCCCGAAAGATGATTTTCCCCTACCACATATTGATATGTTGGTAGACAATACAGCTAAATTCAATGTCTTCTCATTTATGGACGGATTTTCTAGATATAATCAGATCAAAATGGCACCCGAGGATATGGAGAAGACAACATTCATCACACCTTGGGGAACATTCTGTTATCGAGTGATGCCCTTCGGTTTGAAGAACGCCGGAGCCACGTATCAACGAGCTATGAACACCTTGTTCCATGATATGATGCACAAGGAGATCGAGGTGTATGTTGATGATATGATTGCTAAGTCAAGAACGGAAGTTGAACATGTAGAGCACCTGTTGAAGCTTTTTCAGCGTCTGAGGAAGTATAAGCTTCGTCTGAATCCCAACAAGTGTACATTTGGAGTCCGTTCTAGCAAGTTATTGGGCTTTATCGTCAGTGAAAGAGGTATTGAGGTTGATCCTGCAAAGGTCAAAGCAATACAAGAGATGCCTGCACCCAAAACTGAGAAGCAAGTCCGAGGTTTTCTTGGCCGCTTGAATTACATTTCCAGATTCATATCCCACATGACTGCCACATGTGCACCGATATTCAAGCTCCTACGGAAAGATCAGTCTCATGATTGGACCGAGGATTGCCAGAAAGCCTTTGACAGTATTAAAGAGTATTTGTCTGAGCCTCCGATTCTGTCTCCGCCTGTGGAAGGGAGACCCTTGATTATGTATCTGACTGTTCTTGAAGATTCAATGGGTTGTGTCCTTGGTCAGCAAGATGAATCAAGGAAGAAAGAGTATGCTATCTACTACTTGAGCAAGAAGTTCACTAATTGTGAGTCTCGATACTCAATGCTTGAGAAGACATGTTGTGCTCTGGCCTGGGCTGCTAAGCGCTTATGCCAGTATATGATAAATCATACAACTTGGTTGATATCCAGAATGGATCCAATCAAGTACATATTTGAGATGCCTGCTTTAACTGGGAGGATTTCCCGTTGGCAGATGTTGTTGTCTGAGTATGATATTGAGTATCGAGCTCAAAAGGCTATCAAAGGTAGTATCTTGGCTGACCACTTAGCACACCAGCCGATCGAGGATTATCAGTCAGTTCAGTATGACTTCCCGGATGAGGAGATTCTATATTTGAAAATGAAAGATTGTGATGAGCCCACACTTGATGAAGGGCCAGAGCCTGATTCCAGATGGAGTATGGTTTTTGATGGCGCTGTAAATCAATATGGGAATGGTATTGGGGCAGTAATCATCACCTCTCAGGGCACACATATTCCTTTTACAGCAAGGCTAACTTTCAAATGCACAAATAATATGGCAGAGTATGAGGCATGTATTATGGTATTGGAGGAATGCATTGATCTTAGGATCAAGCATCTTGATGTTTATGGTGATTTGGCCCTCGTTGTTAATCAGATTATGGGTGAGTCGGAGACGAATCAGCCTGGTCTTATTCCATATAGGGATTACGCGAGGAGGATTTCGACGTTCTTTACTGAAGTTGACTTCCATCATATTCCTCGAGATGAGAATCGGATGGCAGATGCTCTTGCTACACTTGCTTCCATGATTGTGGGGAATTGACATGATTGGCATGATAGAGCCAAAAGCGTCCAATGGACACCAATTTATTCTCGTAGCAATCGATTACTTCACCAAGTGGGTTGAAGCGGCATCGTATGCAAATGTGACCAGGCAGGTGGTTATGAAGTTTATCAAGAATCAACTCATATGCCGTTATGGTATGCCAGATAAGATCATTATTGATAATGGATCTAACTTGAACAACAAGATGATGAAAGAGCTGTGTAGTGAGTTCAAGATAACGCATCACAATTCTTCTCCTTACAGACCAAAGATGAATGGGGTTGTTGAAGCTGCTAATAAGAACATCAAGAAGATTATCCAGAAGATGGTTGTTACGTACAAAGATTGGCATGAGATGTTGCCATTCGCTTTACATGGATATCGTACATTTGTCCGCACTTCAACAGGGGCAACCCATTTCTCCCTTGTTTATGGCATGGAGGTTGTACTCCCAGTAGAGGTGGAGATCCCATCAAAGAGAGTCTTGATGGAAGCCAAGTTGACTGATGCTGAATGGGTTCAGAGTCGTTATGACCAACTGAATTTGATTGAAGAGAGGAGATTGACTGCCATGTGTCATGGTCAGTTATATCAGCAGAGGATGAAGAAAGCTTTTGATAAGAAGGTCAAGCCTCGTGTGTTCCGAGAAGGTGACCTAGTGCTCAAGAAAGTCTTGTCTTTCGCGCCCGATTCCAGGGGCAAGTGGACTCCAAACTATGAAGGTCCATATGTTGTTAAGAGAGCCTTTTCAGGCGGTGCCTTGATACTTATAACTATGGATGGGGAGGATTTCACTTGTCCTGTGAATTCAGATGCAGTCAAGAAATACTTCGCCTAAAAATAAAAACAGAATAGCTCGCTAAGTTGAAAACCCGAAAGGGCGGCTTAGGCAAAAATGAGCGTCTCGGTGGATTGAAAACCCGAAAGGGCGGTCCAGGAAAAAGTTAGAGACATGAAAAAATGATGAATATTTATATCCCGCTAGATTGAGCACCTCATCCTGGGGCAATCTAGGCAAAAATTAGGGATTTGGCAAGTAACTGCATCCTAACAAGACTTTTGTTCTACCACTGTCATTCGTCAGAGATTCTCGCTCAGTCATCATCAACTGAAGCTTCAAATACATCGGATTCGGAATTGGTGGAGAAATAGTCATTATGTTCAATGTAGCCCTTTTCCAATATATATCACCAATTTCAAATTTGTAAATATCTATGGAGTCTTGCCATTTGCAGACTACCATTCTATCAAATAAATTTGAGCCTTTATCCAATTATTTGCACTCTTATTTATTTCTAGTCAACAAATGTTTTGCATGTTTTAATTGAGAAAATATCATTGTTATAAACAAACAAATTTTTCACAAATTATTTTAAACAAAGTGAACGTTCACAAAGACGAAAGGATACTTAAGGATACTTAAGGGATCCTCAGTGCTCTCCCAAGGGTGGTATGATTTCCAATAGGGTAAGACATTTGTTTATATTCCTGGCATGACTGTATCCTCTTCCCCCAGAATATTGTTATTCTCCTCCCTTCTCTGCAGCAGAGTGTTAGATACCCAAAAGTGCTTATTTGAGCTATCAAATATGGGCATCTTTCACTCCATTTCCTTGCTAAAGTGTTCGAAACCACCTTTGTTTTTGATGAATTGCAATACAATGATACGCGATCTTGGTACCTTTGATTTGTGTGTTATTATGCAGGAATTAGGCATGAAATAATAGAAAATGAAGGCACAAGAAAATGGCAAGGGACCAAGAAAAAGAATGCATTCATCAGCTTGCTCGCTAGGCGAGGGTTGAGGCGAAGAGCTCGCTAGGCGAGCTCCCAGCGAGTCCCCAGCGAAGAGCTCCAGTATTTTACAGTAGCAAACATCAACAAACTCGCTAGGTGAGCTGCCAGCGAAGGGTGTAGCGAACACGTCCAGACTTGGCCAAAAGCGCAGCCAGCACTCACTCGCTAGGCGAGCCATTAGCGAGCCCCCAGCGAGCAATTACAGTAGCAAAACCTCCTAAGCTCGCTGGAGCGAAGGGTGAAGCGTGTGCTTCGCCTAGCGAAGGTTTTGTTCGCCTAGCGAACATGCCAATCTGGCAAAGGTCATTTCTTTGGGCGCAGGTGCCACAGGTGCCTCATTTTGGGGCTCGCTAGGCGAGCTATTCTGCTTGCCTAGCAAGCATGACAGCTCAGTAGCAGCTCTATAAGTAGCAAGGGCTACTTTTTGGAGCCAGACTTTTACACCTCCATACTTTTGTACTTTTTAGATATTTTCCAGCATTGCTCTAGAGATTTTTTGTGACCTAGAAATCATTTCTCTTCATCTCTTAACAATCTTTCACAAAAAGAAGGTGGATTCCCATCCAATCTCGATTATTCGACTCGGATGTTGATCAACCTTCTTCCGAAACTTGTTGACCAAGCTACCATGAAAATGAGTAGCTAAGTTCTTCATTTTGTCAAGGTTAGATGTAGATGATCATTAGCTTTGTGTGTAAATGGGATGATCTTCATTTGTAAACTCTTTAATGGTGAATATATGGTGAAAACTTTGTTTTATTGAAAACTCTTTGTGTTGGTGTATGATCGAGAGATGTTTACCAACTCTTTACCTAGGTTTTCATCCAATCTTGTTTGTTAGCTAGAGATAGTAATGAATGATTTTGTTCACCATAAGGTTGAACCAAAAAGTTGTCATTTTGATAGATTGTGTTAGAGATAAACAATGGATCAAAATGGGAAAACTCACAATGTGTGTTAGAGATAAACACATTGGGAGGACTTTGTGAAATAGTTTATCATCTAAAGGAGTTTATAAGTTTTGTTGATCGAACATATACATGCAAAGTGATCGTCGAACCCTAACTTTGGCAATATTTCTCAAATATTAAAACCAAAACTTTTACCGCATTTTCTTACACTTTTATGCAAGATACCGTGACTAAAACCAAAAACCCCCTTGTTACTACGAGTTAAGAATTGAAACAACAGTCGAAAGGCGGAAATATCTCACAATCCCTGTGGAGACGATAACAAAAACCCGACACTTAAAATTACATTCAACAAAATGGTGCCGTTGTCGGGGATTGTGAATTGATATTGCGAGCATCACAATAGTTGCTTAATTTTTAGCTTTCGAATTTTTGACTTGTGCTTGTAATTTGTTTGGTTTAGTGTGCAGCTTTCGTTTTATGCGAGGGTAGATTCCTGTGGACGAACTTCTTTTTGATCCTGAGATCGAAAGAACCGCAAGGAGGCTGAATAGCAAAACGAGACGAAGGAGGCAACAGGCTAGACAACGACAAGAACAAGGAGAAAGTTCTTCTACCACACATCCACCACCGTTCATACCAATTATGGAACCACCACCACCGCCCATTTCCATTCCATGTGTAAACAGTCCAAGGAATACTGCTCAGTTTGCCAACCACACGGGAAGGCAAGCCGAGATGAAAATGGGAACTCTTAATTTACTATATGGAAGTCCATTCACCGGAATGGACCATGAAGATCCCTTTGCTTTTCTCACAAAATTTTACGAGATAGCATTGACGGCCGGAGTGGATCAAGCTCAAGAGCTACCGTTGTTCAGAAGATTATTTCCCCACGCTTTGCTCGGCAAAGCAAAAGATTGGTACTTAGATCAAACACCAGCCGTCATGACAGACTGGAACGTGTTGGAAGAGAAGTTCATCGAAAGATTTTTCTCCCATAACCGGTTCATGGAATCCAAGACGGCCATCTCAGTGTTTTCACAAGGAACCAATGAATCATAAATGAGGCGTGGGAAAGATTCAAATCCATGCTTCGGAAATGTAAAGGGCATGGTTTTGATGAATTGACTCAAATCCATATTTTCAAAAATGGACTTCAACCAAATTGCAAGACGTTGTTGGATGCTACCTCGGGTGGGTCTTTATTGTCTAAAAACGCCGAAGAAGCTACAAATATCATAAATCGAATGGCTCTAAATGATCTTCAGAGTCAAAGTAGAGGCAACTCTTTGAAGAAGCCGGGAGTGCTTGAACTTGGGACGAACGATGCCATCCTTGCCCAAAACAAACTCATCTCACAACAAGTGGAACTCTTAACGCAGCAAATAAAAGAGTTGAGAGAACCTTCAAAAGCTAAACAAATAGCTTGTTGTGAGCTTTGCAAAGGTGAGCATGACACCGGATTTTGTCCACCTCCCGGGTTCGAAGAAGTAAACTACATGGCAAACCAACGGGACTACCAACCGAGACAACAACAACAACAACCTTATCAACCACACCCTCAAAATCAACAACAATTCCAAGGGAATCAAGGGTTCCAACCTAGATGTAACTATTACCATAACCAAGGTTATGGGGGTGGTTCTTCTAGCCGTCAAAATCCTCCCCAAAATCCTTATCAACCTCAACAACCGCCAGTCGTAACTTCAAAGTTGGAAGAGACATTGACACAATTTATGCAAATGTCAATGGCTAATCAAAAGAGCAACGACGCGGCTATAAAAAATCTCGAGACTCAAGTTGGGCAACTTGCTAAGCAACTAGCGGAACAACAACCCGGTCCTTCCTTTTCGGCGAACACGCAAACAAATCCTAAGGAGCATTGTAAGGCGATCACGACAAGAAGTGGGAGGGAGTTGATTAGTGAGAATAAAAAAAGAGATAAGATTGAACAAAGAGAGGAAAAGAAGAAAAATGAGGAGGAAATATTGGAGGATAATATTGATGGTGAAGTGGGGGAGTGGAGTGAGGAAGAAGTTGAAAAGAACGAAAAGAATGGTGAAGTTGAAAAGAAAGAAAGTGTGGAAATTGAGAAAAATACGAGTGATGAAGTAATTGGGGAGGAAGTGAAAAAGAAAAGAGCGAGAAGTTCTAGAGTTGCTAAGGGAAAGGAGGTAGTGGGCGCTACTCCAATCCAAAACCTTCCTTATCCTCATGCTCCGTCCAAAAGGGAGAATGAACGGCATTACGCCCGGTTCATGGATATTTTTAAATAACTGCAAATCAACATTCCGTTTGCCGAAGCCTTGGAGCAAATGCCCAAGTATGCCAAATTCATGAAGGACATACTTACAAAAAAGCGGAGGTATACGGAACCGGAGACCATCGTCCTAGATGCGAGTTGTAGTGCAATTATTCAAAGGACGCTTCCGAAAAAAGAGGTTGATCCGGGACGAGTTACTTTGCCGGTTAAAATTGGTGATATCTATGTCGGGAAAGGACTAATTGATTTGGGGTCAAGCATTAATCTTATACCTTTGTCTATTATAAAGAGGCTTGGCAACATTGAAATTAAGTCCATCCGGATGACGTTGCAATTGGCGGATAAGTCGACCACCCATCCTCATGGCGTAGCCCAAGATGTTTTGGTTAAAGTCGACAAATTCTTTTTCCCGGTCGATTTTATTGTTATTGATATGGAAGAAGATGATGATGCTCCGCTCATTCTGGGCCGACCGTTCATGAAAACCGCGCGCATGATGATAGACGTTGATGACGGTTTGATGAAGGTGAGAGTCCAAAATGAAGAAGTTACTTTCGATCTATTCGAAGCAATGAAGCATTCAAAATATAGAAGTGATAGCTTTCGCATCGATGTGATCGAAGAGGCAATTTTGGAGGTTTCTAAGCATATTCATGAGATATCTCCTATGGAGTTAGCTCTTGACGACTCATTTGAAGTTTTCACAGCTGAAGAAGAGCAAGCTCTTGATGAATGCTTAAGGGAACTTGATGGTTTAAACGAACTACAATCGTGGGAAGTTGAGGAGGAAGACTTGAAGAAGGAGGTTAATGACGAAAAAGCGCCTATTGAATTGAAAATGTTACCTTCTACTTTGAAGTATGTATTCCTAGATGAGACCGAAGCAAATCCGGTCATCATAAGCAACCTTTTGTCAAATGATGAAGAATCCCGTTTGATCAATGTGCTTAAAAAAAATCAAGAAGCCATGGGTTGGACTCTTTCCGATCTCAAAGGAATTAGTCCTTCCTATTGCATGCACAAGATCTTAATGGAAGAGGATTTTAAGCCGGTAGCTCAACCACAACGCCGTTTAAATCCTACTATGAAGGAGGTTGTTAGAAAGGAAGTTGTCAAGCTGTTGGATGCGGGAATGATTTACCCGATTTCGGATAGTCCATGGGTTAGTCCTGTGCATGTGGTTCCGAAGAAAGGTGGAATTACCGTGATCCGAAATGACAAGGATGAGTTGATCCCTACTAAAGTTGCAACGAGGTGGCGAATGTGTATTGATTATAGGCGGTTGAATACCGCAACTCGAAAAGATCATTTTCCACTCCCGTTCATGGATCAAATGCTCGAAAGACTCTCGGGGCAACAATACTATTGTTTCTTGGATGGCTATTCCGGGTATAACCAAATTGCGGTTGACCCGGCCGATCATGAAAAGACGGTTTTCACATGTCCGTTTAGAGTTTTCGCATACCGAAAAATGCCCTTTGGGTTGTGCAATGCACCGGCGACTTTCCAAAGATGTGTGCAAGCCATTTTTGCCGACCTTATTGAGAAAACAATGGAAGTCTTCATGGATGACTTCTCGGTATTTGGTGGTTCCTTTAGTCTATGTTTGGCAAACTTGAAAACGGTGCTTGAAAGATGTGTGAAGACCAATCTTGTGCTTAATTGGGAGAAGTGCCACTTCATGGTGACCGAGGGGATAGTGCTTGGCCATAAAGTCTCTTCAAGAGGGCTTGAAGTTGATCGTGCTAAGGTTGAAGTGATTGAAAAGTTACCACCTCCGGTGAATATGAAGGGAATCCGAAGCTTTTTGGGGCATGCCGGGTTCTATCGGCGCTTTATCAAAGACTTCTCAAAGGTAGCTAAGCCTTTGAGTAATTTGCTAGCTAAAGACCAGGTATTTCTCTTAACCGATGAATGTTTACAAGCTTTTGAAACTTTGAAAGAAAAATTGGTTACCGCTCCAATTATAGTCGCTCCAAATTGGAATTTAAATTTTGAGCTAATGTGTGATGCAAGCGACTATGCAATCGGAGCGGTATTAGGCCAAAGAAAAGAGAAAAAATTTCATGCGATACATTACGCAAGTAAAGTTCTTAATGAGGCTCAAATCAACTATGCCACCACTGAAAAAGAATTACTTGCGATAGTGTATGCGCTTGAAAAGTTTAGGTCTTATCTTATAGGGTCTAAAGTCGTAGTGTATACCGATCACTCGGCGATTAAATATTTGCTCACCAAACCGGATTCGAAGCAAACGCTCATCCGTTGGATCCTCTTGTTGCAAGAATTTGATGTTGAAATCAAAGACAAGAAAGGATCGGAAAATTTGGTGGCGGATCATTTATCTCGCTTAGTTAATGTGGAGGTTACAGCTTCAGAGAAGGAAATCCGGGAAGAGTTTCCTGATGAAAAACTTTTCAAAATTCAAGTTAGGCCGTGGTTTGCAGACTTTGCGAACCACAAGGCTAGTGGTTTTGTGCCTCCCGACCTAACTTCGAACCAAAAAAGGAAGTTTCTTTCGGATGCCAAGTATTACGTATGGGATGACCCGTACTTGTTTAAGTTGGGTAGTGATAACCTTTTAAGGAGATGCGTTACTGGCGATGAAGCGCAGAGCATCCTTTGGCATTGTCACAACTCGCCTTACGGCGGACACTATAATGGGGTGAGAACGGCCACTAAAATCCTTCAGTCAGGATTTTATTGGCCCACTATTTTCAAAGACGCACATACCCATGCGCAAAGTTGTGATAGTTGCCAGAGAAGCGGTGGGATTGGTAAGAGAGACGATATGCCTCTCCAAAACATCCAAGAGGTCGAAGTATTTGATTGTTGGGGCATCGATTTTGTGGGACCATTCCCACCCTCTTATGGTAACGAGTATATGCTTGTCGCAGTTGATTACGTTTCTAAGTGGGTTGAGGCGATCGCCTCACCTCGGGCGGATGCGAAAACGGTAATAAATTTTTTGAAGAAAAACATATTTTCCCGTTTCGGAACCCCACGAGTGTTGATAAGTGACGGAGGGTCACACTTTTGTAATGCACCGTTGGAAAGCATTTTAAAACATTACGGTGTATCACACAGAGTGGCAACTCCGTATCACCCACAGGCTAATGGGCAAGCCGAGGTCTCTAATCGTGAGATTAAGAGAATTCTCGAAAAAACTGTGTCAAATTCGAAAAAAGAGTGGTCACAAAAATTGGATGAAGCGTTATGGGCATACCGTACCGCCTTTAAAGCTCCAATTGGGCTCACTCCTTTTCAATTGGTGTTTGGTAAAACTTGCCATTTGCCGGTCGAATTGGAGCACAAAGCCTTGTGGGCTCTGAATTTTTTAAATTTTGAAAAGGATTTGGCAGGTGAGAAAAGGAAGGTGCAACTGCTTGAGTTGGAAGAGATGCGCAATGTCGCATATCACTCAAGTTGGTTGTACAAAGAGAAGGTAAAAAAATATCATGACAAAAAGCTTCGAAAGAAAGAATTTGTGCCCGGACAGTTGGTCCTATTGTTCAATTCCAGGTTGAAGTTATTCCCCGGAAAGTTGAAATCAAAATGGTCCGGGCCATTTCGGGTCAAAGAAGTGAAGGAGTACAGAGCTATTGTCATTGAGGACATGGAAAAGAAGGAGAGTTGGACCGTTAATGGCCAACGTTTGAAGGTTTATCTTGGCGGTCATGTGGATCGCGAGAGCTGTGCTATTCCTTTGGATGCTCCTCTGTGAGCATCGCACCGTCGAGCTTATCCGACGTTAAACAAGCGCTTGTGGGAGGCACCCCAACATTGTAAGTATTTACAGTTTTTCTGTGGTGTCGTATTGGGATTCCAATTGTTAAAACCAAGCTGAATGTACCAGGAATGCTGTTTTTGAAAAGGCAAATGCTGTCATGCTCGCTTGATGCTCGCTAGGCGACGCAGTAGCGAGCAGATTCGCTAGCTGCTCGCTAGGCGAAGCAGCAGCGAGCGCTGCGTGGCAGCACTCATTTAATTATCAGCAGGCCACTCTTTTGGGCCCAAATGCACTTTTCTTTTTACAACTCTGAACTGAAGCACTAACACAACTCTCACAAACACTCTCTCACTTTTCATCTCACTCACAAACAACTCTCACAAACACTCAAACCCTAAACTGAAGCATTGCAAACCTCACTGCACTTCAAATTCAATCAATCTCTTTCACTAAGGTTTGCCCTAATTCCATTTCTTTATGTTTGAACTTTGTAAATTTCTGATTTGCATGTCATTTAGGGTGAATTTGGGGGAATGGGTATATTAGGTTTTGCATGTGGGTGTAGATTTGCATGTACATTATAACGATGCTTTTCTTGATAGATCATTTTGTTCTGAAATAGACACCATGAGAACTTGGGTTTTGCCAAAATTTCACTGTAAATATTGCAGAACCCAAAAACCCGTAAGATTCGCTAGCAACTCGCTAGGCGAATCAGTGGCGAGCTTTCGCTGCCACTACGCTAGGCAAACCTGTAGCGAAGCTTCGCTAGGTTCTCGCTAGGCGAAGCAGCAGCGAGCATGACAGTAGTTGGAATTCTGGTTTTGCTTTCTAATCTGTTTTGTGTTTGTGTTGTTTCCTCTCTATGTCTGTGCAGATGGAATCCAGATTCGGAGCTTCGAAAAAGAGAAAGGGAGGGAACACTTCCCGTCCCGTACCAATACAATTCGACACCGACAAATTTGTCGGGCCAAAGCAAGCCGCAAGATATATTGCTTTGGAAAAGCGAAAGATTTTGCCGGAAAAGAGATTTTTAATTAACCCTGAAGGCACGAACCGAACATTCGCCGGGTTGATTAACAGCAAAAAGTGGGATCGGTTAATATCCCCCTGGAGCATTACGATATCGCAACAGTGCGTGAGTTCTACGCGAACGCACTGCCGAACGATGACGAGTCATTCACATAGACGTCTAGAGTGTCCGGCCGTCCTGTTGCGTTCGATCGGGATGCAATTAACCGTGTCCTGGGTGAACCGCTCCATCTGGGAGCCGAGGAGAGAGACACCTACCACTAAGATTTAAGGCTTCACCGGAATACTGATGCGATCTCTGCTGCTCTGCTTCTAAGAGGGAAATCAGTTGAGCTGAACCCATCTGGGGTTCCCATGAGATACCATAGGGAGGACATGACTCCCTTGGCTCAACTGATTCTTTTGTTGGTTCTTACAAACATCGCACCCAAGTCTCATACTTCTACCGTGCCGATCCCAGTGGCACACTTGGTACACAGCATCCTCACGAACGTCCAGATTGATGTGGCGAGGATTATTGCTTTTGAGCTGAAGTCCGTGATTGAAAGCGGGCTAAAGTTGGGGGCACGAGTGAATTATCCCTTGGCTTTCCCTTGCCTAATCATGGCTTTGTGCCTGCAAGAGAGGGCGAGGCTACCCTTTAGGGGTCAAGTAAGGATCCCGCCACCCATTGATGACCGGTACATGGCCAAGTATTGCAAACCGAAGAATGTAAGAAGTAGTTCAGCTGCTGAGGTTACCGGTGTATACGTGCGTTTTCGACGCCATGAGATTTGGTGTACGAAATGCCTTTTTTTCGACAAATGATGACATGGGACGAAACGATTTGATTAATGAGTATGGTTCGACACTTCGACAAAAATGGAAGCTTTGATATTTCGACATGATATGTGCAGCTAGAAAAGTACTTTGACAAGACATGGAAGACATTGCAGTATCTTGATAATTCGACAAAAAAAATCCTAAAGGAAGACGTCGTTTCGACTTAAAGTGTAAATTTGAATTTAAAAAGTTGTGACGTTTGGCAGAAGACGCGTGGAAGCATCTGGCGAAAGGAAGAAAGCCATGTGTCCCAGTTTTAGGATTTGGTCGTTAGTAACAGTTATGTTATTTGTTTATAAATAGGGTAGTTGTTATCGAAAAAGTGTGTGAAAAATTACTTATACAAAATTCCTGAAAACACTCAAAGTACCCGTGTGAGAGAAAAGAGTCATATTTGGAAAATGTATGTGTAAACAAACACCAATTCCTTCAAAGTTTATTTTATAAAGTTTAAAGTTCTTTACAAATCTCTTTCATGTTTTCCAGTCATTTATCTTTCTGTACTTTCTACTTTTCGACACTTTACATTTCATCAGTTATTTTCCGCCATTTACTTTATCTTGTTAAATTTACATCAACTTAACGCTTTAGTCAACATATTTCGACGTAAAACACTTAGAGAACAAAAATGAAATACATGAAAGTGATTCTAGACATCCTCAAGACCATCTAGATCTGCACATGTCCTAGGATTTGTGTGGTTGATCCTGCAAGTAACCCAATTCTACAAGTTTTGGTAAACCAGAGGTTGTTCGCCAAAATTCACAGCGAACAAATTGGCACGCCCAGTGGGACAGTGCAGAAATCTAGAAACTTAGATAATCGTTAGTCAAAATTCTGTTCTTCATTGTATGAGACTGAGAAGCGGTAAATTAGCCGTATCCGAAGTAGAAATACCAAAAAGAACAAGAGTAAGGAAAATGGTGAACCAGCCAAATAATCCAAACGAATCCATCCCAGTATCCAACCATGTACCTTCGACAGAAGGCAATATAGGATCGGTCCCTGTGTCAGAGGCTGTACCTTCGTCAACAGGGTCGATACCAGCGGTTTCGAGGTCGCAAAACGCGCCTAGTTCGTCCTTCAGGGCACAACAAATGCCCGTTGGGACACCCCCTCCTATGGGGAACACTTCTAGGCCTTTCGTAACAAATTTCACCTTGCCTCCGCCTGGTAGGGAACAACCCTTTGGAATGCCAACTTCGGTGATGGCAAATTTACACAACTCCCCGTTAATATATTCAGATTCGATGGCCAACGTGTCTTCACCCTTACAAGGGTCAGGATATGGTGGAAACATGAATAGATTGAATCAACAACCACTTTACGTGCCGCCGATAACAAATAATTCGGCGCAAGTAATTAGACAACAGATGGACGAGAGTAATCATGATATGGTCCAAATGTTGACACAACAAATGGGAGCGGTGTTTAACCCCCTAATACAAAACACCACCCAAACAAACCAATTATTGGCGACGCAGATGACGCGCCTTGCTGATTTCTTTGGAGTCCCTCAAACTCGACACAGAGAACAAGTGATTCATAACCCAGTGGTAGCAGTCCAGGAAGAGCCTAAGATAAACCAGATACCATTGGATAATCCTCAAACAAACGTCAGAAACCGAGAGGATGTAGTCGAACAGCCTCGTGTCGAAATCCCCATTCCGCAAGAGCCTAGAAGGATAGTAATCCAGAGAGGCCAGGACGCGGATGCTGTATTGCAACAACGGATACGGTATAATAATCCTCCTGTCGAAAACAATTTGGCAGCCATGGTCGAAACGATAATGGCACAAAATGGGATGAACATGGGTTTACAAAGGCCTAGTTACACATCCCCACTATCGGAATATATTCTGCAAGAAGAACTGCCACCAAGGTGGAAAGTCCCTAAGTTCACAAAGTTCTCAGGGGACACTAGTGAGTCCACTATAGAACATGTGGCACGTTATCTGATCGAGGCAGGGGAGATAGCCCGTAATGAAAATTTGAAAATAAAATATTTCCCTAGTTCCTTAACAAAAAACGCGTTTACTTGGTTTACATCTTTGCCTGCAAACTCAGTATACACGTGGACCCAATTAGAAAGGTTGTTCCATGAACAATTCTACATGGGACAGACGAAAATAAGTCTGAAAGAATTAGCCAGTGTCAAGAGAAAACACTCCGAACCAATAGATGATTATTTAAATAGGTTCAGATTGCTAAAGGCTAGATGTTTCACCCCAGTGCCAGAACATGAGTTGGTCGAAATGGCCGCAGGGGGACTAGATTATTCTATAAGGAAGAAACTAGATACCCAGTATCTGAGGGATATGGCACAATTAGCAGATAGGGTGAGACAGGTCGAAAGGTTAAGGGACGAAAAATTCAGGGCAAATAAGAATAAAAAGGAGAGGGTAGCCTACGTAGGGGTTCGCCAAGACGATGAGTTCGACGAAAACGAACCAAATAACTTCGACGAACAAGAGATTGACCTAGCAGAACTAAAGCAAGGCCCACCTTATTCGTGCAAAGTACTAACTCCGTCGAACGGAAACCCAGCCGAAACCAACGATAAGTTCCCCAAAAGGACTTATACGTTCGACATCACCAAATGTGACGAAATCTTCGATCTGTTGGTTAAAGATGGTCAATTAATAAAACCACCAGGCGCTAAAGAACCGCCTATGGAACAACAGAAAAAGAGAGGTTTTTGTAAATACCATAATTTTCTGGGCCATAAGACGTCTCGTTGTTTCCTTTTCAGGGATCTCGTTCAAAATGCTATCCGTGACGGAAGGCCGAAGTTTGGTGACAAACCAAAACAACAAATGAAGATCGATTCGAATCCTATGCAAGCAGTCGAAGCCCACTACGCTGAACCATCCGTCGTGAACATGGTGGAGGCCGAAGTTGCTCCTGATGGCAATTTGGAAATGGTGGAAGCCCCTGGAAGTTTCGACGCAAATGTCAACATGGTCGAGGTTGCTGATGATCTCGCAAGCCAAAAAGGGATAGAAACTACTGAAGGTTTCGACAAGAAGGACGGTGACGACGTTGTCGAGAATGTGGAGTTTCGACAAGAGGAGAATTGGGACCGCTTGGGTCAGCCAAGTGGGAAATACGATTATCTTGTGAAGTACGACGCGCCGGCAAGCTCCCAGATCGACATCAACACAATCCGACCAAGCGGTTGGGGAGATGCTTCTTCGGACAACGATGAAGAAACAGTCGACGAAATTAAGCATTCCCCTAATACGGAAGAGAGGGTTACTGAAGACCTCGTGATTGAAAACAAGGCTACTGAAGGCCTTGATTCTAACAAAAAGAAGAAAGGGGATATCGCCACCTGCGTCAACACTATGGGGCCTTTCAGTAAAGAAGTCACAAAAATCAAAGCGGAAGCCGCTAACGGTCCTTCGAAGCCCATGATCAGTGGGATTCTGCGTAGGACAATGGAAGACCCCAGAAGAAATTGGAACAAATGCTGTTGCAAACATGGTCCCAGGACCATATCTTGGTGCTGCTGCCCAGAGAAAGAGTTCGACCAGACACCAAAAGGCGTCGAAGGCGAAGAAGAGAGGCTCATCAGGAAGATGAACGAATTAAGCATCGCCGACGAACGAAACGTTGGGGTAAATATGGTAGAAATATCTCAGAAGGACCAGGTCGAAGAGGGTGAAGATCGTCGTCAGAAAGAGTACCAAAGGCTGGCGTATCCTAGAGAGGATGAAAACTTAATGGAATTCATCAAGAGGTGCCAAAGGATGAAAACCGAAGTAATGTTGTGCCCACGCTGCAGCGCAGTCTTCGACAGGAAGGCAGCAACCAACCTGGAAGCGGTGGATAAGACCAAGAGGAAAGAGAATTGGGGAACAGTGAGATATGACCCAAGGAGAAGTGACCACCACCAGTGGAGGCACGGAGAGAGACGCCAGAACACCTATAAACCATCTGACAAAGCAACGGACGACAAATGGGTTCAACCCATTAGAGACGCCCAGGGGCAGAAGAAATGGGGGAGGTTTGAGGTTCAGAGAGGCGCGTCAATGGAGGGTAAGAAGGAAATGGAAAAACACAAGCCAAGACCGTACCCTTCAGAGAATTACAAAGGCAAAAATCCCATGTCCAGATCCCAATGGAGGAGGTTCCAAAGGCAGAAGAGGGCAGAAATAGAGATGGCAAAAAAGAACACGAATGGTCCAGACGAAGCAGAATCTGGCAACAATCGTCAGACAAGGAGCAGGAAAGAGACTCCCCTCCAGATCAATCCTAGCAGAGTTGTCGAATCGGTGGCGTCGAAGGAGAAGATGCAGGAAGATGATGAAGTAACCGACAGTTTTAACTCTGACTCAGAAGCATCCTTCAACGTGATTTGCAACGTGGTCTCTGTTCTCCCTAGAGACTATGATAGAGTCATGGAAATTGAGGATGAAGGAGACGAAATGGAAGAAGAAACAATGGCACACAAGCCCGTCTGCTACTACGTGATGAACAACGGATGCGTCGAAGAGCAGAACGCTTTCTTCGAAAGACCAGACGACTCCATGAAAGCGCATTTGAAACCTCTATTTATAAAAGGAAAGGTGGAAAATGTCGGTGTGAATAAGATACTGGTGGACGGGGGAGCGGCAGTGAATTTGATGCCCCACTACATGCTGAAGAAGATTGGAAAAGACGATTCGGACGCGAAGCCTCACAACATGGTGCTGTCGAATTACGAGGGGAAGATAGGAACAACTATGGGAGTCATCCAAGTGAACTTAACTGTAGGAACCATAACAAGGCCTACAATGTTCATAGTCATCGCTTCGAAAGCCAACTACAACCTGCTGCTTGGTAGGGAGTGGATTCACGGCGTGGGAGCTGTACCCTCTTCAATGCACCAGCGGATAGCCATATGGAGGCCAGATGGAATCGTCGAAAACATCGAGGCTGACCAAAGCTACTTCATGACCGAGGTGAACACTGTCAACAGCCAAAGCTTCGACAAAAACCTGGCTCATATACCTCCCTGCAGCCCGGCAGAATTCGACTTGAAGACGACAGACAATGCCTATTGTTCCATGTACCTGCATCCAACGCATGGTTTCCAGTGGGATAAAGAAGTGATTGGCGAAACTTACATATGGGGAACCACTCATATAGCGCCGACGGGATGGGGTAGTGAATTTGACGATGATGAGTGAACAATCAGCGATCGAAAAGATTACGGCTTACATAGCCGAAAACAAATTAAAAGAGGCCCTTGAGGCTGAAGTAAAAAATATGGCTGTCGAAGCCAACCAAGAGAACTCCAACAAATAATGTCCCCAAGAAGACGTTGCGGAAGATCATGTCACCAACCAAATGGGCGGATGGCAACACCAAAAGCTTGACGCCATTTACGACGACGAACCTCTGGGGTTCGAAAAAGATCCAGTGTCAACAAACGAGAAGATGGTGGCGTAGGATCCTTTAGAAGAAATAAACTTAGGAGTGGGGGCAGAACATAGACCAACGTACATAAGCGCAAAAATGGACCCCCAGTTCAAGGTCGAAATAGTCCAGTTGCTGAAAGAATTCAAAGATTGCTTCGCATGGGATTATGACGAAATGCCTGGTCTCGACAGAAGTCTGGTCGAAATGCAGTTGCCAATAATGGAAGGGAAGAAGCCAGTAAAGCAGACTCCGAGACGCTTCGCACCAGAAATCTTGTCGAAAATAAAAGAAGAGGTCGAAAGACTTCTAAGATGCAAGTTCATCCGCACAACCAGGTATGTCGAATGGATTGCAAATATTGTTCCAGTAATTAAGAAAAATGGCAAACTAAGGGTATGTATTGATTTTCGAGACTTAAACTCGGCTACCCCAAAGGATGAATATCCTATGCCAGTGGCAGAAATGCTCATAGATTCTGCAGCCGGCCATGAGTACTTAAGTATGCTAGACGGATACTCTGGCTACAACCAAATTTTTATCCCTGAAGAAGATGTTCCTAAAACGGCTTTCCGTTGTCCTGGAGCCATAGGAACGTACGAATGGGTAGTAATGCCTTTTGGTTTAAAGAACGCTGGAGCGACTTACCAACGCGCCATGAATTCCATCTTTCATGACTTCATCGAAACTTTCATGCAAGTGTATATTGACGACATTGTGATTAAGTCTGTTTCAGGAAAAAATCATATAGATCATCTTCGACAATCCTTTGAAAGGATGAGGAAGTTTGGTTTGAAAATGAACCCACTTAAATGTGCTTTTGGTGTGCAGGCGGGTGATTTCTTAGGCTTTGTGGTCCATAAGAAGGGGATCGAAATAAACGAAAATAAAGCCAAGGCCATAATGGAAGCGAAAGCGCCATCAACCAAAAAGGGGTTGCAGTCTCTGCTAGGGAAAATCAACTTTCTCAGAAGATTCATCTCCAACCTCAGTGGGAAGACACAAGCTTTCTCTCCTCTGCTTCGACTAAAGAAGGAAGACTTCGCATGGGGGCAAGAACAGCAAGAGGCTTTCGACAAAATCAAGGAGTACCTGGCCAATCCCCCAATCCTGATGTCTCCTTGTAGAAAAAGAAATATGAGATTGTACATTTCGGCATCAGACAAAACATTAGGAAGTATGTTGTGTCAAGAAGATGAGAATGGCGTCGAAAGGGCCATTTATTATCTCAGTAGAGTTCTGAACGATGCCGAAACTAGATATAGCATTATAGAAAAACTATGCCTGTGTGTATATTTCTCTTGTATCAAATTAAAGCATTATATAAAACCTGTCGATGTATATATTTCTTCCCATTTCGACGTAATAAAGTATATGTTATCTAAGTCTATTTTACATAGTCGAATTGGAAAGTGGGCTTTGGCTTTAACAGAATACTCCTTGAAATATCTGCCTTTAAAAGCGGTGAAAGGACAAGTGGTCGCTGATTTCATAGCGGACCATTCTATAAACGAAGATGTGGAGTACGTCGAATTAGAACCTTGGAAACTGTACTTCGACGGTTCCAGTCATAAAAATGGAACTGGCGTTGGGATGTTGATTATTTCTCCCGACAGAATTCCAACAAAAATCAAGTACAAAGTGGAAAGTCTGTGTTCAAACAATGAAGCAGAATATGAAGCTTTGATCGCTGGACTCGAAATCTTGTTGAAATTGGGGGCAACGAGAGTCGAAATAATGGGTGATTCCGAACTGGTAATAAAGCAGTTGACGAAAGAGTATAAGTGCGTGAAAGAAAATTTGATCATGTACTTTGTAATAGCCAATAGACTTCTCAAGGCGTTCGACAATGTCGTCTTCAGGCACATTCCTAGGTTGGAGAATCAAGAAGCGAATGATCTTGCTCAACTAGCGTCCGGATACAAAGTGTCGAAGGAAAAGTTAGAAGAAGCCATTGAAGTCAGAAGAAGAGTCGTATCCACCAAGCTATCCCCATCAGATCTAGAGTCAATAAGATTAGGATACGGTGACAAAGAAAACTTTGAGATATTCAACATAGATGATTCAGGGATAACAGACTGGAGAAAGCCTGTCAAGGATTATCTACAAGACCCAAATCAGAAAGCGGAAAGAAAGATAAAATACAGAGCTTTGAGTTACGTACTTTTGGGAAATGAATTGTTCAAAAAGACTGCAGAAGGGGTTTTGCTGAAATGCCTGAGTGAAGACGAAGCCTACATAGCCTTGTCGAATGTACACAGTGGAGCGTGTGGCGCACACCAAGCAGGTCACAAAATGAAGTGGCTTTTATTTCGACAAGGAATGTATTGGCCAACAATGCTGAAAGATTGTGTCGAATTCGCAAAAGGTTGTCAGGAATGTCAAGTACATGCAGGCATCCCCCACGTCCCTGCAAGTGAGTTGCACTCAATTATAAAACCTTGGCCATTCAGAGGATGGGCGTTGGATTTGATCGGGGAGATTCGACCAGCTTCCTCAAAAGGGCAAAGGTACATTTTGGTTGGGATAGACTATTTCACAAAATGGACCGAAGCTATACCATTGGCGAATGTGGATCAAGAAGCAATCATAGACTTTATCCAAAAATACATAATTTATAGATTTGGGATACCTGAGACAATAACAACAGATCAAGGATCTGTGTTCACCGGTAAAAACATGCAGAAATTTGCACAAGAAACAGGTTTTAAGCTCCTTACTTCGACACCGTACTACGCTCAAGCAAATGGGCAAGTTGAAGCAGCCAACAAGGTAGTGATAAACTTGATTAAGAAGCATGTGGGGAAAAAACCTAGAAATTGGCAAAAGACTTTGGATCAAGCTTTGTGGGCTTGTCGAACGTCCCCCAAAGAGGCAACGAATTCGACTCCATTCAAGTTGACTTACGGACATGATGCAGTTTTGCCAGTCGAAATATATCTGCAGTCAGTTAGAGTGCAAAGGCATCATGAAATCCCATCAGATACATATTGGAGTATGATGATGGACGAACTAGTTGATTTAGACGAAGAAAGGCTGCGCGCGCTAGACCTAATAAGAAGACAGAAGAAGAGAGTCGAAAGATTTTACAACAAGAAAGTAAGATTCAAGACCTTCTTAATAGGTGATCTTGTGTGGAAAGTAATCCTTCCTATGGATCGAAAGGATAAATTAATGGGAAAGTGGTCTCCTAAATGGGAGGGACCTTTCCAGGTTTGAGAACATTTTCAAACGGCGCGTACGAAATAGAAGAAATAGAGAAGGATAAGAGAATCCTAAGAATAAATGGCAAGTATTTGAAAAAATATAAGCCTATATTGCAGGAAGTAAAAGTAGTAACAGAATAAGTGCAAAACATAAGTGTGATAAGATGGGCCAAATAAAAATGGCATTCAAAAGTTATTACAAAGAAAGCCTCAAAGGGCTGAGAGTTGCTAAATAAATTCGACTAAAAATTAAAATTGGCAAAAGTATCCTTCAAAGTGGCGAACTTCTGCCTCTGGAGTTGGAGTCGATGATCACAAAGACTTTTGTGAGTAGAGAGAGTCTCAATCTCCTGACTAAGTTGATGGGCTTTCTCTGCATGTCGAATACCCACCCTCAATTCTTCGTCAATCTCGCGCTGCTTGGGTTGCTGAATGGATGCCTTACGTTTCTCCTCTTGAGAGATCTTTTCTTGAAGTGTTGCTATCTGTGTTTTCCATTTTTGAATATTGTCATTGCAAGCAGCAACTTCTTCGACATACGTTTCGGAGAGCTTTTGCAATTTTGAAACTTTGTCGGTCGAAGTCGAACCAGCATCCCATTCAGCAGTTTGAGTTTCAGACTTGGAGGAGATTTGATTGGTAAGATCCCTTTGACGATGGAGATCTGCAGTGGCCAAGTCAATGAGAGTCATCAGCTCCATCACAAAACTTCCAATCTCAGCAGAAGCTTCCAGGACATTCACTTGCTTCAAAATTTTCTTAAGACCAATTTGAGCAAGGGAATTTTCTTCCAAGACTTTAAACAAATCGACATCAAGGATTTTCGTTTTGATTTTGGTCAGGAGGTTGCCAAGTGATGGTGCTTCAGAAGTTGCCCCAGAAGTGGTCGAACTACTCTGCGAAGAATCCTGAAAATTAAAACGGGTGCTAAGCATGGCTTTCAGATACTCCAAATGTCTTTGCACTTTGAGATTTTCAAGCTCCTCGCGAGAGAAACTGGTCGAACCAGTTGATTTGCCACTCCCTTGGGCCCGGTCAGGAGCAGGTGGAGTGTTTCGCGTCGAAGTATGCTCAACCTCTGTTCGTTTCGACTGGTTGTCCCCATCTCTGGCAGCTCCATCTTCAGGATCATCTTCGACCACAACCTCCATTTCAATATCATCACCCTGAGGTGCAACATGTAATCCTGGATGAGGAGGAGATTCATCTTCAGAAGCTTCACCCACTGTAGTGTCGAATTCTCCTACGGTTTGCATATCGTGGTCACTTGTGGGGATATCTTCCTCTGGGGCTGTTTCCTCCAGAATTTTCTCAGGTGTTCTTTCGACAACCACTTGTTCCTAAAAATAAATTCTAAGATTTAGAAGAAAAGATGTAGGAAAGGTGAACATATGCTGTCAAAATAAAAAAAATTACCTCAGGAATCTCAGTATTAAAGCTGGATTTCCCACTCTCTGTATCTTTCGACTGATGTTTAGCAGGGGGAGTACTGGCAGAATCCTTCCTAGTTGATTTAATGATAGATCTTTGGGAAGAGACCTTCGTGAGTTTCTTCTTCTTCTGAGGGGGAGGGATTAACTCTGGAGATTCGTCACCAGACTCTTCACTGGGGACTTTAGCCTCTTCTTTCTCCTCTTCACTCTTTCTCTTTTGGATTGTTGGGGTTTTCGACTTACCTAGTCATGCAGGCCAAAGCCAGTTAGTTTTGAAAAAGGGAAGATGAATGATAAGAAGAGAAGTTTTGTACCTTTGTCGAAGGCTTCTTAGCAGTACTGGGCGGCGCTTCGACAACAACTTTCTTAGCAGGGATCTTCACGGCTAAGGAAAGAAAGAAAATTCAGAAACAAATATAAGAGAGACATGATAAGACAGTTAGAATAACAGAAGGAAAAATCATGTTTTTCTGTGAACACCTTCAAGAATGGGATCTTCCACGCGAACGTGTTCTATTCCAATATGAAGGTGTCCTGGATATTCGCCCAGATGATACTTAGTTGGAACCACACGCTCAGCAGGTTTTTGATACTTTTGACGAAGAATTTTCATAAAATCCCCACAAAGAAACCAGTCTGGAAGTGGAAAACCAAACGCCACCCCAAAGTCAGCAGTTGGCAAGGGAGGAAACTTTGGTGGATGACAATTGAAAGCTAGGTCATAGCGCGCCTCTGGTGAAAGATTGGAAGGCAATGACAGTTTTTTAAACTTCTCTGTCAATTTGCGTTTTAATTCAGCCGCTGCTTCGCATATGGTTCGACTAAGATCATCAGGTCTATACGCAGTTTCAAAATATTTTTGAAATTTCTGTATTTCCTTAATATGTCGTTGAATACCTTTTTTGGTCTGATCCTGCACAAAAGCGAAAGCATTTGTCAAATGTGTAGCAAAAGCAGCTACGTCGAAAAATTTGTTGGAATAATAATCCTTCCACCATTCATCAAACTCAGGAGTGCATAGGAATGATGGTCGAAAAATAACTGGTCGAATGTCGAGAGAATCATCAGCTAGTTTCTTCGACAGCTCTTTGCCTTCGTCTTCAGTGTGAAGGGAGTTATAAAAGATGATGGACCCCTTTTTGGGGAATATAGGTTGAGGTTTGATTTGGATCAGACCAAACTGTCTAGAAACAAGGTTGGGTTGATAAACTATCAAAGCAATTTGGTTTTTAGTGGTGTTACGATAAGAAAAAAGGAGCCTAGGGGTCAAGAACGATTCCCAAACATTCAGAAATGTGTTTTCGTCCTTTTGCATCTCCAAGGGCAGTTGTTGGGTAAACCACTTAGGTCCGATTTTTCTATCAGCAAAAGGTGCCATGGTCGAAGTAAATTGATGACTTTTAGCAAACATCATAACATAGCTTTTAAAAGCTTGTCGAAGGCTGATTCCTTCATCAGTTGGCGTTAGTAGCACTAATCTTGGCCATTCGACAGTCCTATTGTTTACTTCTTCTTCATCTATTTCTGGTGCTACAGGAAGATTAGCTTCAAAGGTGGCATTGAGCCATAATTGCAAGAGCCAGAAAGGTCCTGATAAGTTGATTTTCCCTTGGGTTTTGGTGTTTTTCAGAAAATGTACGCTCTCACTCAGAGATTCATAAAGGTTCGCCAGAATCATTTCGCTCAAGCATAGCTTCGTGCCTGCATGAAGCTGATTGGCTATGGTGATAAATCTCTTGGCAACTTGAAGAGAGCGAGAACAGAACACATATTTGGACAGCCATAGTGTTAAAAAAGCTATATGTTCGACATCTAAAACTTCAGCAGTACTCTTATCGTGATAATAGGACATGAATAAGGAGTAGGGTGCAAGGCTAGTCTCGAAAGCAATGGTATCTTCATTTAAGACAGTAGGGTCGAAATCTATACCATTGGGATGAAGACCAACAATGGCTGCTGCGTCGAAAAGGGTAGGCGTAACCATCCCACAAGGAAGGTGAAAGGTGTTGTAAGTACTATCCCAAAAGTAGAGAGAAGCCAAAAGCATATTTGGACAAATATTGGGTCCTACTCTCGACAACTGGATAAGGTCGAAAATGCCTACCTCTTTCCAAAAAGGCCCTTTAACTTTTTCGATTTTATCTAACCAAGATACGTAATCAGAAGGATATTTCGACCATGGGCAAGTTCTAAATATCCTGGGATAATTCAAATAGGCTAAGTCCAACTCTCCAATATCCGTCGAACTCGATGCATCTTTTTGTTCTACAACTTTCTCTTTAGGCTGAGGTTTTCTTCCAGCGCCTATGGGTTTTGTGTGAAAGTAAGATGGAAAAAATTCTCTTAAATGCTCTGGTTTAATCTCTGGATTTGGAAGGGGACCTAACATAGCGTGATAATTTCCAGAAATAAGAACAGGGATTAGTACCTGAGATTTATAGATGCAGTCTTTTTCTTTCTCATTTGGAGGTTCCGGAACATACTGTTGATTCCCAATGGTCATTGGCCCTTTTAAATCATGCACAGGAGGAAAAGTTGAGTCTTGTTTCTTCTTGGAATGTTTACTGCTTGAGGGTTTTTGAGGCGCCATTGCTAGAAGAACTTAAGAAGATTTCTCAGAAAATGTGAAAAGCTTGAGAAATGGGTATGAGGAAAGGAAATCTGAAACGGAAAAGGGTTTAAAGAAAAGGTTTATGGGTATTTATAGGAAGAAGATGTTGAAACGTTTTAGATGGTAATGGTGTTAGTGGGACACGTGGCCATTTCTGATGGGAATGATAAAGAGGTGGAAGTTGAAAAGAGACCATGATGTGAGGAAATGATGGAAGTGAGCTCTGAACGTGGGCTAGACGTGACATTGTGGAGAAAGTGTAATGATGAACCTGCATTGGGAATTGAGATTATCAGACTTGCATTTAATGAAGATTGAATGACATGGCATCAAAGCACTGATTGACAACAAATGACTGTTTCTCCAGAACAACAGTCGAAACGTCTTTGCTGAGGGGCAATTTGTATACGTGCGTTTTCGACGCCATGAGATTTGGTGTACGAAATGCCTTTTTTTCGACAAATGATGACATGGGACGAAACGATTTGATTAATGAGTATGGTTCGACACTTCGACAAAAATGGAAGCTTTGATATTTCGACATGATATGTGCAGCTAGAAAAGTACTTTGACAAGACATGGAAGACATTGCAGTATCTTGATAATTCGACAAAAAAAATCCTAAAGGAAGACGTCGTTTCGACTTAAAGTGTAAATTTGAATTTAAAAAGTTGTGACGTTTGGCAGAAGACGCGTGGAAGCATCTGGCGAAAGGAAGAAAGCCATGTGTCCCAGTTTTAGGATTTGGTCGTTAGTAACAGTTATGTTATTTGTTTATAAATAGGGTAGTTGTTATCGAAAAAGTGTGTGAAAAATTACTTATACAAAATTCCTGAAAACACTCAAAGTACCCGTGTGAGAGAAAAGAGTCATATTTGGAAAATGTATGTGTAAACAAACACCAATTCCTTCAAAGTTTATTTTATAAAGTTTAAAGTTCTTTACAAATCTCTTTCATGTTTTCCAGTCATTTATCTTTCTGTACTTTCTACTTTTCGACACTTTACATTTCATCAGTTATTTTCCGCCATTTACTTTATCTTGTTAAATTTACATCAACTTAACGCTTTAGTCAACATATTTCGACGTAAAACACTTAGAGAACAAAAATGAAATACATGAAAGTGATTCTAGACATCCTCAAGACCATCTAGATCTGCACATGTCCTAGGATTTGTGTGGTTGATCCTGCAAGTAACCCAATTCTACAAGTTTTGGTAAACCAGAGGTTGTTCGCCAAAATTCACAGCGAACAACCGGGGCTTCTGATGGTCCTGGTACTTCTACTCTAGGATCCGATCCTTTCCAGCAGGCTGTCTACAACTACAACTGGGACTGGATGGCGGCAACTCAGCGCGCCATGCTCGATATGCACGATTCTATGTAGCTGTTACAGCTGCAGATGCGCGACCCCTCCGGAGAGCATTCTATGATGACACGTGAGCAGTTTCTGCAGCACGCGAGCTGGCCTGTGGACAGGCCTGTGTTTGGAGAGGGGGCGGGTGCTGGTGCGTCTTCTGGTGCTGCTGCTGATGATGATGCTGATGATGAGGCTACCGGTTCTGAAGCCGGTACTGATGAGGGTTATGAGTCCGTGGAGGGCTAAGTTATTTTATTTTTCATATTATGTTTTATTTCTATTGTATTTTCAGACTTGTGTATTTTGATGTTGGTTATGTACTTTTGGGGTGTTTTGTCCCCCATGAACAATTTTAAATTTTGAAGTAATGTATTATTTATGTTTTAAATTTCGTTTGTTTTAATAAATTTTTGGTTGGTTGAGTGTCAAACCTTCTAGATTGGTTGCTCCTCAAAGAAGTATCCAATGAAGGTGCATCCGAGCTTGGATGGCAATGATAAAAATAAACAAGTGAATAATGCTAAGGTACATGGTTACCTCCGGCTAGAATTTTAGAATGCATTAAGAACTTTACTCTTTTTTGTAATTGAATATTGTCTTTTTGCAACACAATTGAATGAATGTTTCATCTAGGACTTAAAACCACAAATTGTGAGGAAACCTCCATTGTACACTTAAATGCTGGATTCTAATAAGCTTTGTTGATTCATTTGATTCATGCTTTGTCTTTTATTATTGTGAATATGTGGAAGCAATTAGAAATGATCAAGGCACTTGTTTTCTATCGAGCACAACCAGTTCCAAATACAACTTACCTGTGAGCAGAGAGAGTATTCGTTAACCCCTTTGAGCTTAAACAATTGAATCTCAGCTTGAAATAAAGCGAGATTTCAAAAATCTTTTTTTTACAACCCGGAAAATTTTGATAATTGTTCTTTTGCCGTAAAAAGTCAAGAGCATTCACTTAGGGTGAGTAAGAAATAAGTTGGGGAGAACGAAAATGAGAATCGGTAAGTGCCACAACTCTTGAAAAACCGAGCAAGCATAAAAATATATATATATATATATATATATATATATATATATATATATATATATATATATATAATATAGAAAAGAGAAACATATGTTTTGTAAATATGATGTGAAAGAAAAGAAAAAATAGAGAAAATGAAAATGAATGCTTGCTTGGAAGAAAAATAGTGAAAAACAAAAATTGAGTGGTGAAATAAGAGTTGTGAAGGTTTCAAATGAGAAATAAATGGAACGAAGTTGAGATGTGTGAATAATGTACAGTGAATGTCTCTTTTGCATCGGCAATTTCGTTTTCAATGGCCTTAGAAATGACCCTTGTTTGTTAACCTAACCAAGCTTCAACCGAAAAGTCCTTAGTGATCTTCGTGCTTCCACATTACCATTTATAATTGTTAGACATTGTATGAATTGAATTGATTTCTTCATTGTTTATTGGAGACAGAGATTATTCCCGCGGTTGCAAACGCGTAATTTCTTCAATCCTTATTCGAAGAGGAGAGATAGGGTGATTCATTCAAGATAATATTGTTGTAGATAGATACATATTTCGCATTGCTACTAAGTTTTAGTTCTTGTGTATTATTTTATTCTAACCGTTGGAAATTTGTATTTGCTGATTCGCTTGTGTTTGAGCCGTTTTATCCGATTTCGGAGAAACCTTTTTCTTAATGCAAATCCTCTTGTCCTTCAAGAGGCATACTTTGCTTGAGGACAAGCAAGAATCTAGTTGGGGAGAGTTGTTAGATACCCAAAAGTGCTTATTTGAGCTATCAAATATGGGCATCTTTCACTCCATTTCCTTGCTAAAGTGTTCGAAACCACCTTTGTTTTTGATGACTTGCAATACAATGATACGCGATCTTGGTACCTTTGATTTGTGTGTTATTGTGCAGGAATTAGGCATGAAATAATAGAAAATGAAGGCACAAGAAAATGGCAAGGGACCAAGAAAAAGAATGCATTCATCAGCTTGCTCGCTAGGCGAGGGCTGTGGCGAAGAGCTCGCTAGGCGAGCTCCCAGCGAGTCCCCAGCGAAGAGCTCCAGTATTTTACAGTAGCAAACATCAACAAACTCGCTAGGCGAGCTGCCAGTGAAGGGTGTAGCGAACACGTCCAGACTTGGCCAAAATCGCAGCCAGCACTCACTCGCTAGGCGAGCCATTAGCGAGCCCCCAGCGAGCAATTACAGTAGCAAAACCTTCTAAGCTCGCTGGAGCGAAGGGTGAAGCGTGTGCTTCGCCTAGCGAAGGTTTTGTTCGCCTAGCGAACATGCCAATCTGGCAAAGGTCATTTCTTTGGGTGCAGGTGCCACAGGTGCCTCATTTTGGGGCTCGCTAGGCGAGCCATTCTGCTCGCCTAGCGAGCATGACAGCTCAGTAGCAGCTCTATAAGTAGCAAGGGCTACTTTTTAGAGCCAGACTTTTACACCTCCATACTTTTGTACTTTTTAGATATTTTCCAGCATTGCTCTAGAGATTTTTTGTGACCTAGAAATCATTTCTCTTCATCTCTTAACAATCTTTCACAAAAAGAAGGTGGATTCCCATCCAATCTCGATTATTCGACTCGGATGTTGATCAACCTTCTTCCGAAACTTGTTGACCAAGCTACCATGAAAATGAGTAGCTAAGTTCTTCATTTTGTCAAGGTTAGATGTAGATGATCATTAGCTTTGTGTGTAAATGGGATGATCTTCATTTGTAAACTCTTTAATGGTGAATATATGGTGAAAACTTTGTTTTATTGAAAACTCTTTGTGTTGGTGTATGATCGAGAGATGTTTACCAACTCTTTACCTAGGTTTTCATCCAATCTTGTTTGTTAGCTAGAGATAGTAATGAATGATTTTGTTCACCATAAGGTTGAACCAAAAAGTTGTCATTTTGATAGATTGTGTTAGAGATAAACAATGGATCAAAATGGGAAAACTCACAATGTGTGTTAGAGATAAACACATTGGGAGGACTTTGTGAAATAGTTTATCATCTAAAGGAGTTTATAAGTTTTGTTGATCGAACATATACATGCAAAGTGATCGTCGAACCCTAACTTTGGCAATATTTCTCAAATATTAAAACCAAAACTTTTACCGCATTTTCTTACACTTTTATGCAAGATACCGTGACTAAAACCAAAAACCCCCTTGTTACTACGAGTTAAGAATTGAAACAACTGTCGAAAGGCGGAAATATCTCACAATCCCTGTGGAGACGATAACAAAAACCCGACACTTAAAATTACATTCAACACAGAGCAGTGATATTTCCTCTTCAGCAGATGTGTCCTCTTTGGAAGGTTTGATATTTGGTGGTTGGTCCCCAATATTCCTTCTTTTCCTCATATAGATCCCTAGTAGAGTTGTTGGTATGGTGGTTTTTATCTGTGATGATTCATTCCCTGCAGAGATATTGCTGTTTCCTGGTATCTCTGATCCCCGGCAGATTGGATATTCTCCGGCGATCCTGGCTTTCTCTCTTGAGATGTAGTACCGGGTGGTTGATTCCTGGACCTATACGTGTTAAATATGTCTGTTTGTCAGCATTCATCAAACATAAATCACGCATATACATGCATAATTATAACATTCAGATATTCATGTTGCATTTCTTTGCCATATATCGTTGTTTGATATCTCCTGCTATTTGGTGATATATATCTCCCTAAGCAGATGTGTGTGTCTAATCTCTCCATATAGAGTCAGCCCCATAGGCAGAAAGCGTCTATCCTTTCTTCCACATTCCCCACCGAGTTATATCCTCGTGGGTGATGGTTGTTCCTGTTCCTTCCCAACATATATATTGGGATGGGTTCCCCTATTGAGTTATATCCTCATTAGGACGAGTCTTGACTCAGTTCGCCTCTTTGGTTTGATCCTAAATTGGCATCTTGTGACTGTTTCCTTTGCTTTCCCGTGGTATAAATGAATAATTGTTCGGTAATTAGTAATCATTCATTTTATCCCCGGCGGAGTCTGTGGTTTTTCTACCCTTATACCGGTAGTTGTAAACCCTGTTCTTTTCCCTCGCAGAGTTAACCTTTTGTTCATCATAATCGATGACGGTTACTCTTCCGTGGTTTCCTACCCAGTATCCGGTAGGTGTAATCCCCTCCTTGGCGGTTATCTTCATCCAATATTCGGTGTTGATATTCCCTCTTTTTCTCGGATAGTTGCCCTGATTATGCGATTTATCCCTAGCAAGTTATCTCCCGTCTACCCTGTTGTTGGTAACGATTGTTTCTTTCCTGAATTGGTCATCATTATATACCTAGTTTCGGTATCCCGATGCATTTTCTTTTCGGTCGATTTATCCTTTATTAACCCAGTAAGCGGTTGTGGATAATCTTTCATGCGAGTATATCATCTATGTTCTGACGGTAATAGATAGTATATCTCATGCGCTCTTTGGTAGAAGCCTTTTGTTCTTCCCCAGTCGAGTAAGATCCGTATAATCGAGTTTGCTTTTGGCCCTATTTTGGATGATGAGTGTCTTGGAAATATTCCCCAATTCACGCGTTGGTTGGTCACCTATTATATGCCCAGTAACTGGTATCCCTGGTGTTCCTTCCTTTCTGCTCCCTATTATGACTTTTGTCCCCTGCGGAGTCAGAGTCCCTGAGTTGAAATATACCTTTTAGGTCTTCCTCAAATGTTTTGAAGTTTTGATATCTCTCACCCTTATACCGGTGTTCGGATCACATGTCTCTTTGAGCCTATTACCCAGTAACCGGTAATACCTCATCCCCTTGCTTCCCTAGGAGATTCTGTTGGGTATCCCCAGCGAGTCCTTAGTGGATTATCTTCGTCCGGATTTTTATCCGAAGTATCCATTGCGGATAGTTTCACTGTATTGGCATATTCCCCAATACATGCATCTTTGAGTCAGCTCGAGTCTTTCCAATGGATTTATTCCCTTTGGAGATTCTTTTCCCCGGTTTTGAGTCGTGACCTGCTCATGCATTTTTAGTCCTTTACTCCCCAATAGAGTCTCTGCCCCATAAAATAAATTATTCATGGGAATCGTCAATTTCCTCTTAATCTTTACCATTGTGGACACATATACCCACAGGGTTTTACCTTTTTTGCATACATACATCTGCATCATGAGGTCTCTTAGGGACCAAAATTCGTCCCTTTGTTTTTATTTAAGCCCATTCTACCTCGTCGAGACGAAGATTTTAACCTTCTCTTCTCCGGCTAGAATGACCTTAAATAGGGGCATCTGTAAGACCCTAATTTTTCCCCTAAGATCCCTCATGGCATCATAACATTGCATTGCATAGTTTCAAGGATCATTGAGCATCTTGGTTCCCTTTGCCTTTGGGTGGGACTCTTTGTGAGTGGTTTGAGATCCCCAAGCATGTTTGAATTGTATATCATTGCTTTTCTCATTTTTGTTTACTAACCAAAAGCACAAAAATATGTCACTAACATCTTTTGATTGTAGCTTGAGCAATCACAAGGCCAAAAGCTTCAAGGAGGTCATTGGTACAAAGACATGGTCAGGAGGAGGAGGAGGAGGCAAGCATGAAAATGGTTCCCAAAGCTCTAAATCATCATATATGCCCCCCTAGTGTTTCTATTCATCATTTTTTATCAAGGCTAGTCAAAGGATTTGAGGTTGTTCCCCAGAGAAGCCCTAATTCATCTATGCATCACAATGCCTTGCTCATGAAGCAACCTCAGCCCATGGTCAAATATAGTCAAGGGAAGTTCTTTAATTCATCATTTAATGCATATTTGAACTTATTTGAGTATCCTCAATCATCAATTCATCAAGGTATGAGTCATGGACTTGAGAAGTTGATCAGTCAATTCATCTGACTATTTTGAAATGCATTGAGACCTAACGTTTTATGTGTTGGTCAAATGGAGATGGTTCCAAAAGAAACAATGTTCTTAAGGACAATATGAACAACGTTCATGTTCATCAACATTTGATTTGAAGCTTGGAAGACCATCTGCCATTCCAATACATTATAGGTCATTTTGACTAAAACCCTAATTGTGGGTCAACTAACCAAGGACATAATTCATTAATTGTTTATGATTTTGAGGTGGGATCAAATGCATTGGAAAGCTTTAGATGTCTACTTCAAATGTTATGTTGAACAAAATTCCAAAATCTCAAAGGAAATACATGTGATAATGCAAGACATTATAGGTCCTTTTTGACCAAAGACATTAAAAGTCAAAAAAGTCCAACTTCAAATGCCCATAACTCTTTCATCAAAAATCCAAATGATGCAAAATGTAAGTCCATTTTGATTGTCTTGAAACGATATACAACTTGGATGTTGGAGGTTTTTCCATTTGGAGCTTGCATCATCAAAACAGAAGGGCTTGAAAGTTGGCCAATTTTAGAAACCTTGCCTTGACATGTTTGGCACATCACCCTTCAAGCTCAAATTTCACTAATTTCCAAGGCCCAAATGAAGTTTTGACCAACATGACATTTGTTCCTTATGCAATAAGCTTTCCAACCATTACTCATAAGCTTGCATTTTGATTTTGGACATGGCTTTTTCGAAGGTTTCAATGTAATAGTGCATTTTGTGAAAATCACTTCAATTGCCATGCATGATCCAAATATACCTCATTTGTACGTCCAAAACATATTTGATGATGTTTAGCTTGCCATTCCAATTAGAATTGGGCCCTCCATGCGCCTGTACAGGCCCATGCATGGAGGCCCTTCCCATTCATGCAACACTTTGATCATGCATTTCAGCCATGCTTTTGCTATAAATATAATGCTCATGCCTCTCATTTTGGCAACCTAAGGGCGCCTGAAACTCTGTTGGATTGAATCCCTACCCTCACACCAAAGGAACTCTCTCTTTTCTTCAAAAATTTCAGATCTAGAATTCAGTTTCCTCGACTGTTTTCTTGGATCTAAAAGTTCCTAGACCTCTTCACATTGATCTATTGCACTTCTGTTTTGATAAAGCAAGCAAGGTTTCGTGCTCAATTCACCAGAACTCAAGCTTGCACTCCAACTGGTAATTTCCTCGATTCTCTTCATCCATGAACTTTTTTGCTTGGATCTAATGTTGGCTGAAGTCCTCTCAATAGAGGCATTTGATTTGTGCTTTCAATTTTGCAAAAACATGAAGTTCATGATGAACACCATCATACTTCCAGCTCTGATTTCTCCATTTATAGGGATCTAGAGTGGAAGTGCATGGCATAGGAGTGATGTACATCACTTCCTCTTTCGATTGATATATAGATCGCCTCATTTGGTGGCCATTTGCATTTCTGCATTTTTTTGGACATGGCCGGAATCTGGGAAGCTCGCCGGAGAAGATGAAGTTTCCGATGGCTTCATCGTGTCCAGTTTGAATCTGGACCGCTTGATCTGATTTCCAGATGCAATCAGGAGCGTTGCTTGTTATGACTTTTAATTTCTTCACGTGTGCACGCATTGACCGTGGTGTTTCATGAGCGCGCGCCTCTGGATCCTTGGATCTGCCAGCTCAATTAATGAGCTCAGATCCAAGGGCTCTAGTTTTTTTGCATTTTTCTGAATTTCTTTTTATTTTTGTTTAATTCCTTTTATTTCAAAAAATCATATCTCTCTCATTTTTAATCCAAAAATTATGGGACCAATTGCATTACTTGCCAAATAAATTCTAGTTTCTATTTCTGATTTTTAATATTTTTTATTTTGTCATTTGATATTTTTTGTGAATTTTCTCTTTTCTGGTTATTTTTAATTCATTTTAAATAGTTTTTGATATTCAAAAAATACAAAAATATTTTCCTAACCTATTTGAATGATGATGGATCTATGAAAAATATTCTCATCAATTTTTGAATTGATTTGAGATTTATTTGAGATTTTAGTTCAATTAGGTTATTTTTATTCATTTTTAACTGATTAAAAATAGTTTCTGACTTTTAAAAATGCTGAAATTTTTTGTCAAACTTTGTTTGACCTTGTTGAACTTAGGATAAATCACTTGGACCTTTCAAGGTTGATTTGAAGTGATTTTGAAGTTTGACCTTTCCATTTTATTTTAATTCAAGTTTATTTTTATATTAAAAAATGCCAAAAGTATTTTATTCTTTTCTTGACTTCCAATCATCATCTCACTTCTGTTTTTGATTGTTTGACCTTGACTTTCAATGTTATTGGTCAACATATGAGGATTGGTACATGATATTCCATTTAATGCATTTTATTTTGTCATTTCCATTTTCTCCTATCCATCTTCTCTTTCTTCTCCTTCTACTTCTTTTCTTTTTGATCAATGAGTTGAAGGTTGATAAGTTAGCATTGATTAGGGAGATTTAACATTCCTTGATTCAAATCTAATTCATCTTGATCAATTGATCAAGTGAATGGCTTTGCATTAAGGATATGTTGTCTTCTAAATCATGCAAATGGCTTAAACCAATACAAGATCATTTCTCTTCTTCTTTTTGGCATGGCAGGTTGTTGGGACTTGGTTCACTAATCAAGACTCCTAACTTGTGTTTGTTGCCTACATTATTATTGACCGGCCTCAGATAGTTGTGACTTCTACATAAGTCCAATTACGATTGCTTGACATAGCGCTAAATTTGCCTTATGGCACACTAACCACTAACACTAACTATTGACAATTAACATTTACTTTATGCAACTTACTTTTATGCAATTTACTATTCTTGCACATATTATCCATTTGTTTTTTTCCTTTGCTCACTTGAGCACATGTTTATGTTAATGCCATTTGCCTTTTGCTCACTTGAGCACATAATCGTGTATA
The DNA here is from genome assembly GCF_024323335.1 of Lathyrus oleraceus. Lineage (NCBI taxonomy): Eukaryota > Viridiplantae > Streptophyta > Magnoliopsida > Fabales > Fabaceae > Lathyrus > Lathyrus oleraceus. The sequence continues at coordinate 133,116,119 of NC_066579.1, forward strand.
TATTATTGTGCTTGTGTTTTTTTTTTTTTTTGTGGACCAAAGTGCAAAGAAATGGACTTAGTTTCTAGGACTTCCCCTATGCAAAGAAATGGAGAATTGGACTTAGATTCTAGGACTTTCCTTATGCAAAATTGGAGTAAAAGGATCTTAATGATGAAGATGGATTGGAAGGACCAAATCTCTAAACTCACTCATGTCCATTTTTTTGTTTTACTTCATGAAACTTTTGATGTGTGTGCTTTTGTGCTAGGAGTCCCCATTTGAGCTTAATTGGAGGACCATTGCCATGTTCATCTAAAGAAAGAGATGCCAAAGCCATTGGAGGATTCTTGAAAGCATGACCTTGTGTTTGATTGCTTGAGATATTTGCTTTGTGGTTGTGTTAGATGCCCAAAAGTGCTTATTTAAGCTATCATATGTGGGCATCTTTCACTCTTTTGCCTTGCTAAAATTGTCAAAATCACATTTATTTTACATGGAATGCGTTACATTGATAAACAAGCTTGGTACCTTTGATGTGTTTGTTATTGTGCAGGAAAGGCATGAATTAATTGATAATAAAGACACAAGAGAATTGGCAAAGGAACCAAAGCAAAGGAGCATTTCATCTGCCTGCTCGCTAGGCGAGGCTGTGGCGAAGAATGGGTTCGCTAGGCGAGCTCCTGGCGAACAGCTCCAGTAAATTAGCAAATTAATTCGCTAGGCGAGCTCATGGCGAAGTCTGCAGCGAATTCATTCTGTTTTGGTGAAAAAGTGCAGCCAGCACTCACTCGCTAGGCGAGGCTCTAGCGAGTCCCCAGCGAGCATTCCAGTAGAAAAACCTCTCAACCTCGCTGGGGGCGAGCTTGAAGCGTTTCCTTCGCTAGGCGAAGGTATGTTCGCTAGGCGAACATGACAGTTTAGCACGCCCTGTTTTCTCTGGGCGCAGGGGCCTTTTTGTGCCCATTTTAGGACCTCGCTAGGCGAGCTATTATGCTCGCCTAGCGAACATGACAGTTCTGCACTTGTCTATAAGTAGCAGGTGCCACTTTTGGGCACCATACCTCATTTTTACCAACTTTTCCATTTTTTGTACTTTCTCCTAGATATTTTACAGCATTGCTTTGTGGGAGATTTTATGCCCTAATTTCATTTCTCTTCATCTAGCAACCATCTTCCACAAAAAGAAGGTGGATTCCCATCCAACTTCGATTATTCGACTTGGATGTTGATCAACCCTCTTTCCTTACTTGCCGACCAAGCTACCATGAAAATGAGTAGCTAAGTCTTCCATTTGTCAAGGTTAGATGTAGGTGATTTCCGAGCTTTGTGTGTAAATGTAAGGATCCTCATATGTAAACTCTTTAACGGTAAATATATGATGAAAACTTTGTTTCTATTTAAAACTCTTTGTGTTGGTATTTGATCGAGAGATGTTTACCGATTCTTGACCTAGGTTTTCATCCAAACTTGTTTGTTAGCTAGAGATAGTAACGAATGATTTTGTTCACCATAAGGTTGAACCAAAAAGTTGTCATTTTGATAGATTGTGTTCGAGAGAAACAATGGATCAAAATGGCAAAACTCACAATGGGTGTTCGAGAGAAACGCATTGAGAGGACCTTGTGAAATAATTTATCATCTAAAGGAGTTTATAAGATGATTGACCGAGCAAATACATGCAAAGCAAATGTAATCATTGAAACCTAACTTTGACAATATTTCTCATATTAATCAAAACGTAACTTTTACCGCAATTAATTACTTTGTATGCAAGATAACTTGATTAAAACCAAAACCCTAGTGTTACATTAAGTTAAGATTAATTCAACCATTGAACGGCAGTGATATCTTACAATCTCTGTGGATACGATAACAAAACCCGACACTTAAAAACTGTCTCAACAGGTTGCTTTATTCCAAAGGATGGGAGCTACTCTGATCATCAATATGATCTCAAGAGAGGGACTCCTAGTGTGGTTTCACTTCTTATCCCTCACCTTTTTATTTTCCTTAGGACTTTAGCCATTCTTCTTCTTCTCTCCACTCTAACCCAAGCCAAAACTTTTGTGCAAACATTTAACTATTGTTTTCAAACATTAGAAACCTAAGCCTTATGCTTTTGATTTTCAAACTTTCTTTTCATAATACTTATTTTGAATTGAACCTTTTAATCTACTTTGACCATTTTTGTATATACTTCTAATTGGTAAATATAACCCATTCAAATTCTTTTTTTTGTGGTTCCAATGGCCACTTCCTTAATCAAAATTTTTCATAACCTTTAGCTATTAGGTTTGAGTTATCCTTGTGGTAGATTTAATACTCACCTATATCCTTAGTGATGGACAATGAGTCTTCCATGCTTATTATAGGGTTAACCCCTCACTAGCATGTTGAAGCTATCCTCACATGGTGGATTTGTGGTTTGGTTGAGTTTTCTCCCTTTGATAACAAAAGACCTTAAGGCTTTTGGACCAATCAATTCACCAACTCTTTTGAGATTTTTACCCCGAACTACGAGGTTTTGATCCTAATCTTTTTATAAGATGGTACGTAGGCAATGGGTTCATCCATCCAAACACAAATGTAAATAACTTGTACATTCTCTTCTCATCTCTTCAATCATGTTTGCACAAACAAAATTTTCACAAAAACAACAACCATTGCAACAAGTGTGAAAAGGACTCCCTAGGAGTACCTAGGATGTTTTGGGTGCCTAACACCTTCCCATTGCATAACCAACCCCCTTACCCAGATCTCTGTTTCTTTTACTAGTTTTTGTTAAAACTTTTTAGGTTTTTGTTCGCTTTCTAACCATTCCTTTGGATAAATAGAAGTGCGGTGGCGACTCGACTTGTATGATTTACCTTGGATTTAGTCAATATCTCTAATGGTAACGAATACCCCGCTACAGTGTCTTAATTTCTCATCAAAATGCATCATGATTTTAATAAACGAATCATGAATCTCTATGTTACTCTTAAACTTTGAAGAAGGAAACCAAACAAGTTGTGTTCTGGAGATGGAAAGAATCCTATCCCCCTTTTGTTATTGTTTCCATTTCCACTTGCAAAGCTTAGTAAACCACGTCAACAACAACAATATGTAAAATAATAAATCTCATTGTAACATGAAGAGTGAATTACATTTATCTACCTATAAGTGATGGCTCCATGTCATAATGGACAATTTACCTATTTTTTTTATCAAGATAACGTGTAAAAACCCCTTTTAAAATTAAAATTGTTAGAAAATTATTTGCGAACTACCATGTCATAAGAAAGGACTAATAAATTAGAATTGATAACACTATAAAATGTGAAGTTTTAGTTAAATTTACTTCTTGAATTATTTGAAAAATAAAGCTCTTTTTAAATAGTTAGAAAATTTAAGTTTATATGAAATGATATTATTAATTTAAACAATACTTTAAGTGGAATTTGCTTCTATATGATGGTTGTATCCATAAAAATTACAAGTGGTTTGCCATACTTGTTCTTTCTATAAGTGGTGCCAAACTATTCATAATCAAATCTGTTGGTAGAATCTGTCAACAAAAAAAAAATTCTAACCGTCCATCATCTGTAAAGCTACACTCTAAAAAAAATGTTGAATCATTATCAGTTTTACCTTGAAAGTAACTCAAAGTAGAAAAAATATCTTCGTCTTCAATTCTAACCCAATATATGACAAGTTCAAACACCTTGTGTTGTGAATGCAAAAACCATTGACAACCTGTTCACATAGTTGGCATGTGCTTATCCTCATTCTTCTTATTTTTCCATTCACTCTTACCCTCTTTATTGGAAAGTAATCGACAGACAACAATCTTGTTCTCGTGATTACGCATCACATGATCCTTCCTTACCACAAATCCATGAAAACATGCATACATTATGTAAAATTGAATAGCTTCTTCCTCTATGATAAATTCCATAGCTCTTATATCATCATCATGTGTAATTTCACTAAAATATTTTTTACCATTGATATCCTCTTTCTCTGATGTATTTATATTAGTACCATCCCCATTTCCACTGGTGAATTCTATGCTTCTCTATCACGATCGAAATGCAAAGATTCTTCACTATAGGTACACATTTTAAATTAAATTTACCTGAAATAAGAGACAATAAAAACTATTTTTTGAGACCTAAATAAATATTATTCATTATACCTCAAAAATTAAGTATTATTCAATATCATATAATTTGTATTAAATAAAATATTGTAAAACAATAATTATTTGGTAAAACAATCTCTATAATAGTGCTATGGCGCGTCTATAATTTAGTTAATAATTTGTTTATGCACCTAAATGTATTTAGAAAGCTCTTCATATGATTATTCACAAATATTTTATATTTTTCCATTGAGTATTTTATTGACCTCGAATTATAAACAATTTTTATTTAATAACTCCATAAATATCAAGTTTTGCCGATTGACGGTCTGATACACTCGTGTTGCTTCCACACTCTCTTTCTCTCTTTTATATATATATATATATATATATATATATATATATATATATATATATATATATATATATATATATATATATATATATATATATATATATATATATATTTGTTTGCTTAACTTTTTAACACCTCTAAAAAAATTCTTTTGGAAAATTAGAGGATAAATTTGAAGGTTTTCAATTGAAAATCGAGTTCCAATTTCACTTATGTTTTGAAGTTAAAACTCCAAGAATTCAAGCCATTTGAGCTCTCAATTCATCTCCTGCAATCAAGTGGAAGCAAACCCAAGCAAATTGAGATCTAGATCGAGCCTCATCACTGTAAACAGAAGGTGAGATTTGTCAAACTTTCTCTCTTCGATTCTCTCTCAATTCTTCATCATTCTCTTTGATTTTTGGTTGGCTGAAGTCATACCAATGTAGGCAAAAAGATTGAGTTACTTTGAGGTCAAATAGAAGCAACTCAAATCATGAACCTCAAATTTTAAATTCATGTATCTTTCAATATACTTGGAATTTGAAGAAATGGAGGTCATATTCGTGCTTCTGAGCATTTTTCCTTTAAAATAAATATACTCACTTTTCATTTTTCATTTGGTTCATGGTGGACCAGTCCGGTGAGGACCACCAGAGAAGATGACCGGAGCTAGGGCTCTGGTGGTGTGTTAGCTTTGCCCATACCATCTGATCATGGTTCCACGTTTTAATCAGGACCCTTGCTTTTGCATACCACGCGTGTACACGCATTGACTGAGGTGATGGATGGAAGCGTGCGCTTGACCATCAGATCTGTCACCTCAATTTGGGTCAAACAACACAAGAAGACTAAGTTACAAAGGAGTACACACTACGACATCATTATCGTACATAAAACTTGTCTAAGCTTCGAATATGACCAACATCTATAAACCACATTATCAATTATTCTACCCTCTGTCATGGACTTGTTTGTATCATTCTTGAAATAAGTATCATTCTTGTATTTTTCATGTTTCATATATTGTTTCCACCAATGCACAGTTCGGAATTTTCACTTTCTCAGCATTTGACTTCCTCAATCCACTAATCCAGTTAACCTCTTCCATCCAATTACCAGGATTATGGTCCATCCTCATCCAATCTAGAATACTCTTCCAAATGTTCTATATCTCCCTACATTGAAAAAATAGATGATCAATGGTTTCCTTTTCATTACAAAAGCAACAAATATCCTCATTCAAGAACCCAAATCTAACAAGTTTATCTTTTATAGTCAGTTTCCTATGGCACGCCATCCACAAGGTAAAGAGGGCACGAGGCCTAGTAGTATTATTTTAGAACATTCTCCTCCAACTAACCTCTTGCATGTCCCCTGATAGACCATCATATATTTTCCTTATTTGAAAGTTCTTAGTATGCACCGGGTTATTCCATCCAAGGTTGGAAATGACAACTTTCCTTATCTTCAGAATGGATTTCAGGATCCATGAAGAATTGCTTATCATTGCCATAGTCAGAATGTCTTGTTCCTTTACATAGTAGCAGTGGATCCATTTGATCCACGTGCTATCAGATTTACCATGCAGATTCCAGAGTAACTTGATCAGACATGCCTTGTTCCAATTCTCTATATCAATGATATTTAAACCACCCTGTCTTTTGGGAGATAAAACCTTCTTCCACGCTATGGGAGACTTCCTGGTTATTTTACTAGTACCAGACCAAAGGAAAGTCCTGCAAAGGGCTTCAATTTTCCTAATCATTGTCTTTGACGGACGTAAACATTGAAGCCAATAATTGGTAAGAGCAAAAAGGACATTTTTGATCAACTACGTTCTCCCTACAAAGGATATCAGACTGGAAATCACCTTGTACATCAGTTTATCTATAAGAGGCATATAGTGATTGATGTTGAGTTTTCTATTGGTTAGGAGAATGCCAAGGTTTTTGAAAGGCAGACAACCTTCAGTAAACTTTGTAGTGTCTTTGGCAGAGGTAAACATTGAAGCCAATAATTGGTAAGAGCAAAGAGGACACTTTTGATCAACCATGTCCTCCCTGCAAAGGATAGCAGGCTGGAAATCTGATGATTGACCTTGTACATCAGTTTATCATAAGAGGCATATAGTGATTGATGTTGGGTTTTCTACTAGTTAGGGGAATGCCAAGGTATTTGAAAGGCAAGCAACCTTCAGTAAACTTCGTAGTCTCTTGGATACTCTTTTTCACATCTTTAGGGACATTACCAAAATAAACCTTACAATCTGAGAAAGCTTCAAAGACTTGCATCAGCATCTCAATTGACTTTTGGTCACCTTTGGAAAAGAGGAGAAGATCATCAACAAAGCTCAAATTTATGATTCCAAATTTTTCACACTTGGAATGGAAATTAAAATCAGGCAGGTTCTTAAAGTTCTGGAAGACTTTTTGCAACTATTACATAACAACAACAAATAACAAAGGTGAGATCGGATCCCTTTGTCTAAGGCCTCGTTTGACTGCTACCTCTAAAACATTTTAATACTTCCCAAACATTGCCAAAGAACAAAATTAAACTTTATTTATTTTACTTTTTTCTATTATTGAAATTTAAAATCTTTTTATTTGTTTAATTGTTTAATTTGTGAATTTTTTTTCTTAGTTATTTTTACTATGAAATTTTTATTACATGTAGAGTAATGTCAACTCAAAATTTTAAATTAATTTTTTTTTAAATAGTCGAAATTTTTAATTAACTATAAGACGGAGTTTTAGATCAAAGATGTGGACATGCATAGGGCTCAATAGGGCATTAATATTCTCTTTCTCTAATGTATCTATATCAGTACCATCCCCATTTTCACTCGTTAATTCTCCTGTTTCTCTATCACTATCGAAATGCAAACATTCTTCACTATAGGTAGACATTTTAATTTAATTTACCTGAAATAAGAGACAATAAAAACTATTTTTTGAGACCTAAATAAATATTATTCATTATACCTCAAAAGTTAAGTATTATTCAATATCATATAATTTGTATTAAATAAAATATTGTAAAACAATAATTATTTGGTAAAAAAATATCTATATAATAGTGCTATGACGCTTCTATAATTGGTTAACAACTTGTTTATGCACCTAAATGTATTTAGAAGCTCTTCATATGATTCTTCACAAATATTTTATATTTTTCCATTGAGTATTTTATTGATCATGAGTTATAAACAATTTTTATTTAGTAAGTCAATATATATTTGTTTGTCTAACTTTTTAACACTTCCCAAGCATCTGCCAAAGAACAAAATTAAACTTTATTTTTTTAACTTTTTCCTATTATTGAAATTTAAAATCTTTTTATTTGTTTAATTGTGTGATTTTTTTCTTAGTTACTTTTATTTTATGTAGAGTATTGTCAACTCAAAAATTTAAATTAGAATTATTTTTTAAAAGACAGTAGAAAATTTTAATTAATTATAAAAAGGAGTTTTAGATCAAAGATGTGGACATGTTCAGTAGGATTTTACTCTAGAAATGAAAGTGGAGACTACTTCAAGAGAAGGAGGCAATGTGGATGGGAATTTTGAGGCATAGGTATGAGAACTTTCAAAGTGGTGCACTTGGAAAGAAAAGTAAGAAGGTAAGTGCAAAAGAAGTTATGTGGTGGAGAGATATCGAATTAGTAGGTCATCAAGAGAAATATTTGAAGACAATTTTAATAAAAGTCCAACCAGACACCGACAAATAGGATGAATTGTTTTGGATGGAATTTGAAACGTTTATGATTATCTATTAAATAATCATAAACTTTGAAAAATATCTATTATTTAATAGATAGTTTTTTTCAACGTTTACGGTCAGACAGTGTCTTCACGTTTATGATTATTGAAGATATTGTTTGGTTGAAAAAGTATCTTCAACCTTTATGATTATCTATTAAATAATTATAAACATTGAAAAATATCTATTAAATAATACTTATAAAAAAATTATGAAAAATATCATTTGATTTTCTTTTGTCCTGAGTTCTTCAACTCTCAAATATACTGATAAAAAAATTAACATTTCATGTTGATTTATCTTATTAGAATGCTAGAACTAAACGTTGAAGATAACATCATCTATATTATAACGGTGTCATGGGAAAATTTCAGCAACTTTATTTTAACTACTTCAACATGGCATTATTTTCAGGGGAAAAAGAAGGAATTTGAAGGAGAAATAGATCAACTTACATGTGATTGTTGTTGTGGTGAAGATGAAAAAACTGTTGTTGGCTACAACTTTGTATGAATAGAATTTACCTAAAATTGAACTATTATAAAATTTGTAGAAAAGAAAATGGAGTAAAAAATTAAAGAAAATTAAATATGGATTAAAAATGGAATTGTAGTGTTCTAGTAAAAAATTAAATAAAAGAGAGAGAATTAAGATGGAGTGAAAAGATATTCTCCTTCCTAAATCAGAAAATGGAGTGAAGATAGGCTTTTCCTTAAAAAAGATAAATCATAATTAAGATAGGGTAGTGATAACTTGTATCCTAGGGGTACAAGATAACACATCCACTTATAGAAAGTTTGTATTGAAAAAACTAATTATTAAATTAATTTTATATTTTTATTAAAATCAATCCACAATTTTCAACACAAAAATATTTTTTTTAGTTCTTATCTTGTGCCTCTAAGACACAAATTAGCCATAACCATTAATGTAATGGGTCAAATATGAAAAATAATAAATCTCTGTGTAAAATAAACAATGAATTACAGTTGCTAACTACAATATCTCAAGAAAGAATTAAGAAAGAATTAATGGATTGAAATTGATAACGCTGTAAAATATGAAAATATAGTTGATTTGCTTCTTAAATTGTTTGAAAGAAGGCTCCTTTTAAATAATTAGAATGTTTAAATTATATGAAATGATATTATTAATTTAAATAATACCTTAATTTTTATTTATTTATTTAATTACTATATAATATTATTTTTTATTGCATTATTTTTAATTATTAAAATTATATATATATATATATATATATATATATATATATATATATATATATATATATATATATATATATATATATATATATATATATATATATATATATATATAAATTAGAATAAGGCCTCTCCATTTATTCGGTCCACCCTCCCTTGATGTTAGAAGATATTCTAATGGTACGTGGAGAAAGGAGATACACTAATGCCTCTCTTGAGATAGAGCAACATGGTTCTAGTGTAAATTGAAATTATTCAAGAGTTTTATTTTAATATTTAAAGTGTTTTGCGTCCAATTTTTATAGTATGGACCAAATTATGTAACTCACACTGTTTCTAGTAGCAACAACATTAATTACTTGAAAATCAATTAGATACATTACAACATTTATTTAATTTTTGATGGATATGTCTAAGGAATCCAACTCTTAGATTGAAAACAAAGATTGTTTATTTAGGGTAATATGTTCATCATGTCTTGCATGCAAGGTCAAATATTAAGCTGTGGCAATATTTTTCAAGCCATTTGTGACGTTATAGTTTGAGGTAAACTTGAATAATACAAGACCATGATGCACCATCCGTGTTTCATATCAAGATTAGGATAACGAGCACAAAAGTTTCCACTTCTCTTATTGCAATCAGACTCACATAAGCTAGGGTGTTCCTCAATAGATTTCATAACTGAACTTGTGCAAAAACCTGAAATTAAAGTAAGAAGATTACATTGACAACCTGAAAAGCCACATTATTGCTTTTCAAATGGAGAACAAATATTCGAACACCCTCAACATAGGTCATTGTTTAATCTAATCGAAAGAAAGTGAGATATAATTGTTTGTGATATTTAAGGAATCCAACTCTATAAAAGAAAACAAAGATTGTTTTTAAAGTATTTGTTAGGTCCATCATGGCTTACATGCACGTATAATGGACTAACTAGTTAGGTGCATCATGGTCTTCAATAGTTTAGAAGAAAATTAGTCCTTTAATTAGGGGGAATTTTGATTAATTTCATTTGAGTTATGAATTATATAAATAGAAATGCAAGATATATATGTTAGTGAGAAAGATGATATAAAAATACATACAGAATATTGCAAGCATGAAGACAACCATAGAGGCAAGCTTAACAGAGGCCATTGTTGATGGAAAGAAAACCAGTTATAGATATTTGTTGTATAGTTTTATGTTGCAATGATTCATTCTCGCCACATGAGCCAATTTATAGAGACATTGTCCAGTTATTATGGAGTTCTTGTCCCCACACACCAAACAAAACAAACAATTGAAAATATCTTAGTAATTTTAATTCTTTTCCATATTTCTGTACACCCCAATTGAATTAAATATATTTTTGTAAGTAATTAATTTAATGTCAAAACATAAAGATACACAATTTTTCAAGACAAATAATAAATTTATAGAGTAAAGAGGCACATCTAGGGGTGTTCGCGGTGCGGTTTGGCCGGTTTTGACGGTAAAAATCATCCGAACCGCAAGAGAAAAAAACATGCGGTTCGGTTTGGTTCAGTTGACTTTTAGAAATAAAACCAAACCAAACAAAACCAAACCAATGCGGTTTGGATTGGTTCGGTTGGTTCGGTTTTTTACAATATTTTTATTGAGTCATACATACACCTATAGAGAACAACGTAACTTTGTATTTAGTCATTCATACATTACTAAATAACATAAAAACTTATCATATTTAGACAAAAACTTCGCATTCAATATACACAAAATTAGATTAGATAAAAATGGAATAAAAAATATATATATATATATATATATATATATATATATATATATATATATATATATATATATATATATATATATATATATATATATATATATATATATATATATATATATATATATATATATATATATATATATAATAATAGAATAAAATAATATCAAAGATATTATAATAAAACATAAAAAACATATGAGATGAGAGATTAGAGAAGATGAAAAAAAGAACAAATGAGATGCGGGATTGAGAAGAAATGTGCGATAAAAACGTAATTGGAAAAGAAAATAGTAACATAAAAGATAAAAAAGAAAGAACATAAGAGATGAAATATTATAGTAGAAAAAGTGAAACGTACATGGTAAAGAAGATGAGAAGAATGTGTGATACTACTGGGAGAGATTTAAGAAGGTTGAAATTGAAATCCTAAGTGTGAGTAAGAGAAATTCATTTTTAATTGTAAGGTTAAGACATACTAAGTTTGAGTTTTGGATTGAATGTGGGATAATTGAAGTTTGAGTCGTAACATAATGCGGTTTGGTTTGGTTTAGTTCGGTTTGAAAAATACAAACCGCAAACCAAACCAAACCGTGCGGTTTTGTTAGAGAATGACCCAAACGGATCCGAACCAAATGCGGTTTTTTGCGATTTTGGTTTGGTTTGGTTTGGTTTGCGGTTTTCTATTGGGTTGGTTTGGTTTTGAACACCCCTATGCACATTTATCATCTCCATTATAAAAATAAGTCAATATAATAACTACAATTAAGTTAAGATCTCCGTTTATTTTTTTACACATATATTAGAAAATACAAAAATATTATTTTAAGATGTTTCACTTTTATTAAATTAATTATATTAAAACATTGACATAAAGAATAATAATTAAAAGATATAATTGAAAAATCAACTATCATTTCTATATTGAATATCTCATGTGTCAATATTATCCAATATACTTTTAAAATATATAATATATTAAATTTTGAGTGTTATAAATTTATATATAATTTTTTTCCCGCTTAATAAATTATCTGGTCCATCCCTGCCAATAAATCTTGTCCTCACAAAACTCTAAATTACATATTTATTAATGTCATTCATTTTTTTACTCCAAAAATATTGTGAGAACCCGATCCTGAGATATTGTCCACAAAATACTCTAAAATTACCTATATATTAATGTTATTCATCTATGTTTTTACTCAAACACAATTTAATTTAACTATTTGAAAGCTAATGGATCACACAAATGAGATATTGTCAACATTTATAAAAGAAAAAATAAAAATAAAAAATCGAATATTTGGTATTCCAAGCAACAATAGGAAAATCTATTTGATTTAATATGTTAGAAAAACATCTCAACTTTTGCAACTTTATTAAGATAAAAATATCTCAACCAACATTAAAATATTACAATTTATGCTATTTCAATAATTTATGTCATTGGTATGCATATTTATTATATAAAAATAAATTTATTACAATTTAAACTCTTTCACATTTTCTCAATTGAAACATTTCAGTTTATAAATCATTGCACATAAACATTAAAAAGAGAATTATCTTATTTTTATCAATTACAACCTCTTATTTTTTTGTGCTTGTTGTACATTATATTTGACCGAGAATAATTTTTCTCATATGAATTTACTCAAAGACTTTCGATTGAATCATTTCAATTTATGTGATTATTGTACACATTTATTACATGGAAAATGAATTATCTTAAATTATGCAAGTTAATTATGATATAAAAAATAGATAAATCATTGCATAATAGAACCAAAACACTTACTGTATATGGTGTTCCTAACAGCAACTCCAATGAAACAAATATTTTGGTTGCTTGTTTCATATTTTATGGGTCTAAATTATCATATTACATTTAAGTAATTTTTAAGCCATTTTAATTATTTTTTCTCCAACATTAATCGTAAATAAAAAACCTATATTTGACTACCAAATTATATTATTTTATTTGTACTATATTTTAATAATCAATTTTTAATTGACTTGGTTCAAAAAAAATTATATTTAATGTTAAGTTCTCTACTTTTGAAATTGTTTCACCAAATTTCATCTCATAAATTTAAGAGATCAATGTTGTCACATCATCACACTCAAATAATTAAAAAATGTTAGAAATCTCAAATCTCTAATTTAATCATTCAGTTAAAAGTTAAAAATGAAGGATTGAATTGGAGATTTGGGATTTCTAACATTTTATTATAGACTTTCAAGAAAACAAACTAAAAAACAAGAGTATTTAGAATGGAAGGTTGATCTTGAAGGCTCCAATGTCTCAGAATAGAACCTTTAAGATTGAGCTTAATGTGATGAACCATAAGTGTCTTATAACAGCACGTATCTATGATATTTATTAAAAAGTTAAAAGGAACGAAGAGTGGATAAAAAAGAAAAAAAATCTTATAAAAATTGAAAAGTCACATATCTAGATGTATTGGAAGCCTATCGCTACATGATCAAATTTTTTATTTATTTTTTAAAATAAATAAATTTGGATATTTCTTTTACACATATCGGAGTCATATGTCATATCGGAGCGTATCCGTATATCGGATATGATTCGTTTTGAATTATCCGAGCTTCATAAGTATCAAGCCATATCAATCTAACAAATATGCATTACCTCATCACATATCAAATGTAATAAATATGATAACTTTGAAAGAGAAACAATGAGATGAGTTAACCTATCACTAACATACCCTTAAAAGTAAACAACAGAATAATGGTTAAATATCACTGAAGCAGGACATGTGCAACAAGAAAGACTCACAGTTTATATAATAAAATCTATTAAAAACAGAATATAACACTACAAGAAAAAAAAGGGTTATGTAGCAGCTTTGAGAGCAGTTTGCAGCGGCCAAAACCACCAAAAAACTGACATTGCTCCCAACCTTCGTTTAAATTATATATATTAATTCTTAAAAATATAATTTATAATATAGCTAGAAAATAATAAATAATACATTCAAAATATGTTAAAACTCATTTTATAACATATTCTCTCATATGAATAATAAAACTTACATCTAAAGTATATATATTATAAGAAAACTAGTTGTGAAAATGAAACTTTTCTCCAATAGTAAGAAAGTAAATTACAAAATGTTTACACTCTACATTTTATTTTAGCTCCAACACAACAACAACAAGTAGTAAATTATTCAAACCACAACCACAAAATATAATTTGTTCATCCCTTAAATATTGAGACAACAACCATAAAATATAATTTGTTTATCCGTTAAATATTGATACTACAACTTAAGCAACTATGCTATATATTGAAACCAACTTTTGAATCTATGCTACAATAGTAACATTTCAATCACATAAGAAAGAAAGAAACATACGCGTAATAAAGACACATTGATTTTCCATAGTAGTACACTTCAATCACATAAGAAAAGAATGAAACGGTTGGAAATTTTGAAATGATGAAAAACTTGGAATAGGAATTGAAATAATTTATTGACTTTTAATAGATAATAAATGAGTACAAGTAAGAAATATATGAAAGTGAATTTGAAATAAAGCAAGAGAAAAGGTTTCTTTACCTTCCTTGAAAAATACAAAATCCATGACTCGCAGTCACTTAGAATAATATCCTTAAATATATTGTGATACCAGAACTCATCAATAGAAATGCTTAATATCAATATTCCATTTTTGTATAGAGATCAAACTGCTTCCATAATCTTGTACTACACTATTATCTTCGATAAATGCAAGTTTGAAGACGAGGGTTGAACGAGAGGAAAGTTTGAAGACAAGGGTTGAACTTGAGAAAAAGAAAAGGTTGAAGACAAGCCAATGGGTAAGATAGGTGACTCTGAATACTAAGAAAAGAAAGAAAAAAAAGAGAGTAAGAAGAAAGAAATAAAAAATTGGGAAAACAAAATAATTGAAAAAAAGTGAATGGAGAAATAATATAATGGGAAAAAATAGGGGGAGAACAAAAGAATGAAAAAAAAAACTATTATACTCATTTACTTATAAGAATGAGACTCTTGGTTTAAATACTTTTGATAACCAACTCAGTCAAAGAAGGAGGGTAATTTTTTTCCATTATAATACTTTTGTGAATGATCAAGTAAAGTTGAATTTCTTTAAAATTATTCAATATATACAAATGTGCTTGAAGAATTACTTCTCGGTCAAATGTCTTAATATTTAAATCTTGAATACCTCTATCATCATAACATCCATCATGACGAGACTCGGGAATTCATATAGAGTTCGCTTCTGACAAATAGTTTGTACAAAACTCAATAGATTCTTTTGTGATATAGCTTTCTACAATCGAATATTCCAGACGATGATGATTCTTTGTATACCCTTTAAAAACCTTCATGTAACGCTCTACCGGATACATCCATCGCAAAAAAAAACAAACCACAAATTCTAATCTCCCTTACTAGATGAATAACTAAGTGAACCATAATATCAAAGAATAATTGAGGGAAAAACATCTCTAATTGACACAAAATAGTTGCAGATTCATATTCCAAGTCGTCTAAATTTTCAGGATCAATAACTTTACTATATATAGCATTGAAGAATAAGCACAATCTGGTTATAGTTACCTTTACATTTCTTGGTAAAATGCCACGAATAGCCACTGATAGAAGTTGTTGCATTAAGACACGACAATCATGATACTTTAAGCCAACTAACTTGAGATCATTCATTGACACAAGTTTCTTCATATTTGATGAGTACCATTGGGGAAATTTGATACCCTGAAAACATTCGCAAAAACGTTTTTTTTTTCTTTTTTAGACAAATTATGACATGTTAAGGGCAATAGGTTTTATTTCCTATTTCTTTTGGGGCTAAATTTTGTCGTATATCCATCACACTCATATCTTCGTGAGATTTCTTAGTATCTTTTGTCTTGCCTTTAATGTTGAGAAGTGTTCCAATCAAATTATCACATACATTTTTCTCCACATGCATCAATTAAGACAGTGTCTTACATCAAGACTAGACCAGTATGGAGGATCAAAGAACACCGACCTCTTTTTCCAAATATTTCTCCCACGAGCTTTTTTTGTTTCTTTCCAAAGACACTATTAATGTGTTGTTGTCTTTTATAAACTTCCCTCTCGGTTAAGGGCTTTGGAGTGATATCAAACTCCTGCTCTCCATTAAAAGTCTTTTGCAATCTACAATATGGATGATTAGGTCTTAGAAATTTTTGATGTCCAAGATAAATTGTATTTCTTTCCTTTTTGCAATTGGTGGTTACATGTATCAATTTCACATATAAGACACACTTTATGTCCCTTGACATTATACTAAGAAAAATTATCGTATGCAGGAAAGTTATTGATTGTGCAAAATAATATGGCACACAACTTAAAGTTATATCCTGAATATAAATCATCAACATCAACACCTTCCTCCCACAAAAGTCTTAAATCTTCAATCAATGAAGTTAAATAAACATTTATGTCCTTCCCTGGTTGTCTTGGACCCGAAATCATCATTGATAGCATCATATACTTGTGAGTCGTGCACAACCATGGAGATAAGTTGTAAATTATGAAAAGAACATGCCATGACGTATGGTTAGTGCTCAAATTACCAAAAGAGTTTATTCGGTTAGTAGCAAGTCCAAGCCTAAGGTTCCTCGGTTCAAGGGCAAAATCTGGAAACAAGGAATCAATTTTCTTCCATTGCAATGAATCATCTACATAGCGAATTTTTCCATTACATGCTCTTTCATTTGCATGTCATCTAGTATTCTTTGTGTCATTAACATTAGCAATCAATCTCTTGAACCTTGGAATTATCGGTAGGTATCACATCACCTTGGAAGGAACACCCTTGGTAGTTACACTATCATCGTAATCAACATCATTGTCCTTCTGCTTGTAGTATGACTCCTCACACCCCAGACACTCCTTCAAGTTTTCAAACTCTTTCCTATATAAGATGCAATCATTACGACATGCATGTATTTTGACATAGTCCAAACCCATTGGACACAATATCTTTTTGGCCTCATAACTACGGCTCGACAACAGGTTACCTCGGGGAAGCATTTCTTTCAAAAATTCAAGCAATTTAGTGAAACTTTTATCCGTTCACCCATATCATGCCTTAAGATTAAATAGTCTTAACATATCTGACATTCTTGTAAAAATTTAACATCTCAGATACAACGAATCTTCCATGTATCTTTGCAAAGTAACTACCATATTAGCTTTCTAGAAAACATCTACTCCAATATCATGAATCATGTTTTCTAGAGTATCATTCATAAATTCATCATCTTCAACTGCATGTGACAGATGTCTCTTTTTTGTTACTTCACGATGTCATACCCATTTCATGTAATCTTGAATAATTTCATCACAACCATAATGATTGAATATAACATCCCTTGGATGTTTTTTCATATTAACGCACTTTTTACAAGGACACCAAAAAATCTCATTATTTTTAGTAAGGTTTTGTTCAGCAAAATCAAGAATTGCATTAGTCCATTCTCGTACTCTTTACTTAATTTATTGGCTTTCAACCAACTACGATCCATAATCACATAAAGCTTCTGAAAATAAAATAAAAATAGTACATAACTAACAAAACACTAAACAATAAGACAGTCTCAAAATAATAACAACAACAACAACAATGACAACAACAACAACAACAACACGATTAATTGAGAACTTATACATACCAAAAATGTGATGAAAGACTTGTAAAGGAAAGTTTTGGTTCGAGCTTCCTTCCTCCTTGAATAAGAATGGTGTTCTTTCATTTGCTAGGGTTCAAAAAGTGAATGACCTAGACTTAACATAAACTCTGAGGGAATAAAAAATTTAGAGAGTATTTATCTTAGTTTTACTAAAAACCGAGATAACATATGCACCTGAGAGTATTTATCTCAGTTTTTTGGTTGCAAAAGGAATAAAAAAATTAGAGAGTTTTATCTCGTTTCATTAAAAAACAGAGGTATAATATTCGACTTAAAATCTATAAAAAATAAATGCGTCTTTTTAGTTCTAAATAAAACATAAAATTGCATGAGCTGGGAATCAACTCACAAACACTGAGCAACTATTTATGTCGGTTTTTGTAAAATCCGAGTGAAAGGTTAATTATTATTATTATTTTTTAAATAAAACATGACGCTCCTAGGACCTATACCTTCGATTGTTCATTGTTCGAGGTGTAAGCTTCGTCATAAAAAGCGTTATTTGTAGTAGTGTTTGTACATTATTTCAATCAAAAATGCGTCAGACCTTTCTCATTCCTCACTTCTAAAAATACTCACTCAAACTCTCGACATATCAAGTCTCAAACTCTCTCAACTCATATTCTCTCAAACTCATTCAACTCACTTCAAAGCTTCTGCCATCAACATCCAATCGATCAAAGATCTCACTCAACATCAAACTACTCTCATTTGGTAAGTTTTTTTTATTTCTATATAAATTTGTAGAAAATGAGCATTAGGTTATGCAATAGGTAGTTTAGATATGTTATTTATATGACCAATGTGTTTGATAGGTAGTTTAAATGATCAATGCATTATTTTGGATGTTGGAATGGATTGAATTTCCATGATTGTTGTTCATCTGAGTTGCAGAACATTACAGAAATACATCTCTAAAATATTTCAATGTTTTAATTTCCAAAATCTAGAGATGCATCTCCGAAATTCATCAATATGCATTATTTGGCTTGACCTCATTGTGTTTCATTTGTGTAATGCTTATGTGGTTTACTTATAAGTAAGGTAGATTGAGGTTGATAAGAAAGATAGATTCAGGCACGGAAGAGTTTCACAACACGCGTCGGTTTAGAGAGAAAGAGTTCAATCATCGCAGGCAGCTGTCATTTCTAGCCTGGTTGATATGGAGGCATCAACTTTTAGGGCCCATGCATCTCTTCCTTCATTTTCTCGTAGGAGACATGTGACACCTACTTAGGCACTCGAGGCACCGCATGCACCCGAGGCTCATCAAACACTCGAGGCTCCGCAGTCACTTGAGGGGTTTAGAGGAGGCCCGTCTGAATTATCGGTGTTGCCTTTATACCCGGACCATGCTGTCAGACATATCTCGGACGGAAAGATAAAATTCAATTGTATTCATTCTTTGAAAAACATGTTTGTTATAATATCCAAAAAAGTTGTCGATGTTTTATTTGTCTACGGGACTGTAATGCTTTAAATTGCACCAACCATGATCGAAATATTACTGAACTCCCGCATCCTCTGATTAAGGGGTAACCGTTAAACTACAATAGGATTAAGAGAGATGACGCAATGAAGATGATGGTATACTATTTGGGAGATGACCCGGGGGATGCCCAATAAAAGTTAGAAGCCATCTGAGGAGCTTATGCTAGGTTTCGATTCCCTGAGAGGTTGTATACATAACAACTACATGATGTAAAGTGGGCCACTTGTGATGATGAGCATGTTGTGTAGCATAAAGCATAGACATTGAGAGCATACATGTTTTACTTGGTTGGAACGTCCATTTTTGTGGACAAGAGTATCACTTATATGGATGTGGTCTACTTGAGATACTTTGCTGACTTGGAGCAGATCAATAAGTACAACTAGAAGGCGATTGTTTGGTCTATTTGTACTCCAAGTTAGCTGAAGGTTGTATGTGGAATACCAAACAAATGACAGGCAACATCACACTATTGACAGTAATATTTTTAAATCTTTTAGTGTTTGTGTTTCATTTTTATAGCACTTTTGCATGGTTATTACTAATGATTCATATGTACCATTTTAAGGCTTGGATCATCTAGCACTTCCCGCATATATCCGGCTATTCATGTGCTTCGACTTACACTAATGATATACCACGTGCTTCAACATTCATCCCGCTTAGAGAGAATCAAGTGACCGAGCCATACAAAGTTTATCTTGACCATATGGTAGCAGAGGATATACATCTCCATACGTACGCCGATCAGCGTGAGACAGGTGCCTTGGACAACATTTCCTTATACTTTATGGTTAGCTTGTGATCCACGTCTGCTGTATCTTCATCTGCCTGAGCGCGTCATGCGACAGTTTGGCTACATGCAATTTGTTCCCATAGACCCCTTTGATTTTGTTCATCTCGGTATGGCACGAAGAGATGTAGATGTCATGCTTGATGATTAATTTAATTATCTAGTATTGGATGAGGCACGGAGTATCATAGCTCCTAACGACTATAGTGATGCACACGACTACATCCAGTGGTATTTCAGAGTGTCACATCTTTATATGACAGCAGATGCTCTTGGAGATCCACATGGGCCAACTCGTCAAGAGATACTATATGAGGAGCAAACTAGGGAAAATCATGTTGTTGATGTGTTACCTTGATGTCTGCGTATCATGGATATTACGCATGTCGTTATATACAGAGGAGTCCTTCCTGAAGGCTCTGAGGAGAGTGTCATTCTAGATGTCATCATAGGGGAGACACTGCAATACAAGAGGCAACATATGAACAAGGGGACGTAGTCGGTCATACGCAATATTATTAATATTTGTATTAAGAACACTATTATCAGTTGTATTTTATTTTGACTTTATTGTGTACTCCGAATTTATTAATTTATATATATGTCATTTTCATATTATTTTGAAAGTGTATCGTTTAATTTATATAAAATTGAATATGATATTATAGCTATATTATATTGTCAATTTCATTAGTACATCTCTAAAACAAAGTCAAAAGTTTCTGTCTGGGGAGGATACACAAATGCATCTCCGAATTTTATCTGATGTGAATACATAGATACATCTGCGAATCAACTTATGTCAAAAAAAAATGTTTCGGTGAGGTGTACATAAAATAGTTTTAAAGATACATCTTTAAAATAAATTTTAGAAAAAAAATATGGAATAAATCTCAAGTTGGGTATAATTTAGTGATACTCATAATACATCCAAAAATATATTTTGGGAATCAAAGAAACATTTTAGTTATCATATTGTTTTTTCTCTAATGCTTATGGTGAGATAATCCTTTTCCATTTTCCATTATGATTTGAAAAGGATGAATCCAAGCCCATTCTACATTCATCCTATAGCCCACTACACTTTCTTCTCAAAAACGTGTCCTTGTGGAAGTACTTTTTCATTTTTCTCTTATGTTGGCGTGTATGTAACTTAACTATGACCCTATAAAAAATTTAAGATTTCATTTCACATATACTATGAATATTATTAGTATTATTATTATCATATGATATGATGATAACAAATTAGTGAATGATGACCCTTCTTTGTCTTCTTAGCTTCTTCATCAACTCACTTTTCAACCCCTAAAACCCATTTCCATCACACTAATTTTTCACCTCTTCAATTTCTCAATCTTGTTTATCTCTCTTTGATTGAATCATCATCTCATCACATATTGAATTTAAATTCGAACAAGAAGCAAACAAATCTCATTTTGGGAATTTGATCCATCTGGGCACCGACAGAATTTGATATTTTTCTGTGCTTAGATCACTTCAAAGTTACAACCTTTTCGAGATTTTGAATTCTGGGTCGTTTGAATCTCGGTTAATTACTGGTGGGTTTGATCTAAAAATTCGATTTTTCTAGATTTTCTTTTAATTTTGCGGTGTTTTTGAAATGGTCTATTTCCATAGCTCAATCTCTCTTTGTAAGTCAGTTGATCAACCACCAAATCCACCCATGGCGAATTCGATTGATTTCGGTTCGAAATCTAGGCAAAGCAATAACTTTCAAAGGAATCGGAGGAATTATAATAGTTCATCATCGATTTCTCTTCAGATTCCACCTTGTGATCGATCTAGATCAGCTATAGTTGATGTTGTTATCTTCGTTGCTGTTGTTTTATCTTGTGGCTATTTGTTCTTCCCTTACATAGAATTTTTAGTGGTTAATTCAATTCAGATTACAAGCATGGTGTTGTTGTTGATTAAGGAAGAGTTTTTGATTGCGCCTTCGATTTATATATCTATAGGATTGAGTGTTGCTTGTGCTGTGTTTGCTACTTGGGGTGTTGTTGTTTGCACAACTAACAAATGCGGTAATCGAAATTGTAAGGGTTTGAAGAAAGCTGCAGAGTTTGATATTCAATTAGAGACTGAAGATTGTGTGAAGAATTCGCCTTCTTTTGCGAAAGATATCGGTGTTTGTAAGAAGGGTTTATTCGAATTGCCCCGCGATCATCATAAGGAACTTGAAGCAGAACTCAAGAAGATGGCGCCGATTAATGGAAGAGCTGTGCTTGTGCTGAGAGCTAGGTGTGGTTGTTCTGTTGGTAGGTTAGAAGTTCCGGGACCGAAGAAACATCGAAAGATCAAGAAGTAGGCGCAAGAACGGCTATCCTTTTGATTTATAGGGAGGAGAAGGATTGAAGAAATGGATAATTGAATTCGATATAGAATCTGTAATCTGTCTGGATCTGATTTTCTCATTCTATGAGGAATTTGGATGTTTTTAAATAAGCCATTTGGTAATAAGTTGTAAGGAACTATGTTTCATACAAATTTAGTTGGTTATATACTTGAGAATATACATAAAAACGTTAATTTGAATTTACTTCTTTAGAATTCAAGGTTTATGATTCTCAACAATTTCTGCTTTTGGTTTCTGAATTGTATCATGTTTTTTGTGATAATTGCTTATGATTTAAGTTCATGATTTTGATATAAGTTGGAGGTTTAAAATGGAGTAAGAACATGTTTAGATTGACTTATCTGAGTTTATCTACTGGTATAATGGTATAAGCACTTGCGAGAATGTTTGGAAGAGCTTATGGAAACGACTTATGACATGTTCATAAGCTGTTTTCAGCTCATTTTCTTAAGTTGTTGAATGTTTCAACATTATTTTCTTTTTTGTTATAGAAATAGCTTATACATGAACATTGATATGAACATGGCATAACTATTTTTTTGCTATGTTGCATCGGAACCTTGTAATGTGTTTTTCGTTGTAGGCAGACACTTATCGGAGAGGTTGCCTGAGGTGTTAACCATGGAGCGGATTGCTCGAGTACATGGCATCTCTTTTGGAGGTAAATATTTGATTTCTTTTGTGTGAAAATTGAATTCTATTGTGATGACAACAATTCGGTGATTGTTTGAAGATTATTGTTGTCTTGTTATTTATTAATGTTTACGTATGTAACGTATGTAACGTGTTGTATATCTGCTTCACGTAGAAGTATGGTTCTGAATAGAATATTAGGGCAAAAGTTGATTAATGTAGCCGACCCCATTTAGTGCGATAAGGCTTCGTTGTTGTTGTTGTTTGTATCTGCTCCATGTTTATGGACTTATGTATACCCTTGAGTATAGTACTTTCAATATTGTCTTTTCCACTATGAAATCTGAGGTTATAGTTGTGTCGCGATCTTTGATATCGCAGAAACTCACAGCCAAATGCTTGATTTTTGGTTATGAAGGAGCCGTTGGTTTAGATTGTGGTCCGCAGCCTGTTTATGGAAGTTGAACTAATCGTCAAATTCAGTGTGTTGTCAAATAGATGTTATATCGCGTAGCGACATTTTAACATTCGGGATATGCGATTTAGTACAGTTTTGTCGGATTGCGGTTATAACAGCACTATGGCATGTAGCGTAGCAGAATTATAACTCTTATTTTCTGTGTTTTTTATGATTCACGATTGTCAACACTGATCGAATTCGAAGGAAACCGACTGCATTTTTTTCTCTGAAACTTTGGTTGAAAAGTATTATCTTCTTATTTAAGTTGTTCCTTGAAAACTTGCAATATTCACCTGTTTTTTCAATTGCACTCTGCAGCTATTCTGTTATTTTTTTCCAATAACTACTTCAATGTTAAGGTTGAAGATATATATCTCCTTGGTTGAATAGTTCATTTCTATCTTCAATTTTTTGTAGTTCAGATTACTTATTTTATTATAATAATAATAATAATCAAGGGTGTCAAAATCACGATCTAGATCCTAAAATCTTACGATTTTGCGATTTCCACTGACCTCCAACGATTCTGATAGAATTTTGTGTTGTAGTCAAATTGTAAGAAAAGATTTTCCGATCATGATCGACCGCTTTTTCGATTAACACTATTAGAAAGTGATGAAAAAAATTAATAATCATCAACATTGATAAGTATACCACACATTTTTTATGTGACTCAAATAACTGTTTTTATATGGAATCTGTCTTTTTCAATATACTAATTTTGTTTATGAAAGAAAGTTCAATTAAATAAAAAAAAACTTTAGCCTGGTGATATTTTTCTATTGTTGACATATCATGTGGTGAGGGAAATTACATACCAAAATAAGGAGAATCCCAAAAAAATTATCTTTCTTCTTTCCTATTTTGTACACCAAAAATAGAAATTAAAAAGTAACTTGTACACGTAAAACATTCAATTATATGTAGTTGAAATAAGTCTAAACACTTAAAAGTAGTTAAGTTGCATTTTATAGCTTAAACAATTTCAATTAGATAGAGAAATGAGAATAGACAATTATGCCATGGTTTCTCTTTTTGGTTGTCATGATGAAGATAAAACTTTTGACTTTTAGATTTAAGTCATTTTCTTTGCTATTAAGTGACTAACAAATGCATGTAACTTATTCCATTAGATAAACATCAAGTTTAGGTAGGGGAAATGAAGATATTCTCTTCAAATTTGATTGTTGTTTTGGTAAATTCTTCAATTTTATTCGTTACTTCATCCGAATGAAGAAAAAAAAAACGAAGATGGATTTGAATTGGATAGCGGTCTATATCCTGACTTTAACAAATTATGTTCAATAAGAATTCAAATAGAGTCACTCTAATTTTACCATTAAATATTTTCTTTTACGTTCACTATGACCAGGTACAAACAAACAAATGTTGTTCTCACTTTTAACCATTTGTCACATATTTATTTTAAACAAGATAAAATTTAAACCACAAATATCTCTTAAATTTTGATTAATTTTAATTAATTATTCTTATTTTTTACAAAAATTAAGTGTTTTTTAATGGCAACTCGTATTAATAAAAATAAAAAATATTCATTTCAAAAAGTGG
Organism: Lathyrus oleraceus; assembly: GCF_024323335.1. Classification (NCBI taxonomy): domain Eukaryota; kingdom Viridiplantae; phylum Streptophyta; class Magnoliopsida; order Fabales; family Fabaceae; genus Lathyrus; species Lathyrus oleraceus. The sequence goes on from NC_066579.1 coordinate 133,141,370, forward strand.
AATGAAATTGAATAATATTTCTAAAGGATTTGATTGAGATAGGAAAATATTCATCCTATACTATGGGTGTCCCATATCTTTGAAAACAAAAAATCTTCACACTGAAATTCTGATATGCATCTCGCAACGCACCTAAAATAACACGAGCTCTCTTAATTTAGTCATACATCCCATTTTTGTCAAAATTTGATTTGGAGATACATAACAGTAAATTTTCTAGAATGAATCCAGATATGCATCTCCGTAAATCCTTCTGAATTCATTTTAAACTATTGAAAACGTGTTTGTTGCATATGATAGGCGATATTTCGGATATGCATCTCTGAAAACCTTCCTGAATGCATTTTTGACAGCGACATTATCCTAACTTTGACTTCGTTTTAGACCAACTTATATTTTAGGCCAAATTTATCATAAAATCATTTAAGGTGTCATAAATTGATTCAAACATAATATACATACATTAAAAAAAATTCATACATTAATTAAATAAAATTTAAAATGTATCGATCATTCATAACTTGTTTCGAAAATACAAAAAATTATACAAACAAACATAAACTATTGAGTATGTTTAACCCCCTGGTTTCTCCTCCGTCTGTATTGTAAGGCATTTCGTGTCTAGGAAATAATGTCTTCTACGAAGGCTAACATGGGATTGTCTTCCTTAAAAAGTCCAACCCATATGCCCGATCTCACCATATCCACAATACACCGACATACCGACAACACATCTTGGGTGTGGTCATCCCTAGTCTCCAGTTGCTCTTTACTGGATAACCTAGGTGGTCTTCCAAGAGCGTCTAGTGTCATGATAGGATGTGACACCTTATAAAATCATGTGATTGAAGACGTCTACATAAATCCATTGTACAGAAGCTTGCAGTCTATAATACTCCTCTGGTACCATATGAGTATCGAGATCCTCAAATATGGCATCAAGATCTCTGCGATAGATAGTGAGAGGAGCAGACTCTGAGGAGTGTCTCGGAATAACCTGCAAATACTCAAACATGTGCATCACTCGCTTGGACAGATACACATACATCAGACATAACCCACAAGTCAGCCATATGAAGTATAACAAAATGATGTCTGCATAAGTAGGGAGGCAAGTTCCTTCTGATTGACTTCATAACTTCAGGGGCTTCATAAGCAGGGGATACGTGGCCCCGTGAAGTAGATTCTTAAGAGAGGCGACTTCGAGAAGTAGAAGTAGATGGTTGTGAACCTCGACCTTGTGAGCCATCAAACGAGATAACATTGACTCGTGGCCTCGTGGGTCTGTCCCTGACTCTCTCACGTCGTACAGATACATGTTGAGACTCACGGCCGAGCCTCAAATTATCCTTATTGTTTTCAGCCATTGTACCTTTAATAAAACCAGAAAATTACTCAAAATATAGTTAGGCTAAATCCGAGCGTACATTTATGTAAACCAAATCAGGCAAAATCTAAAGATGCATCTTCGAATAAACTCATGAGTTGCAGAAATGGTAGAAACCCTATTGATGCCCTAAACTCGAACCAAATGAGAATACATGTCTATACTAACTACCTATTTCGAATATAACTAATACCTAATGCATCTTAAGCAACTAATTTTAACTAATATATTTATTATATCTCAAAAAAAAATGAAATGAGAAGCTTTAATGGAGTGGAATGACCTGGAATTTAATGTAGTAAAGCACTAGTAATGTTAAACCTTTTAAATAGACTTGAAGTAACTTTTTCACAAGCTTAAATGAGGTTTTAGTGAGTTTGTAGGAAATGAAGAAAGAATGGGAAAAAATCTAATATGGATATATAATTAAATACATCCGGAGATGCATTTCCATAAAATTTATTAAATTTTGAATTAAAAATTATTACGGAAGTGTACTCCTAACCCACCACACCAATTTGCGGCGAAGAGTGAATAAAAAAGATACATTCAGAAATGGATGTGTGATATTTAAAAGCAATCATAACTTTTGACTGTGGTGGAAAAGCCCTCGGTAGATTTTAGGGAGTAGATTTAGTACAAGAATAATTATATATATGGTAGTGGTTAGTTACTCATACTATGTAGTGGTTGCACATGATGCGGTCGCTACAGAAGCACTGAATTTGAGTGCAGCATGAATCCACTAGGATATAGTGGTTCTTCCACAACTGCATGCGAGGTAGTGACAAAGTACAATTAGGTATATCATTGGAAGTAAAATGTACTATCACAAAGTATGTTTAAAAGTTCACTTTGGTCCTCTAATTTATGTTCAAAGTTCAATTTGATTTCTTTATTATCTAGAATCAAACCTAAAACAATTACAAAACAAAATAATATTACACTTAGGTGACTTCTCGAATCCTTGTAATTTACTAACTAATAAAATATACAAAAGAGACCAATATATTTTATTACTCCATTTAATAAAGTAGAGGTGGATAAGAATATAGTTAACCAAACTATATTATTATTCTGAATTGTATTATACTAAAAAATTGAAAAAACTAAACACATAAATAGTTAATAAATTAAATTATTTAATTTAAACAATTCTAATTTAATTTAAAATTTATTCATAATGTTTTTTTTATAAATTGGTTTAATTATATAAAATAGTTTATGATAAAAACAAGAAGGAGAATAATTGAAAGTAAAAATAAAAATAAAATAAAAAATAATAATAATTTTTGTTACAAAAATTAAAATATAATAGTTTTTCCGAATATTACAAAAACATTTTTAAAAAAATATGAAAACAAAAAAGATAATTAATTAATTAATTGAATTCTAATGGTTAACTACAAAAACTCCTTAGACAAGTTCTCTATCTATGCAGCTAAGGAAAGTGCTGAGTTATATCATGATTAGGATTTGAAATCCTAGTGATTGAATTCAATATTTTTTAAAAATTATTTAAGAATTATTCTAGAATATAAACAAGAATTAAGAAGAAATTGAAAATTTACAAAAGATAGATTAGACTAATAGATGACATGAAAATGAATCATCGTCACTTCTATAAAAAAATATATATTAAAATATAATTGTTAGAAGAGATTTCAAAAACTCATTGATAAGATTCACAATAATTCAACCAAAATTTTTAAGAGAGATTCAAACTTGTAAATTCTATTATTTAAAGATAGTCTTCCTCATGCTTAGTTCTTAGAAGACCTAGCACAAAAGGCAATGGTTTTCTTTCTTAGACTTTAAGTCATTAAAAAAACAAACTTTATTTAATATCGTATTCATTCCTCTATTTTGGGAAGAATTGCTTGTGTTTTCTTTTATCAAATGCATTTTAAAGTCACTCACTTTGTTTTAGAGAGAAAAATTATTGTGCTGATAAAATGACTTGCATTAGTTTATGTATTGCTAGCTTCACTTAGTTAAATAGTTTTCATATCTCTATTTGGAATGTTCAATTATAATAGATTAGTTTTACATTTGTATAGATATTTTTATTTGATTATTTATGTTTGATTCACCGTCTTATCTCTGTATTTTTGTCTTTCATCAAAATTTTATCCTATTTTGTTTTCTTTGGTAAAGTTTTTAATGATTCGAAAGAATTTTTATAGTTTGAATTTTGGTCTACTCTCCCAAGATTCTTTAGTATCATTTATATTTTGTTCTTATTAATATATTTCATTAGAGTATTTTTTAGGTCGCCTCTTTATAGTATCTAGTTGGAGTGCCTTATGTATTACCTTTGTACCATCTTACTTTTATAATAAAAAAAAAAGGTATTATTTCAGCCACACCATGGGATAAGCATGAGGAAACTGGAAATCAAAATTTATTCTTTTATATTTTAGAGATACGTCTCCAGAAGTATCTAAAATACACACAACATTTCATAAGTGAGTCATTCATCCCATATTTATTAAAATATTGTCGGGAGATACATCTTCGTAAACTTTTAGGGGTGATTATGGAGATATATCTCTAAAATTATCCTAGAACGCATTTGACCGATTTTGCTTAGGCCGTTGTATAGCCATCTATATCACACCCATCTTTCAATATCTCCTAATGAGCAAGTTTAAGTGGTGCTCTTGAGACATCTAGTATCATGTAAGGATTTGACACTCGATAGAACCATTGGATGTAGCCCAATGCATAAGCCCATGCGTCACTCGCTCGTACACTATGTACCTCATCTAGTACCGTATGATTATTGAAATCTAGTATGGAATTAAGATCTCTATGATGGATTGTCAGATGAGCAGACACAGAGGGATGTCTTGGAATCATCTATTGATACCTGAACTTGCGCATGATCCGGTCAGGCAGATGTTGATACATCAAGCGCGACCCACAAGTCAACCATCCAGAGTAGAAGGTTATATCTTCATTTGCTACAGTGTGATCAATAAACACCATTTACGGCTTTATCGCTTAATTCCCTTTCTACGAGAAAAAGGCGTAAGTACGGAGAAAATCCTCATTGTACTTCATCTCATGTTCCCGCCCTGATATGTGAGGAAAGTAAGTGATGGTCCACACCTGAAAATGGTTCAAATAAAATATTAGTAACAAGTGTAACATAAACATTGTGAAAATATTAGTAACAGTAAAGGTTGCAAATAAATTACCATAAATAGTGTACAGTTTCCAATCATTTATCTTGTCTTCCAAAGACAAGCTTCACCTAGATTGAAGTACGTATAAACCAAACACACCCCCTAGTTCCACTCGCGGATTCTCTCTAAGCCAATGAAGTATGTCACATATACTACATCGATGGATGTTGCAATTGTGTCCACAAATATAGTTAAGCCAACCAAGTATAGGAATTATGATTTCAATGCACATTGTTTGTGGAACGAAACCTGTTCAACATCACTGTCGGCCTCCACTGACCAGGTTGGTTTTGTACAGGTCAACCAAGTATGAAAATCGGGCATGAGCGTCTCTCGTGGCATCAAGCTTCTGTTGGGCCTCATCTTGGTAAGCTCCCAATAAGTTTACCATCAATTCAAGTGTCTCAGAATCGTTGATTCGTGAATGGTTTAGTAATCTTCCCCTAATTGAAAGATGCAGAAGACATGAGACATCATCAAGGGTGATGAACATCTCACCATGAGGGAGGTGGAAAGATGACGTCTCCTTGTGTCATCTCTCCACAAAAGCCGCCAACATACCATGATTAACAGTCATGTATCCAATGAAGCATAAAACTGTAAGCCCAGAGTAACGAACACAGTCTTGAAACCATGCTTCTGTATTTTGTTCCATGTTCAAAATATTCCTGACCTTGTGAAGCCTGAGACATTTGACCATGTAAAGTTGACGTTTCCGCGTCAAACGAACTGACACTAACTCGTGGCCTCGAGAGCGTTACCCCCCCCCCCCCCCCCTACGAAAGAATGCATTTTGGGACACACGATCATGCATTTACCTTTCCTGATTATCATCCATTGTTCATATAATACATAATAGAAAACAATATGAAAATCAAGGCAAGTAAATTTCTGAGATGCATCTCCGTAAAACAGAAAAACAAATTCCAGAAAAATCCAGAGATGCATCTCCGTAAAACTTGAAAGACAAAGTTTTCCAGAAAACTCTAGAGATGTATCTCCGTAAAGATGCACGATAGTGGAAATTTGTAGATAACGCAAACAATGTTCTAACCCAACAAATTCATATGCATATATAAACAAAGTACATATTTTGAATGTATTTAAAAAGAAATGCATTTTAAACGATCAGTTTTATCTAATACATGCATCACAAATCAAAAATAGAAAGAAAATGAGAAACTTATCAATTGAGAAATTTCTTGTGCGAAAGCTTGAATGGAATCAACTTGAATTGATTCCAATGAAGTTGGAGAAATGTTGAAGCTTAAAAAATAGCACACTTGAATTTTGCTCATAGCTCTTTGAAAATGGTTTGTAAAAATGAAACAAATGAAGAAGGAAGGGGGAAGGTTCAGGCACGAGGTATATCAACTAAACCCCATCCGGAGATATATCTCCGTAAACTTCATTGAGCACAAAAACATTGAGTTTTAAAATAATGGTTATTACAAATATGCATCTCCAGAAATAGTTTTGGGCAACATGGAATGGCTCACTCAGAAAAACATTAGGGATGTATAATTTGAATGTGTTCAAAGATGTATCTGAAATCCATGAAGAACTAGTTAGTACCTTTAAGATGAAAAAAGTAACACCAAAAAGGTTTAAATTTGACTTAATAATAAAGTCTAAGACCAATGGATTCATATAAGATGTCAAACTCTTTTGACACCTATTTGAGCATTTAACTTGCATAAGTTTTTGTTTTTTTCTGAAAATTTTAAAATTTATATTATAAATTTTGAAATTTTCGGTAATTTATATTATAAATTTTGAAATTTTCGGTATAAATGAAAGAATTTTCAAACATGCGAAAAAAATATGTATAAGAAATTTCGTTTTTTGTATGTTAATAAGAGTGAAAATTTTAAAAGAAAAATAAATTTTAATCGATAAATAATAATAAAGACATTTTTGAAATTTTAAAAGGTATCCTATATAAGTTATAGGTTTATGGTTGGCAAGTTAAATACTCCACCTATTTATTTCATTTACAAAATTTGAACTCTGAAATAGTGCTTTTAAGTGTGAAGAATGAAAGAATATTTATAGATTTGATCAAAGCTAGGAATACTTCAACTATTTTATATTATAAACAGTTAACAATCCCTTCTATCTTTCACTTTATTCATTTTCCCTGTTACTATGATCATGGGAATATAAATATGACAGTGTAATGTAATATCAAGTGGGGTTCCTATATTCATTTTCCCTGCTACTATTTTCCATTCAACCATTTTCATCCCTGCATTTTTCATAAACCAAACAATACCTTAGAGAGACATAGAAAGAGATAGAGAGAGATTCCTTTTCTTTTTATTTAGCCAAAAGAACAAGAAGGTTTAGGCTTAATTTATTTTCAGTCAATACACTTCATTTTACATTGTATGTGCCAAAAACATTATGTACCAATTGAATTACACATTCCTTAGTTCACATAGCAAATGTTCCTCCAAACTACACGGTGCAACAGCTCTGTAAACCGTTCGATCTAGTAAGAGAAAATTTCTCGTTCTAGATCGAACTGTCTCCACTGCTGCAACACCGTGTATATGCTCTTGTGAAACAAATTCAGCATGAAAGCCCTTCGTTTTGATCAAACTACAAAGATGGAGTGCATGTCAAGAAATCACCATTGGTATTTGGCAGCAACAAGAACCTCTTCATATTGTTGAGCAGCATTGTCCCAGCTAAGATCCTGTGACATCCCTCTTTCTTGAATCCCTTCCCAGCTCTTCTTATAATCCTTATAAGTCAATAAGCAATTCCATAATGCCGCCATTAACTTGTTAGCTTCGGCGCGATCAAATGTCCAACCGACACCCGATTCGTCGAACGGATTAAAAGGCTGCACCGTGTCTCTGAGTCCGCCCACCCCGTGTACAACAGGAACTGTTCCGTAACTCATCGCATAGAGTTGATTCAGTCCACACGGCTCGAATCTTGACGGCATGAGTAATATATCTGAACCTGCTGTTATCCTATGAGCCATCTTAACCGAAAAACCAACCCAACTTCGGATTTTGTCGCAGTGTTGGGCTTCGAATTCTTTGAGCATTTGTTCTAAATCAGCTCTTCCGGTTCCCAACATGACTAGTTGAACATCGTGGCTCATCATCCAAGGAATCGCTTCGGCTATAAGATCAACACCTTTCTGGTGATCGAGCCTTCCGATGAAGGAAATTATCGGAACATCCTCACGGACAGGCAAACCGAGCTCCCTTTGCAAAGCTGCCTTACATTGACGCTTGCCGGTTTGTAGGGTTTTCAGGTTGTAGTTAGTGTAGCCGTCTGATGTCAAGTAAGCGTCGAATTGAGGGTTCCAATCTTTTGTGTCGACACCGTTCACAATTCCCCGAAATTTCCAGTCACTTTCATTTATGATGTTATGCAAACCCCAACCACCTTCTGAAGTTTTAAGCTCCCATGCGTAACCGTGACTGACGGTGACAATCCTGTCGGCGGTTTTTAAACCGGCTGCAAAGATGTTGAAGTGCTCACCTCCAACAGGGTCGTACATTTTGAAAAGGTCTAAGTAGTTTCCAGATAAATCCACGGTGTTGAAATCCTCGACCGGGCCCCGACCCTGCAGGAGTAAACGTGTGTCAGTGCGTATATGTGCATAACGACAAAGGCAACATATACGAAGATTCAGAACGAACCTGGTGAGCTATGTTATGAATCACGAGAACTGATCGTGTATAGTTCATCAAACCATGATCGCGATAATATGCTTTCAGATACACCGGCAGCAATGCAGTATGCCAATCATTTGCTATGAAGACCAGATTTCCATCTCCATAGCAAATTCCACCACACGGAACATGCCAAGGAACCTAACGAATAAATAATCATTATGCGTGCGCTAGTAGATAAGCTCAAATAAATGGATTCAATTCAAACAAGTTATAATCATAAAATAATTTAGTTCGTGTACCTCAACCGCCGCCTTGCAAAACAACACCATGCGCCTTAGAATATCCTGTTCCATTAAAGGACAACAAAAATCAAAAGACTGAGATAGTAAGGGTAACTGATACTAGTGCAAGATCCATTCCAATCGAAAATTACCAATCGGTTTCCGCCATATATATTACTCTCTAGATTGCGAAATATTGGACTGTCAATAAAAACAATATCGACACCATCAATATAAGTATGGAAATACGTCACTTCCATGTCCTGTAAAGTGAAAACTTTGAAGCATTACTACACCAAAGTGGTAGAAAATAACTGTTTCGAGGAAGCATAAATTAGGAATAGAGTAGACGCTCGCGGCACACCTGACCAGCTACTTTGTATCTCTTCCGTACTCCTATATCGTGTGCTTCAGCATAATTACCATAATGAGGTGCAACAATCTATAAGAAGATAACGAAAATAAAGAAAAGAAATAAGAAAACGGAAACAGTTCATAATGAAAGGAGAGTGAAAATTTATCGAAGTATCTTATCTTGTAATGAGACATGAAGGGAATAGCGTTATACCATAACTCTATGTCCACGCCGAGCCAAAGCCTTTGGGAGTGATCCAGCAACATCTCCAAGCCCGCCTACTCGTTCATATTAAAACCGTAAATTATATAGAAAAAAAATGCAGCATACATGGAAGGACAGAAAAGATCGAAGACTTCGTCTGCGAATATTTGAACATGTTCTCTCTTACCGATGAATATCTTGGTTTATTATAGAGAACCTCAGCAACATGCATTTATCAAGGAAAATTCTTCTATGAAATAATGTTAAATTACCTGTTTTCGACCAAGGAGCGCATTCTGCAGAAACCAATATAATGTTCATAACATTGGTCCCAGCCAACGGTGGTGGCTTTTCACCGCCGCTCTCAAAATTTTCAGCTTCATTAGCAACCTCCTTTGAACTTGGTTCATTCGCACCTTCGAAATTTTCAAACTTTAGACTAGAAGTTCTGATGCTACTTGAAATGTCTTTCGTATCAGGTCTCTCGTACAGCTTGTTTTTAATTTGTTCATTGAAGTGTAGCTTAGATGACGCCTTTACAGCGTCATTTTTCTTTTCAATTTCATCAAAACCTTGATTAATGCCAACAGATGAAACGGCCCATGTCTCCGTTTCTTTAGAACGGACATAGTTGCTGAAAACAGTGCCACCGTTTTGGTTTTCAACAGCACTGCCGCTGCTGGAAGAACCTTTCTGTGGATTTGAGTCCCTTGACAGAGATTTTTCACTGCTTTCATAAGAAACACCGTTTCCTTCCAATCCAGGAATGCTGTCACTATCTATAGAAGAAACTAGTTTCTTTCTTTCAGCAATCTACAATATCAAAAAAAGAAGATAAATAAAATAACCACATGAATGGTGAAAATCAACAAAAAAAGAAAAACAGAATGTAGGGACTAGGGAGAGTCGGAAAGACCAACGACTCGTTTGGATTGACTTATTTAAGTTTACCTAGTGGCATAAACGATAGCCGCAGAACCTCACGACTAGAGACTAAAATAGAAACTCTAAGAGGCAGATATTCCCAACAATAAAACTCTGCAATATAGTTTTGCATTCAGCTCTAAATTCGCAAACAGATCAATACAATAGCATTTTGTTCAAATTCTGCTAAACTATAGTGCCGCTATTTGACAACATTGGTAAAAAAATTGTCATTGCTACTTCATGAGTGAGGAGAAGTATACATATTAGACATTGCTTTAGTGTGTCTTTGGTATTGCTGTGAAGAAAATTGATTTTGAGTGAATAGATTATGTTAGTGATTCTGGCTAAAAGTGAGTTAAAGGTAAAGTGATTTATGTTTGAATAAATTATTGTAAAAATGAATCGAACTAAATATTTCAGTGTAAAAATCACATTTAGACTCAAAAGCTACAAATTCAAGCTTCAAGTATAATCAATTCTGAAAAAGCATAATCAATTCTACTCGAGAACAACCATGTCACAATCAATTCTTCACATTAATAATCAATTTAGAATCAAGAGAAAAATCAATTATCTCTCTAATAAAGTCCTAATTTGTTCCAATTTCAACAAATGAACAAAAAGTAAAAATCAACCAAAAAAAAGAGAAACAGAATCAATCAACATAATAGCTTAAAGGTCTCAACCTAAAAACCTTTAAACCTAAAGATGAAAATCACAACCCTTTTACAAAATCAAAATTTTCACAATACCTGTTGAATAAGTTCCCTTTGCAAAGCAAGAACCTTTTTGCTCTTTTCAATTGTAGCATTAACAACATCATCCTCTGACCCATCTCCATTCTCATCTGCACCAAAACTCTTACCAACAGCTCTTACATGCTGCTTATGATTCAATCTAACACTTCCACAGTTCAATCTACCAACACCCAAACCCTTACTAAATGCTAAATCACCATTCAAAGTACTTAACTTTGGAGTAAATTTGAGATTCTTAGCATGAAAAGGTAACACAGTTGCATCAGAACCTAGTGATAGCATCATCAAGAAATTTGATTCAAAAATGAGGAAGACCCAGATGGTGAAATTGAGTGAAAAAGCAAGAATTGAGTGATGTTTGCAATTGGGTTGGACCAATTGAAGAAAGTGGTGTTTGTATGAATCAAAGGTTGGGGCTTTTTTTTTCTTTAGAAGTGAAAAAATAGAAGAGAAAATAAGAGTTTTATTAATTTTGAGAAATTAAGGTAACCACAAAATTTGTGACACAAAAAGGGTCTCATAAATGGTGTGAAAAGTTAATAATGTTATTATCCAATGAAGAATTTTAAATGGTGAAATTTTATAAAATGTCTCTTTTTCATTATTTTGGAGTTGTCTATGCAAAGGTTGTCCCATTGTGCAGTGGAAAATTGACAATGAAAACTAGCATGTGGAAGACATGCAAATATTATAATTTTTTATATTATTAATATAATATATTTTGACAATTTTGTTATATACTAGTACCTTCTTAATTTGTATACTCACAAATTATTTAATTTAACTCTAATCAAATATATTTTTTATAAAAACAGTATATTTCTTCATCTTTAAGCTCATATCTAATAAAAAATTAGTAAGGTTATAGAATTTGCAATTAGCCGAATAGCCACAACCAATTAATTTTTAAAAAATTCCATCACTTATTTTATATTTTCAGTAAAAAGTCTAATGACTAAAATTCATCCTTTTAAAAAGTAAATAAATAAAATATTGGAGGTTCAATTTCATACTATTATATTAAATATAAAAATTATTATCAATTGAATTGATTTATAATATGTCTAATGTTTGATCTTAATTTAAATGATGTTTGATGTTTTATGTTAGTTTAAAATTGATTTACATTCACTAGTTAGGGTGGTATATGTATGAAAGAAGACAATGTAAAAGAAGCCACTATCATAAATGAATCTTTGTGCATGGAGGGACTCGTGTATGTATAGCATTTTGCCTAGTGTGAGGACCAATGAGTAGCTAATAAAGAGGAAAAACAAAGGCAAAATTCAAATCATAACCTTAGAATAATTGTCAATTCCATTATTTTATGCTATTATTATAATTAAAAATAATTATTAAATAATTAATATATTTTGTATATATAAAGATCGATTATGTTAGTTGCCTAATAAACTTTAAAAAAAAATTATTTAAAAATGATCGAGAGAATATGTGTTTAATTTGGTTTTGTGAGCATGACTATGAGATTTTGGAATGGATTTTTTTTTTGGGTTTTATCAATATGTTTAATTTTGTAGTGAAGAGAATTGATTATGAGTGGGTTAAACTTGTAAAATTGATTCTGATTAAAAATAAGTTGAATATAAAGTGATTTATGTTTGAATACATTTACGTAAAAGTGAATTAAGCAATAAATTTTAGTGTAAAAATTATGTTTAAATTCAAAAGTTATACATTGTAGTTTCAAGTAGAATCAAATTCTGAAGACAAAATCAATTCTACTTTAGAGTAACCAAGCACCTCAAAATTATTCAATAAAAGAATTGATTTTCTGTCTTCCAAAAACTAAACCAAACATGCAGGAAATCTTTATCATATGAAGCACTATCATTTGACTTTTTAACCTTTCATAATTGTGGTGCTATTCTTTTTATTTTCTAAATTTGTTTCACTTTACTCTTTTAAACATCCTTCTTTTTCTATTAAAAAATATTTTGAAACAGAAAGGTATAATCACAATTTTAAAAAATTGTGTTAGGACAAAAAACAATGTTAAATAAAATAAATAGATTTCAGTAAAAATAATTCTAAATATAATAAGACATCAATTTAACTTGGCAGAAGAAGATTAAAGACAAAAAAAATAATAACTTGTTTATCCAGTTCGATTAAACAATTTACTATATGGGAGAGATAAGCTCTTCGATTCACTATATTTTCAAAAGTTGTTACAAAATATTACAATTAAGTTACAAGAAAATAGTCACCCAAGTTTTCAAGAACAAACCTTATTTTCTACTCAAGTGTGTATCAATCTCTTCAAATCTATATATGAATTATACAAGTTCAAGATGTTTAGAAGTGTTTCTCAATCTCCCTTAGATATCTCCAATGATTTTGCAATTTCTAAGAACACACTCCAAATGTTGTCTCTCTAAGATTATCATTAGGATTCTTAAATTATTTTCTCTTTGTCTTAACCTCTAATGTTTTGAAGGTTGTGACGACAAGAATGATGTAGATGCATATTTATTACTGTTGAAACCCAATGAATACGTAATGAACCCAAAATACAACTCATTAACAAACTGATCCACAAACTGAAACAACAAAGTCTAATACACGAAAACTGCCTGGGCCGGATATGATACCCGAGAACCTGAATCTCCCGTCAGAATCGACCCTCCAGCCACGTCCTATAGCTAGACATTTGTCGCGGATCACCGAGGTCAAAACCTCACACTGTCGACAGCCTCGTCGGACCACTGTTGAATGATTATATCGGATTGTCATGTGTCACCGTCGTTGCCGATTCTCTCGTACTGCCATGTGCCACCATCGTCGAAACCACAGAATACCACTTGGTTACCTCCATTGAACCTCCTACATGCGGTTTCAATGCCTTCTAGGAAGCTCTTTGCTGCTTTTTCTCCGGCTTATTAATTTATGTAATTTCAAAATAAGTTTTTTTCCTTTCATGACTCTAGGTTTTTAAGGCAAAGTTCAACAATATCCATCTTGACTTAAAACCATAGTGATCCCAATTTATCCATCAACCACCTTGCTGCTCTCTTCCAATTCAACATCTATTGAGTTTTTTTGTCAAGTTCGAGCCTCGCGTGATCTTTGATCTTTCCATTTGCTGCCAATCACTTTTTCTACTTCAGTAGTCTAACAAGACCACAAGTATGATTCTTCAACCATATTTGACTCAACCTTATTTCGAATGTCTCCCTAAAATTTCCTATTTATGAGTTTTGCAACTCTTCAGTCACATTTAAAGCATAACTTCCAAGGCTAACATAATTGTCCCTTTGAAATGGCATAATCTCCTTCATTGCCTTATCACGAGTCAAATGATAACCAAAGGCTTCTATAATCATTCTATCAATACTACTAGTATCCGTAGTAGGAACCTCCACCTCAAACTGAGTATTCTCTGCCATAGTTTCTAAAAGTTGCATCCCTAAGTATTTACTCCTCTTCTCCTTATGGGACTTACTGAAAATAATACATCAATGATTTATGAACTTTGATCATCCAGGTTCCACTTCTAACAGCTCAAAATCCTTCATACATTTTGGGTAGCCATTGAAGACATAATCCACAATTTCATCATCAAACTAAATTGGCTTGATTTGATCAATAAACAAAGTTTTGACAACCTTCAAAACATAGTAGGTTACATTATTCCTACTCTAAACATCGATAAGTGTTTGGAAGTCTATTCATATAAATGAATACATGTCAATCAGATAAGTTGCTTTGGCACCAGTCTTACACTAGAAACTTCATGACAACTCGGTGGTCAAATGTGTTTTTATCTCTTGTCTTCTACAAAACTCATTAAAGTGAGCATAAACTACCTTCAAGCATCCATCATGCCTTGACCTCAAACTCCATAGCATCTTCTTTTCATAGAAGTTTTCACTAGCTAATGATGAATGAGCAACAACACTGAAAGCTTATAAAATATGTAAGCCACATATTTTAGACCCTTTAGCTATTACGACTTCACCGTGTCAAATCTTCAAAAACCCATGTTTAATTCAAATGCAATAGCCTAGATCATAAAATATGCTTATGGATAACAGATTTTTCCTGAGCTCTGAAACATACTTCATATCGTGAAGAAGAAACTCACAATCATAGTACATTTTATGTCTGACCATACCAATACCATGAACTTTGCAATTCTTATTGTCACCGAGGTGAACTACTCCACCTTCCTACAACTTTAAAGTCTCAAAGTATTCTTTTTTAGACACATGTGGTAAGAGAAACCTTAGTCCATGACCCCTCTCTCTCTCTTTAGTCTCCAAACTCGAGATCACTAGTGCATAAACACTCTCATAAATATCTTCATATGAGGCAACTACAATCTGAACAAAATCATTGTTTTCCCTCTTCCTAGGACAATCCCTCATGAAGTGACCTGTTTTTTTTACAAATAAAGCATTTTAAGATTGAATTTGTAAACCTCTTTGATTTGGACGTCCCTAAATGTTCACTTCTTCTTCTTCTTGAGACATTCAAGTCTTCACTAATATTCAAATCTTTCACCTTTGAAATTTCTTTGGATCTCATAGCCGTCTGGACTTCATCCAAAGTAATAATATCTTACTTACCATACAGAATGGTATCCTTAAAGTGCTCAAGTAACCTTGTCATTGTATCCAATTTTCACCTCAATATTCTTCAGATCATCAATGATCTTATGAAATTTTCTCAACTGTTCCACTATGAATTTGTTCTCTACCATTCGAAAGGAGTATAGTTGTTATTTCATAAAAACTCTATGAGTAAAATATTTGGTCATATACAACGATTCAATTTTTTTCTCACACTGAAGCCACACTTTCTCCCTGGAGACTTCTTTTAGAACATTATCCCTGAGATACAAGATAATGGTACTTCTGACCTTATCCACTAACTCGATCTTCTCTGCTTATGTTGGGCGTTCAGGCATCGATGCCTCACTTTTCAATACTTCAATACACTTATCGTGAGTTAAGATTACTTGCATCTTCACTTTCCACAACCCAAAATCGTTTTCTATAGAAAACTTTTCGACCTACCATTTAGAACTCATGATGCTCACTTGTGGACAAAATGTCTTTGTTCCACGGTGGGCACCACTTGTTATAAAATTGAAAGGTTCAATAACACCAATAAATTTTATATTTGGGGGAAAAGAACAATGGCAACCGAAACAAATGCTATTCAACAAAAATGATCCTCTATGCAATAATATAACAACTTAACTTGGTAGACGAAGATAAACGACAAAAAAACACAATAACTTGTTTACCCACCTCGATCAAACGATCTACACTAGGGAAGAAAGCTTCTCTCTGATTCACTATACTTCCAAATATTGTTACAAAAGATAACAAATGAGCTACAAGAAAATACTCTGCCAAATTCCCAAGAACACGCTCTTAGGAATTTATTTTTGTCTCTCTAAGATTACCATTAGGTTTCCCACACACTTATCTTTGTCTTCAGCTCTAAAGTTCTGAAGATTGTAAAGACAAGAATGGTGATGATACATATTTATAACTATTGAAACTCAACGGATACTTAACGGACCAAAAACGCAACTCATTAACAAAGTGATCCACACACTAAAAGTAATCAATTGATACACAAAAACTACCTAGATCGAATCTGATACCTGACGAACCTGAATCTTCCGCCAACCAGTGTTGCTCGTAGGAGCTTTGTCGTGAACCATTGACGTCAAAAATCCTCCCCCGCTATCTCCGGACTCGCCAAACCATCATTGACCGAACCCATCGAACCACCATGTGCCGCCTCCTTCGAAATTTTGGACCGCCGCTTGGCTACCTCTATCAAACTGCCTACCTGCATTTTCAATACCTTATGCAAAAAATTTGAATGTTTTTTCTTCGATTTTTTAATTTTTGCAATTTTAAAATAAGTTTCATTTCTCTTTATCACTTGAAATTTTTAGACATATTGATATTATAGTTTATTGAAATTGTAGCTCAAGGAAACTTAACATGAATCAAATTCATTCATTTATTCATTTAAAGCTTGCCTTTATAATTGATTTAACTCATTAATATATAAGAGTGTGTTGGTAGTTTATTGAGGTGTACGAGAATTCTCTTCAACCAATGCTTTTAACAACCATGAACTAAGCCTAAACTAACTAAGTGTCAGAGCTAAGTGATAACATCATCAAAGAATTGATTCAAAATGGGAAAGACCTAAATGGTGTAATTAAGTGATGAACAAGAAGTGAGGTGTGTTTTGCAATTATGTATGAATCAAAGGTTGGGGCTTTTTTTTCTAAGTGAAAGAATGGAAAACTATGGAAGAGAAAATAATTTTTTTATTTATTTTGAGAAATTAAAGTAACCACAAAATATTTAACAACAGAAGGTCTTATAAATGATGTGAAAAGTTAATAATGTTAATAAATATGAAATTTTATAAAATGAGTCTTCTTCATGAATTTTGGAGTTGTCTATATAAAGGTTGTCCCATTGTGCAGTGGAAAATTGACAATGAAAACTAGCATGTGGAAGGCATGCAAATATTAAAATTATTAACAATTATTATATTACGAATTATACAGATAAAATTCACCTCAATAAAAATTTAACTAATTAATGTGATATAATTGCAAGTGGCAAACCATAACTGACTTTCTTAGGTAAAGTATCTTCATTACTTTGGAATGTGTGAATATGTTTTACTATGTTTGATGTGAAAGTCTTTAACTTTATCATCAGAGCACAAATTTAGAAGGCCAAATTTCACAAATGGATCTATTCATCTTCATGGACTTGTCTATACGAAGGTTGTCCACTGTGCAGACGTGCACTACCATTAATCATGATAACTAGCATGTGGAAGGCATGCAAATATTATTATTATTATTATTATTAATAATAATAATAATAATAATAATAATAATAATAATAGTAATAAAATAATAATAATAATAATAATAATAAACCAAAATTTAGCAAAATAATGTCATCAACAACAATTAAATCAATTGTCTTTTTATTTTGTTATTAATACTTATTTTTAATTAGTCATTAGTTCAAAAGTTGGTCGACGACATATAGAAAATAATAAAGGAAAAAATTTATACATAAAAGGAGAGGAGAGCAATGGTTAGAAAAAAAATACATTAAAGAAAGAATTTCAGAGAAACTACAAATCAAACAACTAGATGGCGTATAATTTGCCAATCACAAGAGTTATCTACTAAAGGAAATCCTCCACGTCAAAATGATAGATAAATTGACCAAACCAAAGGATCATATGATTTGGGATAAGATCCTATGGTGCACCTATCATAGGGTGAAGGGTCATAACATTGACATTTGTTTATGGCTTAAGAGAGAAATTAAGAAGTTGGTCAAAAATGGCTACCTCAAAAAACACCTTGAGGGAACTTGAGCTAAGGTCGATCCATTGTGATATTGATGTAGCCGCAAGTGCACGACTGTTGCGAAGTAATAAAATAGATATTGAACCACAATGATCAATGGATTAAGTGTTCAATCTTTATTCAATAGGTGTATATTTAGAGAAATTAAAAGGAGATTGTTTAGTAAACAACTTGAATGATAAAAAGAAATTAAATAGAAATAAATAGAAAAATCACTCAAATACCAAATTAGGGAACAAGGCCTGGGGTTACGGTTCATTTTTTGAACACTATCATGCGATTCTCCTAACACCTATTGCGATTCTTTTGCATAAATTATAAAAGAATAAGAAAATTGGACACTTCCTGCTTTCGCTAGCGCATTGTCCTTATCACCGATGAATAATCTGTCAGCTTTCGCATCGTCCTGATTATTATTCGACGAGTCATTACTTTCATCTAGCTATATGTTTTCTCAAATTCGCATGTCGACTTTCGCATCGTCCGGATTAAGTTGTTTAAAAATATGTGCTCCGGTATTGACACATATCCTTTCAGACTACGGTCAATACCTAAGAACCACTTACTTTCGTAACAAAGTTGGAATGCATGCACTCAGATTATAAAATAAGTTTAATTATAACTCTCGTAATCGATAGTAACGAATCATATGATGGGTCATGAAACAATCCCCATAACCCCTAGTCCCTAGGAAACTACTCACTCATGGTGAGAATGAAAACAACCACAAAGATTTTCACCATCAAACTCATATCAATCACACAAAACAGATGAACAATATAGAGAATGTAAAGAAAAACTTGATTGATTTATAAACTTGTTCCACAAATTGCCCCATTGGAGACTTGAGTTACAAAGAGAAAATAAAAATTGAAACTTTAGAAACTAGGAGAAAGAAAATAGAAAACTTAGATGCCCTAATCTCATAACAGGCTATGGGTTTTATAGGGAAAATTAAAAATTAAAAATATACTTAGTTCAATGTAAAAAGATCAGATTTAATTCATATCCAATCAAGCCTAAGATCCACAACTAAGAGGAAAACTTCTCATTTAATGCATAAAACAACAAATTTGACTTTTTCTCTCGCCTCCCTGCTATGCCCCGTAGCAGCTGCTACGCGCGCCCTAGCAGGTTACTGTTATCTTTGCTCCAAAATTAATAAAAGAGGGGTCTTGGGTCCCTGTCGCTACAGGTCGTAGTAGACCTTTGACTTTGTCTTTTGAGAATTTTCCAAAAGTGTCATTTTTGCTCCATTTCTCTTGCCTTTGATCCCTTCTTACTTGGATGCTCATTAGACCTCGAAATTCATAATAAAACACAAAATAAAGAGTAAAACATGACAAATGAAAGGAAATCGAACGAAATGCAGTAAAATGCTAAATGAAAATTACTAGAAAGAACGATGCAAATACCATTTATCAAACTCCCCCAAACTTAGATTGTTGTTTGTCCTCAAGAAATAAAGCTTGCATTCATGAGTTTTTGGAACAAGCGGTTACATCTGAAGGAGAATAGCGATTCAAAACGCAACAGAAATTAAAATTTTCTCCTTTAGTGATCCTTACGAATGTGCATGATCAGTGATAGAATCCTTACCTCTTATGGCGATTGAAACCTTTAATGCAGATCTAAGGAGTGATCACGAACAATGAATGGTGAGAACGCCTCTACTCAGTCCACACGAGCGGATTCCTTCAATCTTAGTGCTAGCTTCTATGAATGAAGGCTTTGAGTAAGAGAGAGAGAGAGAGAGAGAGAGAGAGAGAGAGAGAGAGAGAGAGAGAGAGAGAGAGAGAGAGAGAAACTAAATTTCAACTGCACAAATGCTTCTACACAAGAGTTCTATTTATAGAACCACTTGTCTGGGCTGCAAGCTAAAAAACCCACTTAAATGTATGTGGCCCATATCTTATGATATGCCAAAATCACTTAAGGGCGTGGTACCTTACCATATTTCGTATTCTACTTAAGTACATTGTACCTTACGATGTTCTACAATTCACTTAAGTGCACTATACCTTACGGTGTTCCTTATTTACTTTATCTTTCATCAATTCGTCCTTTTGTGTGTGACCCTGTAGGTTTTCGCGGCATTGATAATTATATTAAATCACGTATTTAACATAACAAAAAGTTAGCGGTATCTAGCAACACATTACTGCTACCCAAGACACGAAAATGTCATGTGGTATGACAAATGCTTTTGTGATAATACTTATGTGTGCAATTACCCTTTTGCCCTTATGTCTATATTTAACACAAGACATAGTCCGTGTCATCCTTGTCCAGTTCAATATTGGGCTCGTAGACATTTATCCTGTTACGCGGGATGAGCAAATTCCATCTAGGTCACTCATGTCCATCAACATGCTTCGTGGAGTACCCATCAATTGTCTTTATGGTCATCCAGTTACGGACAATGTTTGATAAGTAATAAAGTACTCGGCTCTAAATCTAGGGTCCATAGTGGTTTCAGGTCAAAGGATGGTATACACCACTATCATCATGAGAATAACTTATGACACTTTGCATAACATTCTATATGGTATTCCCATAGCGGGTCAATCCAGTATAAATATTACTCCTAATATTCATACATATGTTTAAGACTTGATAACTCCTTACTCATGATCCATGAGATGTGATCATCAGTCTATATACATAATAGTCTTAATGCTTTAATGTTATCTCACTTCACAACAAAGCTCGACTACGAATACTTTAAGAATAGTGTCCTTATGTTTAATGAGATCTCATGATTAAGTCACACTTGAAACATTAAATGGATTACCTATTCTAGGGACTTTATTAAATAAACATAATAAAGAAAAAGCCTTTTATTATTAATAAATAATTCGATACAAGTACCAAAAGTATTGACCTCTAGGGCTTACACCAACAATTTTCCACTAGCACTAGAGCCAACTAGGCATACCCCTAATGCCTATAGATCTAGTATGGCCATCATGCTTCTGCTATGCAAGAGGCTTTGTCAGTGGGTCAGCAATATTGTCAAGTGTAGGTACTATGCCTATTTTCACATCTCCTCTATTTATTATCTCTCGAATGAGGTGATAATGCCTAAGTATGTGTTTGGATCGTTGGTGAGATCTAGGCTCCTTAGCTTGTGCGATAACACCATTGTTATCACAATAAAGACCAATGGGATCCACAATGCTAGGAACTATGCCAAGTTCACTAATGAACTTTTTGATCCAAACAGCTCCCTTTGCTGCACTTGAGGCAGCAATATACTCGACCTCGATTGTAGAATCAGCAACTGTGTCTTGCTTTGAACTTTTCCAGCTCACATTGTAACACCCTTCTAAAATACCCCAATTATTCAATTAAAATACTAAACATATATCAGAGTAATTATGCAGTTAAGGGTGTCACACAATCATTCACACCATGAAACAAAATAACCGTCATGCTCATTTATTTAATCAAATAAAACATTTGCATAATTCGCAGCGGGATAAAATCCAACATCAATACAAAACATGTAACACGATACATGTAAGCTTATTCAACAATCATCAATGGAAACAAGAAAGAAACATCCCATCCCGATGTTACATCTATCAGAGCATGACCCACTAGGGAGACTACACTAGACTCCAAGCATTAGCTTCTACTCAACTCATTGCTCGTTACCTGAAAAATAGTTGTAAGGGTGAGTTCCTCAATCGATATAATAAGCATTATAGAATCTCATGTCATGTTAAGTAATTTGACACATTAATCACCCTAATCACAACATACAATCAGTAACAGCACATCAGCTCAATATCGTATTCAACACCAACATAAAGCACAAGTATAATCTCAAATCATACTCCATAACAACACAAACACGCGTATAATATTGGAATACATCCATTCATATTATACGCCATACATACATTATGCAATGAGACTCCACACATGCGGTACCGACTATTCTTGAACATATAGTTCAAGCTCACCGATCCCTCCAGATACGGCTACTAAGCTCACTAGTCCCACTCATTTGAGACCTAGTGACTCACTCACTAATTCCTCACCATGGGAATTAGCTACAGCCCCGAAGGCTAGACTATGCACACTAATCATCTAGCATGCAGACATCAACAACAAACCCACAATGGTTCACTCACTAATTCCTCACCATGGGAATTAGCTACAGCCCCAAAGGCTATGCTATGCACGTTAATCATCTAGCAATACAGCATCAACAACAATTCATAATGGATATATGCTCACACTCTAAGCCATACAACAGTCCATTCACAAATACAGGCAATATATATACATTCACATCATTATGCATGCCACCATACATCATCAACACATGTATCAACACATCATTATCATGTAAATCCATGAAACACAGTATTAGCCCACTCTACTAATACCTATACTACTCAAAACAGCGGGAAATAATCCCTACCATATCACACACCGATATAGGCAACCACCAATTAGGCACACAACATTTTAATTAACACTTTTTCCACTCTGCAACAGTGTTAACCGGTTAACGCCCTGGGTTAACCGGTTAACGCAGCACAACACGCTTCCTGTCCCAAAACTTAACAGTGTTAACCGGTTAACGCCCTGGGTTAACCGGTTAACGCAGCACAAACAGCAATATTTCAGCAATCACAACAGTGTTAACCGGTTAACACCCTGGGTTAACCGGTTAACGCAGACAAAACAGCAAATTTTCACAATTCAAAACAGTGTTAACCGGTTAACACCCTGGGTTAACCGGTTAACGCAAGACAGAAGCTGTTCCTGCGCTAACTCAAGCAGAATGCAGAATTCTCCGCATTTTCCGCCATTAGAGGACTTCCGGACCTCCGATTCCAATTCCGTAAAACGCTATACGTTCGGGAAAACACGACTCACACAATTACGGATCAAATTTCAGTTTTTAACGCAGTTTATCCAGCATCATTTTCGGCATTCACAATCCCAATTAGGGTCAAATCAACGGCTTATCACTACCCATTACATATTATCCCATAATACCCATTAGTCGACGATAAACCCCCCTTACCTGATTAATCCGGCAAATCTTTGAGCTCTAAGCTTTTCTCTCTTCAACCTTCAGCCCTTGCTCTGTCTCTTTGCCCTTTTCCTCTTTCACGATCGTTTCTCTGCTTTTCACGTAAAAACCTTTTTACTCCAAATGGGCTCTTTTCCTTATTTCCAACATATATATATTTTCCAATAATAATAATAATCCAATAATATTTCCAATTAATTAATTAAATTAATAAATATTATATTAATTTAAATTAAATAATTAGCCTTATTTCATCGGGGTGTTACAACTCTCCCCCACTAAAAGAGTTTTCGTCCTCGAAAACATACCTCAAGCGAACAACTCTGGGTAAGACTCCTTCATCTTACTCTCCAGTTCCCAAGTCACATTGCCACCTGCTGGTCCTCCCCAAGCTACCTTCACCAAGGCAATCTCTTTACCCCGCAACTGCTTCAACTCTCGATCCTCAATCCTCATAGGTGATGTTTCAATAGTCAGGTTATCTCTCACTTGTACATCATCTATTTGGACTACATGCGACGGATCATGAATGTACCTCCTCAGCTGAGACACATGAAAAACCTCATGCAAATTCGCAAGCGACGGCGGTAAAGCGATACGATAGGCTACCTCCCTTATCCTCTCCAAAATCTGATAAGGACCAATAAATCGAGGTGTCAACTTCCTCGACTTCAAAGCTCGACCAACCCCAGTTATCGGAGTAACACGAAGAAACACATGATCTCCCTCTTGGAACTCAAGTGACTTCCTCCTCTTGTCATGATAACTCTTCTGACGACTCTGAGCAATTCTCATCTTCTCCTGAATCATCTTAATCTTTTTCGTAGTCTGTTGAACAATCTCCGGTCCAACCACAGCACTCTCACCGGACTCATACCAACATAAAGGTGTCCGACATCTCCTACCATACAAAGCTTCAAACGGTGCCATACCAATGCTCGAATGAAAACTATTGTTGTAGGTAAACTCAATCAAAGGCAAATAACAATCCCAAGCACCTCCCTTTTCTAAAACACAAGCCCTCAAAAGATCCTCTAGTGACTGAATCGTCCTCTCAGTCTGACCATCAGTCTGCGGATGATATGCAGAACTCAATCTCAGCTTAGTTCCCAAAGCCCTCTGCAAACCTTCCCAAAACTTCGATGTAAATCTAGGATCTCTGTCCGAAACAATACTAGACGGAATACCATGCAAACTTACAATCTTCTCAATATACAACTCGGCTAATCTCTCTAACGGATAATCCATTCTGATCGGAATGAAATGAGCCGACTTCGTCAATCTATCCACAATCACCCAAATAGCTTCAAAATTCTTACTTGTCCTCGGCAAACCAGAAACAAAATCCATACTGATACTATCCCACTTCCACTCTGGAATAGTCAACGGTTGCATTAGCCCAGACGGCTTCTGATGCTCAATCTTCGACTTCTGACAAGTCAAACAGGAATAAACAAAACTCGCAATTTCTTTCTTCATTCCCGGTCACCAAAATAACTTTTTCAAATCATGATACATCTTCGTAGCTCCCGGATGAATACTCAGGCCACTACGATGTCCTTCCTCTAGAATACTCTTCTTAAGTTCGGTAACGTCTGGAATACACACCCGATTACCAAATTTCAAAACACCATTCTCATCAACTCTGAATTCACCACCTTGACCTTGATTCACTAAAGTCAACTTATCAACCAAAAGCACATCGGATTTCTGACCCTCTCTAATCTCATCCAGAATACCACTCGTTAACTTCAACATTCCCAATTTAACACTATTGTGAGTACTCTCACACACCAAACTCAAGTCTCTAAACTGCTCAATTAAATCCAATTCCCTAACCATTAACATAGACATATGCAATGATTTTCGACTCAATGCATCAGCCACTACGTTTGCTTTACCCGGATGGTAATTCAAACCAAAGTCATAATCCTTCAGAAACTCTAACCATCTTCTCTGTCTCATATTCAGCTCTTTCTGATCAAACAAATACTTCAAACTTTTATGGTCACTGAAAACCTCAAATCTTGACCCATACAAGTAATGCCTCCATAATTTCAGAACAAATACCACAGCTGCCAACTCTAAATCATGCGTCGGATAGTTCCTCTCATGAACTCTCAGTTGTCTCGAAGCATAAGCTATAACCTGCTTATTCTGCATCAACACACCACCCAAACCCAACAATGAAGCATCACAGTAAACCTCAAATGATTCCGACGAACTCGGTAATATCAGAATAGGAGCAGTAGTCAACCTTCTCTTTAACTCTTGGAAACCCTCTTCACATTTTAAATCCCAAACAAACGCTTGCCCCTTTCTAGTCAACATCGTCAACGGTAACGCCAACTTAGAAAATCCCTCAATAAATTTCCTATAGTAACCAGCCAATCCCAGGAAACTGCGAATCTCAGCAACAGACTTCGGAGCTTCCCACTTAGACACCGCTTCTATCTTAGAAGGATCAACAGCAACACCACCTCTTGAAATCACATGACCAAGAAAACTAACCTCTTCTAACCAAAATTCACACTTTGACAGTTTAGCAAATAACTTCTTTTCTCGTAGAACTCTTAAAACCATTCTCAAATGCTCAACATGCTCTTCTTCAGATTTCGAATACACCAAAATGTCATCAATAAACACCACAACACACTTATCTAGGTACGGATGGAAAATCCTATTCATATACTCCATAAATACTCCAGGCGCATTAGTCACACCAAAAGGCATTACAGAATACTCATAATGTCCATACCTTGTTCTGAAAGCAGTCTTCTGAATATCCTCAGTTTTCACACGTATCTGATGATACCCAGATCTCAAATCTATCTTGCTGAACACACTCGCACCAACCAATTGATCCATCAAATCATCAATCCTCGGCAAAGGATACCGATTCTTGATCGTCACTTTGTTCAGTTGCCTGTAGTCCACACACAACCTCATAGTACCTTCTTTCTTCTTAACCAATAACACTGGTGCACCCCACGGTGACACACTCGGACGAATAAACTTCTTATCCAACAGATCTTCCAACTGACTCTTCAATTCAGTTAACTCAACAGCAGACATACGGTACGGAGCCATCGATATCGGTCTAGTACCAGGTACCAAGTCAATCGAGAACTCAACTTCACGCTCTGGCGGTAATTCATTCACTTCTTCCGGAAACACATCAGGAAAATCACACACCACTGCTAGATCACAAATCGCCAGCTTATCTTTAGCCTCCAAAGTCGCTAACAGCATAAACAACTCTGCCCCATTTGCTATTGCCTCATTCACCTGCCTCGCTGATAGAACCAAACTCTCTCCTTCCTCAATCTCAGGAAAGATCACAGTCTTATCAAAACAGTTGATAGAAACCCGGTTAGACACCAACCAGTTCATACCCAGGATAACCTCAACCTGTACTAGTGGAAGACACACAAGGTCCATTCCAAAGTCTCTACCAAAAATACTCAAAGGACAACTCAAACAAACTGAAGTAGTAGTCACTGAACCCTTTGCAGGAGTATCAATCACCATACTACCATGCATCTCAGATATCTCTAACTTAAGTTTCACAGCACAATCCAAAGATATAAAGGAATGAGTCGCACCTGTGTCAATAATAGCTACAAGAGGAAAGCCATTAATATAACACGTACCTCGAATCAAACGATCATCTGCAGAAGTCTCAGAACCCGATAAAGCAAAGACCTTGCCTCCCGACTGGTTCTCTCTCTTCGGCTTAGGACATTGTGGACTGATATGACCCACCTCTCCACAGTTGAAACAAGTTACAGTCTGCAACCGACACTCTGCAGCCAAATGACCACCTTTTCCACACTTGAAACACTTCATCTCAGCACTGGTACACTCATGGACACGATGTCCAGCCCGACCACATCTATAACACTTAGCAGGGGCACTAGAGTCTCCCCCACTAGGCCTCTTCATCCCACTTTGCTTCTGGAAACCTTTGCCAGCTGCATACGGTTTTCCACGATCATTCTGATTCTTGCCTTTCCTATCAACCCTTTGCTGATAGCTCTCAGCTCTGGCTTTGGAATCCTGTTCAAAAATCCTGCAACAGTCCACCAAGTCAGAAAACACTCTGATCCGTTGATATCCAATAGCCTGCTTGATCTCGGGACGTAACCCGTTCTCAAACTTCACACATTTCGAAAATTCTCCAGCAGCCTCATTATAGGGAGTGTAATACTTCGACAACTCCGTGAACTCAGCAGCATACTCAGTAACGGACCTGTTACCCTGCTTCAATTCCAAAAACTCTATCTCTTTCTTTCCTCTGACATCTTCTGGAAAGTACTTCCTCAGGAATCTCTCTCTGAACACAGCCCAAGTGATCTCAGCATTTCCAGCAGATTCCAACTCAGTGCGGGTAGCAACCCACCAATCATCAGCTTCCTCTGACAGCATATGCGTACCGAACCTGACCTTCTGGTTATCGGCACACTCAGTTACTCGGAAGATCCTCTCGATCTCCTTCAACCACTTCTGAGCGCCATCTGGATCGTATGCTCCCTTGAACATTGGAGGATTGTTCTTCTGGAACTCACTCAATTGACGAGCAGCTCCCATTCCCACCACATTCGGATTCCCTCCAAGTACTCCAGCTAGCATACCCAGAGCCTCAGCAATCGCAGCATCATCTCTACCTCTTCCAGCCATCTCTATTCTGAAAATCCAACAAGCTAAAACGATAAGTACTGATAGGGTTACACAACACCTATCCCGTACAGGGGAAACAGAATAATTACGACTCGACTCGACCGACTATGCTCTGATACCACTAATGTAACACCCTTCTAAAATACCCCAATTATTCAATTAAAATACTAAACATATATCAGAGTAATTATGCAGTTAAGGGTGTCACACAATCATTCACACCATGAAACAAAATAACCGTCATGCTCATTTATTTAATCAAATAAAACATTTACATAATTCGCAGCGGGATAAAATCCAACATCAATACAAAACATGTAACACGATACATGTAAGCTTATTCAACAATCATCAATGGAAACAAGAAAGAAACATCCCATCCCGATGTTACATCTATCAGAGCATGACCCACTAGGGAGACTACACTAGACTCCAAGCATTAGCTTCTACTCAACTCATTGCTCGTTACCTGAAAAATAGTTGTAAGGGTGAGTTCCTCAATCGATATAATAAGCATTATAGAATCTCATGTCATGTTAAGTAATTTGACACATTAATCACCCTAATCACAACATACAATCAGTAACAGCACATCAGCTCAATATCGTATTCAACACCAACATAAAGCACAAGTATAATCTCAAATCATACTCCATAACAACACAAACACGCGTATAATATTGGAATACATCCATTCATATTATACGCCATACATACATTATGCAATGAGACTCCACACATGCGGTACCGACTATTCTTGAACATATAGTTCAAGCTCACCGATCCCTCCAGATACGGCTACTAAGCTCACTAGTCCCACTCATTTGAGACCTAGTGACTCACTCACTAATTCCTCACCATGGGAATTAGCTACAGCCCCGAAGGCTAGACTATGCACACTAATCATCTAGCATGCAGACATCAACAACAAACCCACAATGGTTCACTCACTAATTCCTCACCATGGGAATTAGCTACAGCCCCAAAGGCTATGCTATGCACGCTAATCATCTAGCAATACAGCATCAACAACAATTCATAATGGACATATGCTCACACTCTAAGCCATACAACAGTCCATTCACAAATACAGGCAATATATATACATTCACATCATTATGCATGCCACCATACATCATCAACACATGTATCAACACATCATTATCATGTAAATCCATGAAACACAGTATTAGCCCACTCTACTAATACCTATACTACTCAAAACAGCGGGAAATAATCCCTACCATATCACACACCGATATAGGCAACCACCAATTAGGCACACAACATTTTAATTAACACTTTTTCCACTCTGCAACAGTGTTAACCGGTTAACGCAGCACAACACGCTTCCTGTCCCAAAACTTAACAGTGTTAACCGGTTAACGCCCTGGGTTAACCGGTTAACGCAGCACAAACAGCAATATTTCAGCAATCACAACAGTGTTAACCGGTTAACACCCTGGGTTAACCGGTTAACGCAGACAAAACAGCAAATTTTCACAATTCAAAACAGTGTTAACCGGTTAACACCCTGGGTTAACCGGTTAACGCAAGACAGAAGCTGTTCCTGCGCTAACTCAAGCAGAATGCAGAATTCTCCGCATTTTCCGCCATTAGAGGACTTCCGGACCTCCGATTCCAATTCCGTAAAACGCTATACGTTCGGGAAAACACGACTCACACAATTACGGATCAAATTTCAGTTTTTAACACAGTTTATCCAGCATCATTTTCAGCATTCACAATCCCAATTAGGGTCAAATCAACGGCTTATCACTACCCATTACATATTATCCCATAATACCCATTAGTCGACGATAAACCCCCCTTACCTGATTAATCCGGAAAATCTTTGAGCTCTAAGCTTTTCTCTCTTCAACCTTCAGCCCTTGCTCTGTCTCTTTGCCCTTTTCCTCTTTCACGATCGTTTCTCTGCTTTTCACGTAAAAACCTTTTTACTCCAAATGGGCTCTTTTCCTTATTTCCAACATATATATATTTTCCAATAATAATAATAATCCAATAATATTTCCAATTAATTAATTAAATTAATAAATATTATATTAATTTAAATTAAATAATTAGCCTTATTTCATCGGGGTGTTACACACATCACCACCGTTTAAGAAAAACACATAACCAGATTGTGATCTAAAATCATCCTTATTTGTCTGGAAGCTAGCATCGGTGTATCCAATTACAGCAAGCTCTTCCTGACCTCCATATATCAAGAATAAGTCCTTAGTCCTTCTCAAATACTTAAGTATATTCTTGACAGCTACCCAATGAGCATCACCGGGGTCATATTGGTACCTACTTGTTGCACTTAAAACATACGAGACATCTAGTCGAGTATATAACATGGCATACATGATAGATCCTATTGCAGATGCATATTGAATCTTATTCATGTGATCCCTTTCTTCCTTAGTTGAAGGGGATTGTGTTTTTGATAGATACAGACCATGTTTCATAGGTATGAATCCTTTCTTGGAATCATGCATATTAAAGCATCTCAGCACTTTGTCTACGTATGTACTCTGACTTAGGCCAAGCAGTTTTTATAATCTATCTCTATAGATCCTGATTCCTAATATATAAGATGCTTCACCTAGGCCCTTCATAGAAAAGCATTTCCTTAACCAAGACTTTACTTGTTTTAGGGTAGGGACATCGTTTCCAATGAGTAATTTGTCATCTACATATAATACCAGAAAGACAATCATGCTCCCACTAACCTTCTTGTAGACATGTTAGGGACCAATTAGTACTACTTTTTATATCATTTTATTGGTCCCTTTTACCAAGTTTTGATGTAATTACACACTTTTATTCTCACTATTTTGTATAAATGCAATTAGGTTTAATTTATTTTGTTTTGAATAGTTATTTCACATAATTGTTAGTTTTGTAGAATTTTTGGATGAGGAGCTTTTGGAATGCAACATCATAATTTGGAAGAGGTGTTGAATGCAAGGTGGAGGCCCAATTTTGGAAGAATACCACTTGGAAGATTCTTGGTTGAAGCTTGCAAAGCAAGGAAGCTGAGATAGTCTCAGTTTGCACCGCGAACCACCTTTGCGCTGCAAAGGCTGCGAATCCAGCAAGCTGATTCTGGTCAAAAGTGTTGCTTTCAAGGCCAGCTGGTTTTGCCATTCTGGTGTCTGCCTTGGGAGAGATTTTATGCCTTAGATGGGAAATGATCAAATGAGGAAATGTCAACCCTTTTTAGAAATTTAGAATGGAAATTGATATGTATTCTAACATTACTCTAGTATTCCATTATCCATTATTATTGATACATTGAGATATTTTGAAGAGAGAAAAACAGAGTTTTTCTTCCATTGACATTCTGCTTTGTACAATGATGATGAGGAGCTAAACTCCATTTTGTCAAGATTGAAGGTAGTAGCTATTCTCACTTGTTTATGTATTCCATTTGATTTATATATATGATAAAAGATTGTTAATGTATTGAATGCTATTTTTACCCTAAGTTGAAAATCAGATTTGAGTAGTTGTTGAAAGAGATTATTTGAGTCTTGACATAAAATAGATTTTCAAGTAGTGAATAAGTTGTAGAGATAGATTTATTCATTACTCTTCTTTGGTATCAAACATTAAAGATTGCTATATTGATAGTTAGGTGGAGAGATCGTCTAAGGATCAATATAGTGATTATCACAATATCATTTAGACATAAATGACTTTGAGAGGATACTTGAACATCATCAATAATCTTAAATCTATATAGTTATCATAAGGAATCATAAGCATTTGGAATAGTGAACTCCAATCTTGCCAAGCTTTTACATTTGATTAAAACCATTTTTCTGTTTTTAGTGACATTTACTCACAAGATAACTTTCCAAACCAAACAACTTTGTTACTTTCTAAACTTATAACAATTTGGATTATAGAACGGCGGTAATAACAACCAATCTCTGTGGATACGATATAAAAATATTTTCCGAAGATATACTTTTCAACAAATTGGCACCCCGCGAACAGTGCGTGGCAGAACCACTTAAGTTCTGTTTAGGTTATTTTTTCCTATTCATTCAAATTCATTTTCAAAACAACAAGTTTCCCTCGTTTTCACTCTCACTCCAAAAATTTCCCAAAACTAAAAATCTTCCTTTCCCAACTCCCTAATCTTCATTTGCTAACAAGAATCAAGTGCTTCACTAAGGTATGCTATGCTTTTCATATCCTCTTCTCCATTTCCTTTTGGGTTCACATTTAGGTATGGTTAGGGATAGGATAGAGTTGGAGACCATGACTGTTGGAAGTAGCAAAAGTCACATCTTTGGAACCCTAGGAGGCTCCTGGAGATTTCCTGGTTCGCAGGGTTCGCGCCGCGAACGGGCCTTCGCGTCGCGAACTGGGGAATTCCAGGGCCATGTTTTTTATGCTGTTGATTGCTAACTCTCTTCATGTTTTGTTGTGTGGTTGTTCTGATGTTTAATGCAGATGTCAAAGAGAACCAAAACCACGGCTTTCGTTCAACCCCGATCATTAAGAAGGTTCACAAGTGACGAACACGAGGAACGATTCGAAAACCTTATCAAGAGAACCATCCAGCCGGAAAGGTTCATCTGTTTATTTCCGGGTGGGACTTATCGGAACGTGGTTTCAAATTTTGAGAGACGAAGATGGACGAAACTGTGTGAACTAGAAGCGGCAATCAACTATGATATTGTTCGGGAGTTCTATGCAAACGCCATGCATCAAGAAGAGGGGGTAACTTTCAACTACCAAACAAGGGTTAGAGGCAGGATCATTTCTTTTGGGAGGGATGCCATTAACTCATATCGTGGTAATCCTCTAACCCTTGGAGAGAATGAGCGGTGCGAGTATCGTACCCAGGAATTGGCTAATGTGTGGGATCTTCAAGCGGTGAATGCTACCCTGTGCCTTAGAGGAAAATCATTTGACCTAAATGATCAAGGACTTCCAAAATCTTGGAAAAGAGAAAATTTAAATCTGGAAGCAAGGGCATTTCTGGTGCTGCTGTTGAGCAATATTCGGCCAAGGAGCCACACCACCACGATCCCTCTGGATGTAGGATGTTTGTTGTACTACATTATGATCGGAAAATCTGTGGATGTAGCATCAATCATAGCGGGAGAAATGAGGAATATGGCTATAAGTGGAACCAAATTTGGTGGTAAAGCAGGTGTGCTTGCATACCCGGGGTTGATCATGGGACTTTGTCGTCGGGCGAATGTTGCCATTCCGGATGAAGTACACTTCTCTATCACTAGTGTGATTAACGATGCCTATCTGAATAGGTTCTGCCAAAGCCAAATGGATAGAACTGAAGGAGCTGGAACTTCATCATCCAGACCCAGACCCCGACCCCGCACTAATCCAGTCTTTGACCAGATGGCATTTGCCAATTATTGTTGCGAGAGCTTTGAGGCCTCTAGGAGGTCTCAATCATTTATCTTTGATGCTATGCAACAACAATTTCAAAACACGTTCCTTGCACCTGAAGCCCGCACATTTCCTTCTCAGGCGGAATATGTGGCTTATGCTAATTGGCCTGAGGGCAGGCCAGATTATATGGGGGGTGTAGGAGGTGGTGCAAACCCTAATGATGAGATGGAGGACGTCCTTGGAGCTGTAGGTGGTGGCCAAGAGGAGGAGGATTGAGGAGTTGGTGAATTTGAGGAGTTGTTGTCATTTTGAGTTTTCTTTGTATTAATTTTGTTTTGGAAAAATTTTGATGTACTTTTGGGTGGCTCTAGTTCACCAAAACTTTGTTTTTTGTTAGTTGTTTTGATAATTGCATGAATACTATTTGAGATTTAAGTGTGTTACAACCAAAAATTGGTTTACCAACATTTTTTGTTTAATTGTTCTTACTCTTAAGTCAAGCTTAAAGCAACCGAGAAATGTTCGCAAAGAAAGAAGCATAGGACACTTCGAGTGGTGATGATAAGAATTAGTGTCGGTATTTCTGTTGGTGTAAGCCCTAGAGGCCAATACTTTTTGGTATTTGTATCGAATTATTTATTAATAATAAAAGGCTTTTTCTTTATTACGTTTGTTTAATAAAGTCCCTAGAATAGCTAGTCTGTTTAATGTATCAAGTATGACTTAATCATGAGATCACATTAAACATAAGGACACTATTCTTAAAGTATCCGTAGTCGAGCTTTATTGTGAAGTGGGATGATATTAAAGCATTAAGACTATTATGTATATAGACTGATGATCACATCTCGTGGATCATGGATAAGGAGTTATCAAGTCTTAAACATAGGTATGAATATTAAGAGTAATATTTATACCGGATTGACCCGCTG
Organism: Lathyrus oleraceus; assembly: GCF_024323335.1. NCBI lineage: Eukaryota > Viridiplantae > Streptophyta > Magnoliopsida > Fabales > Fabaceae > Lathyrus > Lathyrus oleraceus. The sequence goes on from NC_066579.1 coordinate 133,175,563, forward strand.
TGAGAATACTATATAGAAAGTTATGCAAAGTGTCATAAGTTATTCTCATGGTGATAATGGTGTATACCACTCTTCGACCTGAAACCACTATGGACCCTAGATGTAGAGTCGAGTGCTTTATTGCTGATCAAACATTGTCCATAACTGGATAACCATAAAGACAGTTGATGGGTACTCCACGAAGCATGTTGAGGGACATGAGTGACCTAGATGGAATTTGACCATCCTGGATAACAGGATAAATGTATATGGGCCCAATATTGAACTGGACAAGGATGACACGGTCTATGCCTTATATTCAATATAGACATAAGGGCAAAAGGGTAATTATACACATAAGTATTATCACATAAGGAATTGTCAGATCACATGACATTTTCGTGTCTTGGGTAGCAGTGATGTGTTGCTAGATACCTCTCACTGTTTATTATGTTAAATACATGATTTAATATAATTACCAATGCCGCGAAAACCTACAGGGTCACACACAAAGGACAGATTGATGAGAGATAGAGTAACTAAGGAACACCGTAAGGTACGGTGCCCTTAAGTGAATTGTAGAACATTGTAAAGGTACGATGTACTTAAGTAGAATACGAAATATGGTAAGGTACCATGAGCTTAAGTGATTTTGGGCATATTATAAGATATGGGCCAAAATACACTTAAGTGGGTCTTTTAGCTTGAAGCCCACACAAGTGGTTCTGTAAATAGAACCCTTGTGCAGAAGCATTCAGCGCGGTTGCATTATTTTCGTTTTCTCTCTCTCTCTCTCTCTCTCACACACTCAAAGCCTTCATTTGTACCAGCTAGCACTGAGATTGAAGGAATCCGTTCATGTGGACTGAGTAGAGACGTTGTCATCATTTAACGTTCGTGATCGCTCCGTGGATCTGCATCAAAGGTTTTGATCGTCACAAGAGATCTGCACCAAAGGTTTCAATCGTCACAAGAGGTAAATATTCTATCACTGATCATGACCATTCGTAAGGATCTCTAAAGGAGAAAATTTTAATTTCTGTTGCGTTTTGGATCGCAATTCTCCTTCAATTTCAAGGTACACTTTATCGCTTTCTAGACTTAACATGAGTAGTTTGATGGTATGTGCAAATTCTATATCATAAATTCATTGAAGTATATGTCATTTTTGAATCAAAATAGGACTTAACCAATTGTGAGGAAGCTTCCCATTGTACACTAAAATGCGGGAAACCGAGCATTATTTCAACTCATTCTTATCATGTTAAATCATACATCAATCCATTTTTGTATGAAAATTTTGAAAATGATAGAGGCATTGTTTGTGAGAAAAACCACTTGACCAAAAAGTTTGAATCAACTAACCTTGTGAGGAATAATCCTTAGTTAAACCCCTTTGAGCTTATTTTAGGATTCATTTGATTGATCATTGTAAAATCAATTGAACATGTTGGAATAAATGAATCCTAATTTCTTTCGAATCAATTGAAACCTCAAACCGAGTTGTTTGCAAATTTTGCCTTTTGCTTATTTCTAAGTAGGGAACATTATTGAATAAATTTGGTTTTGGAATCTAAAGTTGGGGAGAGTAAAGTGAAGATTTGATTAGAAACTTGGAAAAGTGAGTTTTATGAAAGGGTGAAAATATGAAAAGAAACAAGAAAAAGAAATCACCCTTTGAAACCATAGAGCAAAGAAAAAAGAAAAGAAAGAAAAAAAAAGCAAAGAAAATGCTCATGGTTGTGTGGATGTAAAAAGAAAAAGAAAAAAAGAGATAGGGATCAAAGAAAGGGAAATTGTGTAGAGTTGAATGTCTGGGAATGCTCCCTTAGAATAGGCAACTTTGTTGAATTCTCTTAATCATATCCTTTCTTGTAACCTAAGCCACATTACAACCTTTGAAAGACCTCTTGATTCTCATTTTTCACATGATTTGGTATTTGTAGTGATAACCTCATGATTTGAGTTGTTGTTGATCTAATTGCTTGGATGAGTGAAAGTAACCATTCATGTTATTCATCATTATTATGATGTGTGTGTAAGTTTGATTCAATTTTGACATATATGGCTTTGAATTCCTTGGAATGATTTTTGCACTCAACCATTTCTCTTATTCATGATTTATCTAGAATTGAGATAGGTGGATTGAGAAATTGCCAAACACTTTTGAACCATTTGAATATCCTTGGTAAATCTTTGTTCAATCTTTTGTGTCATTGCTTTGGTTGTGAGGGTGGAAACTTTTGTTTAGGGACAAACAAAATGCTAAGTTGGGGAGAGTTGTTAGGGACCAATTAGTACTACTTTTTATATCATTTTATTGGTCCCCTTTACCAAGTTTTGATGTAATTACACACTTTTATTCTCACTATTTTGTATAAATGCAATTAGGTTTAATTTATTTTGTTTTGAATAGTTATTTCACATAATTGTTAGTTTTGTAGAATTTTTGGATGAGAGAGCTTTTGGAATGCAACATCATAATTTGGAAGAGGTGTTGAATGCAAGGTGGAGGCTCAATTTTGGAAGAATACCACTTGGAAGATTCTTGGTTGAAGCTTGCAAAGCAAGGAAGCTGAGATAGTCTCAGTTCGCGCCGCGAACCACCTTCGCGCCGCGAAGGCTGCGAATCCAGCAAGCTGATTCTGGTCAAAAGTGCTGCTTTCAAGGCCAGTTGGTTTTGCCATTTTGGTGTCTGCCTTGGGAGAGCTTTTCTGCCTTAGATGGGAAATGATCAAATGAGGAAATGTCAACCCTTTTTAGAAATTTAGAATGGAAATTGATATGTTTTCTAACATTACTCTAGTATTCCATTATCCATTATTATTGATACATTGAGATATTTTGAAGAGAGAAAAACAAAGTTTTTCTTCCATTGACATTCTGCTTTGTACAATGATGATGAGGAGCTAAACTCCATTTTGTCAAGATTGAAGGTAGTAGCTATTCTCACTTGTTTATGTATTCCATTTGATTTATATATATGATAAAGGTTGTTGATGTATTGAATGCTATTTTTACCCTAAGTTGAAAATCAGATTTGAGTAGTTGTTGAAAGAGATTATTTGAGTCTTGACATAAAATAGATTTTCAAGTAGTGAATAAGTTGTAGAGATAGATTTATTCATTACTCTTCTTTGGTATCAAACATTAAAGATTTCTATATTGATAGTTAGATGGAGAGATCGTCTAAGGATCAATATAGTGATTATCACAATATCATTTAGACATAAATGACTTTGAGAGGATACTTGAACATCATCAATAATCTTAAATCTATATAGTTATCATAAGGAATCATAAGCATTTGGAATAGTGAACTCCAATCTTGCCAAGCTTTTACATTTGATTAAAACCATTTTTCTGTTTTTAGTGACATTTACTCACAAGATAACTTTCCAAACCAAACAACTTTGTTACTTTCTAAACTTATAATAATTTGGATTATAGAACGGCGGTAATAACAACCAATCTCTATGGATACGATATAAAAATATTTGTCGAAGATATACTTTTCAACAAGACACAAGGCTCATCTTCATTCTTGATGAATCCATATTATTTTACTGTTTCATCAAAATGAAGATTCCATCTTCTGGAAGCTTGCTTCAATCCATAGATTGATCTTTGTAACTTACATATCTTTTGGGCTTCTTCTGGTATGTCAAATCCTTTAGGTTGTGTCATGTACACATCCTCAACAAGATTCCCATTAAGGAAAGTAGTTTTGACATCCATCTGCCATATTTCATAATCATGATATGCAGCGATAGCAAGTAAAACCCGAATAGGTTTAAGCATTGCAACTAGTGAAAAGGTTTCATCATAGTCAACCCCATGAATTTGTTTATATCCTTTTGCAACCAGTCTTGCCTTATAGGTATGTACCTTACCATCCATGCCAGTCTTCTTTTTGAATACCCACTTGCATCCTATAGGGTTAACTCCTACAAGAGGCTCTACCAAGGTCCAAACCTGGTTTGTGTACATGGAATCCATTTCAGATTTCATGGCTTCTAGCCACTTCTCAGACTCGGGACCAGTTATGGCCTCTTGGTAGGTCACATGATCATCTTGATCCATGAGTAATACATCACCTTGATCAGTTATGAGATATCCATATCTCTCAGGTAGGTGACGTATCCTGCTTGACCTACGTTGGTCTTGTTCTACTTGAGCAGGTTGCTCTTCCACAACTACTTGTGTTTCCTACTCTAATTCTTCCATAGGTGTATCAATGCTTTGTGATTCTTAAATTTCTTCAAGCTCTACTTTCCTCCCACTGATTCCTTTGGAAATAAAATCTTTTTCTAGGAAAACTCCAGTTCGAGCAACAAACACTTTACCCTCTGATGGATTGTAGAAGTAATACCCTCTTGTTTCTTTAGGATATCCCACAAATAAGCATTTGTCAGATTTGGGCTCAAGCTTAGTTGAAATTTATCGTTTCACATAAACTTCGCAACCCCAAATCTTCATGTATGACATATGTGGTTTCTTACCACTCCATATATCATATGGTGTCTTCTCAACCTTTTTGGATGGAATACGGTTAAGTGTGTAAGCTGTTATCAATAGGGCATGTCCCCAAAAGGAGTTTGGAAGATCGACATGACTCATCATGGATCAGACCATGTCTAACAAGGTTCAATTTCTTCTCTCAGATACACCGTTCCATCGGGGTGTTCCAGGAGGAGTAAGTTGGGATAGAATCCCACACTCTTTCAGATGGTCATCAAATTCTAGGCTTAAATACTCACCACCTCGATCTAATCGAAGAGTTTTAATATTCTTACCTATTTGGTTTTGTACTTAATTCTTGAATTCCTTAAACTTTTCAAAGGGCTCTGATTTGTGTTTCATTAAATACACATAACCATATCTACTGAAATCATCAGTAAATGTGATGAAGTAATGAAAACCTCCTTTGGGTGGTATGTTCAATGGTCCACATACATCGGTATGTATGAGGGCCAAAAGATCATTAGCCTTTTCACATTTTCTTGTGAATGGAGACTTTGTCATCTTTCCAATCAAACAAGATCTGCATGTCTCATATGATTCATAGTCAAAAGAGTCCAAGAGTCCATCTTTATGGAGTTTGGAAATGCGTTTCTCATTTATATGGCCTAATCGAAAATGCCAAAGGTAAGTTGGATTTAACTCATTAAGTTTCATCCTTTTAGTATTAATGTTATAAATAGGCATTTCAAGATCAAGGATATATAGTCCATTGTTCATTTGTGCAGTATCATAGAATATATCATTCAAATAAATGGAGCAACCATTGTTCTTTATTATAAAAAAAAACCAAACTTGTCCAAACAAGAAACAGAAATAATATTCCTGCTAATTGCAGGTACATAATAACAGTTCTCTAACTGAATTATTAAACCACTAGGTAAAGTCAATACATAAGTTCCTACGGCTAAAGCATCAACCTTTGCTCCATTGCCAACTTGTAGGTCAACTTCACCTTTTGCCAAATCTCTACTCCTTTTTAGCCCCTGCACATTGGTATAAATGTGAGAACCGCATCCAGTATCTAATACCCATGATGCATAAGTAGATAAATTAATTTCAATAACAAAAATACCTGAAGTTGAAGTCTTTACTCCATTCTTCTTATCTTCCAGGTACTTTGGGAAGTTTCTCTTCTAGTGTCTGATGTTACCGCAATGGAAGCAAGTTCCTTCCTTTGTTATGCCTCCATTAGGATTCAAGGCAGGAGCAGTGAGTTTGAGTTTGGTAACTTCCTTGCCTTTCCCTTTATCACCCTGCTTTGTGGATCTTTTGTTCTGTCTCTTTCCATTTCCGATCATCAGAATGGACTTCCTTTTTGACTTCAGATTCTGCTCAGCAGTTCTTAACATGGCTAGCAGTTCAGAAGGAGATTTGTCCATATCATTCATATTGAAATTAAGGATAAATTGACTGAATCTATCTGGAAACGATTTCAAGATCAAATCAGTCGCAAGTTCTTTTCCGAGGGGAAACCCCAACCTCTCAAGGTTCTCCACATACCCAATCATCTTGAGCACATGGGGACCTATAGGGGCTCCTTCAGCTAACTTGCCTTGAAAAAGGGCTTTTGAAACTTCAAACCTTTCATGTCTTGCCTGCTCTTGATAGAACATCTTCAGGTGTTCGATCATATCGAACGCTGCCATGTTCTCATGTTGCTTTTGCAACTCTGAGTTTGTGGTAGCTAGCATGAGGCAAGCAGTTTCATTGGCATCATCAACATGCTTCTTATAAGCATCTCTTTCTGCCTTAGGTGCAGAACTAGGAGGTTCCTCTTCAGGAACAGGTTTCTCCAAGACATACAACTTTCTATCATGTTTGAGGACAATCCTCAGATTTTGGTGCCAATCCAGAAAATTTGTCCCAAACAATTTTTCCTTATCAAGGATTGATCGCAAAATATTGTTAAAGGTGTTTGTTGTCATGGTAATCTACATGAAAATAATGAAAATATAAGTATCAATAACATATTTAATTAGGCCTTTAATTAAATATGCTCCCACTATTTTACTCAAAATAAATGACCCTCACCACTTAATTCGGAAAATCCCATTGGAAGATTTTCTTGTGGGTCGAGATCCACATTTCACTTTGTTTTAAGTCCGCGTAGGCGGATTACACAAAACTAGGTTATTTAGGTAGGAACTCCTTCCAATTGTATCTAATACAACTCTCGAATATTTTAGTTGGGTGAATAACTCCTTATTTCAATCCATCACATGGATCATTTCCAACTCTTGCTTCTAAACATATATAATCTTATTATAATTTGTTTAGTTAAGTTTGACCCATTGTTTTAGCAATTGGATATTACAATTATCCCATCACACCTTACTAATATAGAACATGCACCTTGCGTAGGTGAAACCTACATTATTCGATACTAGTCTTGATGAGTGCCAAAACATGGAAAGCATAAACTTAATATTTAATTTGAGGGAATTTGCAATTATTATGATCTCACCGGCTTATTTATCATATAAATCTTCACTCACATGCATCAACATACATTCACATGCATCAACATACATACAAAATAAAATAGTTATGGCCCCTAGCGCAATTGTTCCCCCAAGCCAATGAGAGAATCTAAGCTAACCTAATAACGATCTAAGCTTTTCCAAGCAAGATCTTCAAGGTTGTCCTCCTTTGATATTGTATTCTTCTCTTTCGTCATAACATTACATTACATAAAATAAACTCGTTTTACATACGGGGGAGTGAGATGGGAAAAGAAGTTACATTAAGAGATTAAAAGAGAGGCACGACACGCATGTCGTATTTTAAAATCCCAAAACAAAATAAAGGAAAACTAAGGCCATTACTGATCACCATAAGACAATAATAATAAACACATTATTATTATTTATTTAAATTATGTTAATTAAATAAACTAAATTAAATTTTGGCGACCGATCACACTACGCAGAGTTAGTCGAGGTTTCCGCTGCCCGATCAGCGGACGGTAGTTCCGCTGACCGTTCAGCGGAAGGGGGTCAAGGGGCAACGCCCGCTACGAGGTTGCAAGGGCAACGCCCCAACGCAAAATTTTAATGAACAATTCATTTGAAATTGACGTCGATTTTCACATCAATACTTGATACTTAAAGCACAACTCTTGCACAGTCACAACCTTAATTGCATAACTCTTTGACAATAAAACCCTTGTACCGTCATGAACCCTAATGCACCAATTTCATACCGTCAAACACACCTCGATTGTTAATTTAAAATGATTGATCAACACGTCATTGCTTCACCATACTTTCGTCGGATTCTGAAGCAAATGACCATTGATCGCTCAAAGGAAAATAACCATTAAGTGTTTGAATGAACGAAAGAGAAACAATATATCATATATACCATATTTTGCATCAGAATTACTTATATCATATATATAACTTTATCGATATCAATTGTGTAACCTATGGACGATCGATGTATCGCTGTTTCACCATACTAACGTCGTATTCTGAAGTATAGTCAACCTCAATCATCCAAATCATACACACATGATGCCAAATTTAATTACTCGTGTATTCTTTGATCCATTCTGTCTTTTAAAAATATTAATACATAAAATACAGAAAATAAACAACTATCAGATGCATGGTTTCGTAAGTGGCTCTGATACCACTGAAGGAGAAAAGCGATCCAAAACGCAGTGGAAATTAAAATTTTCTCCTTTAGTGATCCTTACGAATGAGCATGATCAGTGATAGAATTGTTACCTCTTGTGGCGATTGAAATCTTTGATGCAGATCTAAGGAGTGATCACGAACGTTGAATGACGACAACGCCTCTGCCCAGTCCATGCGAACAGATTGCTTCAATCTCAGTACTAGCTGCTATGAATGAAGGCTTTGAGTGAGATAGAGAGAGAAACGAAATTTCAAGTGCACAAATGCTTTCTACTTATACAACCACTTGTGTGGGCTGCAAGCTAAAAAGCCCACTTAAGTGTATGTGGTCGATATCTTATAATATGCCAAAATCACTTAAGCGTGTGGTACCTTACCATATTTCGTATTCTACTTAAGTACATCGTACCTTATGATGTTCTACAATTCACTTAAGTGCACCGTATCTTACGGTGTTCCTTATTTACTCTATCTCTCGTTAATCCGTCCTTTTGTGTGTGACCCTATAGGTTTTCGCAACATTGATAATTAATTTTAAATCACGTATTTAATATAATAAATAGTGAGCGCTATCTAGAAACACATCACTGCTACCCAAAACACGAAAATATCATGTGATCTGACAAATACTTTTGTGATAATACTTATGTGTACAATTACCCTTTTGCCCTTATGTATATATTAAACATAAGACATAGACCGTGTCATCCTTGTCCAGTTCAATATTGGGCCCGTAGACATTTATCTATTACACAGGATGGGCAAATTCCATCTAGGTCACTCATGTCCCTCAGCATGCTTCGTGGAGTACCCATCAACTATCTTTATGGTCATCCAGTTACGGACAACGTTTGATCAACAATAAAGCACTCAATTCTACATCTAGGGTCCATAGTGGTTTCAGGTCGAAGGGTGGTATACACCACTATCACCATGAGAATAACTTATGACACTTTGCATAACATTCTATATGGTATTCTCATAGCGGGTCAATCCAATATAAATATTACTCCTAATATTCATACCTATGTTTAAGACTTGATAACTCCTTATCCATGATCCATGAGATGTGATCATCAGTCTATATACTGTAGCGGGAAATTCATGATCGTTAAGCTATTGACAAGCTAAAGATCAATTAACAAGAGTCGCCACCGCGCTTTTATTGTTTCCAAAGGAAAAGGGAAAAAGTACGAACAAGACCCAAATAGTAAGAAGTTTTCAAATAATAACTAATAAAAGTTAGAGATCACAGGTAAGGGGGTTGGTTACACAGAGGGAAGGTGTTAGCACCCAAAGTGTCCTAGGTACTTCTAGGGAGCCCTTTTTGTGTGCATATGTATTTTGTACAAAGTGATGTTTACAAACAAATAGAATGGGGGGATGAGAAAAGAATTCATTAATTATATTTTTGTGTTTGACAAGACCTTCGGTCTTGTGCCTACGTACCAACATAAAAATGAGGGATCAAAACCTCGTAGTTCGTGCTACAAATTTCAAAGTGAGTATGTTGGTTTTAACAAAAATTAAGCTTGAAAGGCATAAAGGCCTAAAATGGTTTGAATGAGTTAGTTCTTTTTGGCTTTTTTTGAAATTTTAAGTCAAGTATAGTTAAGTTTATTTACAAGTTTGATTTAATAAAATAAGTTTGAAAATGCAATGGCATAAGGCCAAAGTTTCTATCTTTTGTAAAAGTTGTCAAAGTTTAGAACAAAAAATAGTTCACACAAAGAAGGTTTTAAAAATGGAGGGAGATATTTTGAAATTTAAGAAAAAGGGAGAAGATGAAGAGACTACCCTATGCACAAAATTTAAAAGTTTAAAGTTGAAAAGATCTAATCAAATGGGTAGCAATCCACTAGACAAGTATGTCAATAGAAACCCAGAATTCCCTTGGACTTTTAGAATCAAGCAATACACAAATGCACAATTATATTAATCTTGAAGAGAAAAGGCATCAAATAAAGATGGCCTCATCCAAGCTTATCCATTTCATGATCTTCTTCAAAAAAGCCCTTGCAACAGATGAGTTTCACAAGTCACAGGTTCAACATAACAGCTTAACAATGATCAATGTTGGAGATGAACTGGAGAGATCTTGAATGGTGTATCAGATGAACTTCAAATTTCAAGCACTTGATCCTTCAACAAATTGGCATTTACCAAGTCCATTAGCAAAGGAGGTTGCCTAGATTCTAAGTCCAATTGGTCCACAGGTCAAGCCAACAGTCCACTCAAAAGTCTTTTAGGGTTTTTGTTATTATTATGTACATTAATGGTCAAAGACCAATCAAACAAACAAAGTATATACAAACAAAATATGTCACACAATATGGTCCAAATGGACAAAGTGAAAATTAAATTAACATAAACAATTAGAATGATATGTATAATGGCAAATGATATAAGGTACTAAAAGTAAGTTGCATTAAAATTAAAGACTTGAAATTAAAAGTTATTGGTTAGTAAGTTAGAAGTTAGTTTTGTTTTACTTTTGATTTCAAGACATTCTTTGGAGAACACTCAACCCACTTGCCACAAGCATGGATCCTTGAACCAAAACATCTTCCAAAGGAAGGAAAGAAGGCCAAGTTTCCACACAATACCATGGAAGAGGGGAGACTTAAAATCTCACTAACTAGAATGCTTATGCCTTTTATGTCACAAATTTAGCGCTATGTTAAGCAATTGTAATTGGACTTATGTAGAAGTCACAACTATTTGAGGTCGGGCATTAAACTTTTGGTGTTAATGCATGTTGGAGACATAGTATTATGAAATATGCTCATTAAACATACCACACACACAAAAATATGCAAAAGGTGTGGCATAATCTCATCCATACTCATGTTAATCTTTCAGTTAACTAGCATTAGGATTTTGAGATGTCATTGGCCAAATGGAAATGAATGAATGAAGAAGGGGAATTAGATGAAGGGGAAGGGGATGAATGAGATCACAAATTGGTCAAAGGAGGACTTTTACCAAATTAATATCATTCATTCATTTTGGAAGATGGAATGTACATTCCATCAATTCCCTAAATCCAATGATATTAACTTGACAAAGTCAAATCAACCTTGACCAAGGCCCAACAACAAACAATCAAACTCAATTAAGTCTATACAAATGGTCAACACAATTAAAATGGTATTTATTCAATTAAAAATATTAAAATAATGCATTAAATTCAAATATGTTTTGTCCAAATCCTAAAATCTCATCAAAACACCAAATAAATGGCCATGAGATTTATCATAGGTCAAACAAGGTCAAAGGACCTTGGAGAAAAAATTTCATAATTTTTGTACATTTAAAAATATTTTTAAATAATTAAAAACAAATTCAAAATCAATTAATTCATGAAAAGGCAATTAAAACAAAGTATTAGAAATTCAAAAATACGTGGACCATCATATCTCCCTCATTAATTGAGGTGGCAAATCTGATGGTCCAAAACGCGCGTTCCACCAATGTCTTAGTCAACCGCGTGGCACAAATGGTAATCACAAGGAACGATCTAGATTAGAACATGAGACTTAGATCAAGTGGTTCAGAGGTGAGACACCTCATCGCCGGAGCCAGAGCTCCGATCATCTTCCCCGGTGAGCTCCACCGGACTGGTCAAGATGAACCATCACCAAAATAACAAACAGGGATATGATCTTAAAGAAAAAACATCACTGACCATGAATATGACCTCCAATTCCTCCAATTCCAAATATATTAAGAGATATGTGGAATTGAAAAATGAGGTTCATGATCTGAGTTGCTTTGATTTGGCCTCAAAGCAACTCAATCTTCTTGCCTACATTGGTAGGACTTTAGACAACCAAAGAATCAATGAAATTGAGCAATAAATTGAGAGAATCGAAGAGTTTAAACTTTATGCAAATTACCTTCAATGGAGGTCTGAACTTGATGGATCTTGATCTGAATTGTGCTTGGCTTCACTTCAATTGCTCGCAGGAGAGGAATGGAAAGGTTTAGAAGCAATGGACTCCTAGAGAATTGAATTCCAAAATAGTGGAGATTCAAGCTCAAATTCAAATGAATTTTTTAGGGTTATCCTATTAGAGTGAAGGGTTTTCAATAGAGATTCAAAGCTGGCGCAATGTGTGTGTGATTTCTGAGCAAATGCTGCTGTATTTATAGCCAAATCCATGTGATATTTGCACACTCTTTTCAACCTTCCAAATTTGGAAAATGATGGTAGTATGGTGCATGGGCGCGCATAGGCCCATGAAATGATAGCTTGAAGTCCAAAATGAATTATCAGATATGTTGGAGCTAGCTTGAAATTCAAGGCAATTGTACATTGTTGTTTGAAGTTGGATCCATGCCAAATGATATCATCCTGTTTAAGCCATGCGCAGCCTATGCATTTCTTATCCAAAATGAATGAATTTGAGCTCTTTGGAAAGGTGAGATCAAGAGGAAAACGTTTGATGTTGAACACTTTTTCATTTGGAGCTTGGAACTTGGAGAAATTTTAGGTGGAAGTTTGGAAAAATTTGACATATCAAAATTTTTCTAAGTGTCAAGCCATATGTCTCAATATTCCACTTTGCTTAACTTTTTATGGGAGCTCCAAATGAGAAAAGTGTCTTCATCAAAGTTGTATATATCTCAAAGACATTCAAAATGGTAACAAATTTCATGTCATTTGGATTTGAAATGATAGAGTTATGCATTTTTGAAGTTTGAAAAAATCACTTGGTCAATGGTATAGGTCAAAAGTGACCTATAATGTAGCCTCATATCACATGCTCAAAAAAGTTGAATTATCTCCCACTCCAAACATAAAAGTTGAATTAGACACATTGAATTTGATTTTGCAACCTGGAAATATTATATATCATAAAAATTGAGCAAGTGATGGCCTTGGGAAGTTGACTTTCAAATTAGGGTTTAGACAAAATGACCTATAATGTTTCAACAGAGTGTAACACCTCAAAATTTGCCCTCCTCTCTTGGGACTAGCATAACATATTACATATCATTTTTAGGTCATTAGGCATTGCATATTGCATATCATGTGGTTACATTGTGCAAGTCATACTCCTAAGTCTTGATCAGAAGATGAGGAAGTCAAGGTGCAAGCTAAGGTTTCATTGGACTGGTCATTGATCATCTGAGGATGTGGGGGTCCAAATTAGGGTTTCATGGTTCTCAAAGGATATTGGTCTTCATCTTGTTTGAAATGATACATCATCATCATCATGGTTTGATTTCATCAAGTGTTGAAGCAGATTCCTTGAGATTAGGATTTTGACCACTGGTCAACCCTAATCAGTTGCATTGGGCTAATCAGGGCATGATCAGGAGATGGGGTTTATGATGGCTATGGGGTTCATTCTATGATTATATTGAGCTTATTGAGGCTAGGGTTTCACCCTTGAGCCATTTCATCTGGAGATTGGGGCTTAACTTGATCTATGCATTGCCAGATTCATCTATCAGCTGAAAAGTCAACTGTGGTCAACTGTACATGATCTGATGGATTTGGAGGTGGAAATGAGTTGGATACACTTCATTCATGTTGGAACAAGTGTTATTTGACATTGCAAAGCTTAAGAATGAAGAAAATCAAGTCAGAACAAAAATTGCCAAAAATAGAAAGTGACTTGTAATAGAAGTTTCCAAAAATGGAAAGTTTTTGACCTCAAAATTACATGTCCAAGGAAGCTTCAAATGAAAATTTGTTCAACATGAAAGTTGTAGATCTTGTTCTCACCTTTCCAAAAAGTCCAAGAACTTGAAAATCCCATGTATGGTTGTCAAGTTATGGCCCAGTGAATTTCAAAAATGACCCATAATCAGGAGGGCATAACTTCCACATGGATTGTCCAAATTGAGTGATCTTTTTATGCACAAACTCCATTTGACATGTACTTTCATGGTGCATAATTGGATTTTCTCAAAAATGGTCAATGCAAAAAGTGAAATTTCAACTGGACAGTTAAATGAACCAGGGGCAAAATTGTCCAACTTGTGAAATAATGGGAATTTTTGGATGGGGATTTTTGCAACACTTCACAAATGGCATTTGAAACTTGTTGGAATATTCATAACATGCCAAGGCTTCATGGTTTGGAAATTGGCTTTTGAAATGGACTTGAAAATGAACACATAAGCCATCACATAGTGAAAATGAGAAATATGCATCCAATCAACATAAGCCAAGTTACAACAGCTCACACATGTCATTTTGAGAGTGTGTGAGCTGTCCATGAGCTGGCAATGAGTTGGCATGAGAAGTTACATTTTTGCCCTTGGTGTGAAAATGACATTTTGGTAATCACTTGGCATTTGGTTAATTAGTGTGATTAAGCATGGATTAAGCAAGAATATATAAGCCTAATCATAACTAACTCCAACAGAAAATCACAATTCCCAAAATCAGATCCAAATTCTCCAAATTCATCACATTCTCTCAAGAACACAAAACATAAAAAAATCCTTCAAACTCTTCCAATTCTCCATGGAATTCGAAAATTCTTGTTGATCCAATCTTCATTCAACTTCTTCTTGGACTGTTGTTGGAATTCATCATCAAATGCACACCTAATCGCGACTGTCCATACAAGATCCATCCATGGTGAATTCAGATTTCTTCTTCTAGAAGCCATTGCAATAGATCCTGAGCATTTCAGTCAACTTCTTGGAGCATATGCTGTATCTGTTTCGCATCCAAACGCGCAAAGAACATCCAATTCGATACTGCCTTCAAATCAAGGTCAGAATTCGAATATCACCATTGCCTTCATGTTTATGTGCGTATTGTAGCTTGTTTCATGTGGATTTCAATGATGCTTCTGGTTTGTGAAATGGATTAGTGTAGAGGAAGTAATGTTGATTAGAAACTTTGATGCCAAACCCTAAGTTCTTCGATTTAGAAAATTTAGGAACAATTGGACGAAATCATGATGATATTTGGACTCTACGTGACGAGACCTTTCCAACGCCTATTCGCTTGTTGATTTTCATTGAAGTTTGTTGTTCTTCATGTTTATGGATTTCTGGAAAAAGACGTGTTGAAGAAGAAGGAATTCTGGAAAATATAGGCTGTTCAATCCGTTTTTTCATTTAAATTTTCAAACAACGTGTTTCCCGCGCCTGTGAAGCATTATTTACCAAATTGCCATTCGTCATTTTAATTAATTAATTTAATTCTAAATAATTATTAAAAAATCATACAAATCTTAGAAAAATCATAAAAAAATATTGGATGATCAGAAAAATGTGAGGATTTTTTCTATGGATTTCAAATTCCCTGTAGAATTTTATGGACATGAATTTGCAAGTTGTGCCTGGTAAAAAATAGGTTTGACCTAGGGTTGTTTGACTTGTATGCAATTTTGACACATTTTGCCATTTCCATTGTGAAATTCTCATGTTTAAAAAGAAATGTTTGAAAATTTTTGTGGTGATTGTAGACATGTTTCTGGTGATTTACATGTAAATTTTGTGAATTTTGGATACCTGATGATTGAGTTATGAATTTTTGTATCTAGGTGTGACAATTTGTGTCACACCTAGCTAGGTCAACTTTCTGGATTTATTTTCATGACCTAGGCTTGTTAGAATGGAATGAAATTTTGCATGGATGTTCATGAATATGTTAAGATGCTATGTGAATTCTTCTGGATTTTTATGTGGCATTTTCAATTTGATTGGTATTTTTCATTTCTGTATGTCAATTGTGCAAGCTCATGTGATATATGTTGGGATATCTTGTGTGAAATGCTCACAGGGTATTGAATGATGATGAAATTTGGTGTGCTGGTTGTAGACACATTGTAGGACATCCCTGTTTTGGTCCCATTCATTTCTTAAATGTTCTCACTGATTTATGAATTTTTGAAGTGAATGCTTGTGTTGATGTTGTGCTTTGGCTCATATAATTGTGTCTGTTTTTCTTGATTTTCATTGACATGGTTCCTTCTATCCAATTGAGCTGAAAATTGACATGCTATACCTTGAATATGTCCTGTTTAGGTGTAAATTATTTGAGGATTTTTGGAATTGTTTTGATATGGAATTGAATGCAATAGTTCTGTTTGGACATTGGATGTTGCATTTGACCTAGTTTGACTTGTTTTGGTCATGAAATGAATATGATGAATGGTATGAGTATGGGATCAATTGTATTTGCTTTCTATTTGCTTTAACTTGATTTTGGTTGAGAATTACTTGTTGTTTAGAATTTTTTCTCCCTTTTGGACCCTAGGCTTGGCCTAGTGGTCCAGTGTCTCACATTTGCTTGATTTTTCAGGATGAAAAGCACAATGCTTAAGGAGATTGAACCAAGTGGATTAAATTGACATTGTTTGATGTTGAGAACTAACATAAATTTGTTTTGTAGGTTGTGAAGCTTGAGCTTGAGCTTATAGCTTGCCTTGATTGTGTGTTATCTGTATAGTCTGACTGGTTAACATTTGCTGTTTATTGTTGTCTGTCTGCGTACTGATGATACTTGATTGTTTTCAGGTACCTTTAGTTGCTTACAGTTCTTTAAGAACTTGCTTGCTGCTGCTTGGTTTTTAAACCACTTGAGGTAGGACTTCTATTCTTCATGTAGTCTGGAGACCCGGTCTGTTATTTGGCCGGGCAAACTGTCTGAAGTCCTCCTTAAGAGGCGATGCTTGTGATTGTTTAATATTGTGCCTAAGCAGGTGAAGTCCTCTATGAGGCAATTGGTGGAAGTTAGGGATATGCAATCTATCCCCCACTATTCAATGAGTCGTCCCTCTGCTCACACGGCTGTGTGTTGATGCATTGGGACACAAACCCAAGATCTTGTGCTGTTGCACAATCGAGTCAGAGTCTTTGAGCGTAGAAGGGTCCCTCCATTCTGGACCCACGCTCCTTTGTCTAAAAGCTCTCCCTGGTCAGGGATAAGAGCTGTGAGGTCTCATCCTCACTTCACCTTTTCATCTGCTTCACCTTAGCCTCGTAATGGCAAGGTTAAGAGCGAATAATACCCATGTACAGATGACTTGCTTCGGCAGTAAAACCCATTGTTTGAGCCCACTTGACTGGTTATAGTGTGTGCTATGTGAATATTTGTTTGACATGTTTGCTTGAAATGCTTGTTTTGATTTGTATGCTTGTATGCTTGCTTCTTTCCTGGATAGGATTAGTTTGCAATGGTGCAAGTAGGTAGAAACCTGAACGTAGGGTAATGATGCATGACAACACTAGGCTCGAGTCCAGCTCCCTGGTAGTGTGTCTTCCCTCGGTTTCTGGCTAGATTTTCTTTCCCTTGAGGGGGAACTACATCACCCTGATCCTTGTTCCAGACGAGGTATGTAGGCAGGTGGTCGTGCGAGACCACTCCGGGCAACCTTTTTCTTTTTTGTGTGTGTTTACTTGTTATCTGACTGTGTGTTTGGCTTGGATGCCGACGTAAGTCCAGTAATTGGCTGTCGGGCTCCGCGTTTGCCCTTTTGAGTGTGTTTTGGTTCGGATGCTGACGTAATTCCATCAAGTGGTTGTCGGGCTCCATGTTTGCCATCTGTTTGTGCGTTTTGTGTTGTTTGGCGTGCGTAAGCCGAACTACAGTGGCTCTGATTCTCGTTCCAGACGAGATATGTAGGCAGAGGACGCGATGTCCTATCGAGCTCCCTTCTCCTAACCCCACCTGCGTTCCCTGTGTGTGTGTGTGATGTTTAGCAACCTATTCTTTATTTTAGAACGTGGATCCCGTCGAGTACGACGGACGTGAGGGGTGCTAATACCTTCCCCTTGCGTAACCGACTCCCTTACCCTTTCTCTTTGGTCGCAAGACCATTTCCTTTCCAGGTTTCTCTGAGCGTTTCCTTTCCCTATCTTGGGATAAATAACGCGTAGTGGCGGCTCTGTGTTGTGTTTTTATTTGAGTCCCGCCGGTTGTTTTTTCGCAGGATGCGACAGCTGGCGACTCTGCTGGGGCAATGACGTAAGATGTTGACCTGTGCTGGTCCATCTTCCCTAAGCGAGTCCTTCCTAGCGCTCTAGGATAGTTTAGGTTGCTTGTGATGTTTGATTTATTGCATTTATTATTCTGACTGTGTATATATTTGCATTAATGTCTGCATGCATCATACTATCATGTTGTTGCCGTCCTCTGTGCAGGTGGTTCCCTCTGTTTGGGGTGGGTGTTCTGAGTGGGGCTAAAACCCAGGCCCGAGTATACACCTAGGATTAGTGTGGTCTCATGTTGCCTCTTTCATGTTAAGTCAACATGTGCCTAGCGGCGTGATGTACCACAAGCCGGACGAGGCTCATTTGGTAGTGCTCTTCTCTGTGGGTATTCCACTTTGTTTGAGTTACTCCGTCTGAGTTGTTGACTCTGGTGACCGATCATTTCCCGGATCTTTGGTTTAGACGGTCTTAAGGGAGCTACAATGGCACACCCGAAAGGGCAAACCCATTGAGTATCTCCGCCCGATTGTCGAGACTATTATCCGCCTTAGGATGACCTGATTAGAATTTACCTGTGAGGGGAGGGTGATTCTTTCAAATGCATGATCAGATGGGCTCAGATGGTGACTTTTGTTCCGTGGGTCTTGTTTATAAGTCGGATTTATGGTCATTTATTGCCGAGACGCCGGAGTGCTGTCCGTGATTTATCAGTGGGGATCCGTTTATTTCAGGATTCCCCGGGCCGAGATATTTATCAGTGGGGATCCGTTTATTTCGGGATTCCCCGGGCCGATTCAGATGATTATGAATGGCTGCTCAGAGACTGATGATGATGATGATGTATCTGTCTTCCGTTTATTTCGGAACCCGTGGGTCGGATTGATGATTGTGCTTCCCTCAGATGGTTATGATCAGTTCAGAGACCAGGTTTCAGTACAGAGGATCAGATGGCTGGGAGGATGGCAATGCATTGCATGCATTCATCAGCATCATTACATAATGCATTTACCTGCATCTAACCCATGTTTACCCATATGCAGGGACATTTTTGATCGAGATCCTGGTTGAGAGACTTTTTGCTCCGATATGAGGGCCGGTTTGAAAGACAACGTTGCCTACAGTTTCTTTGATCCAGAGATTGGTGTGCTGAAGGATATGATAGCATTGATTACACCCGATTATGTGGGGATGTTCAGGGAGTCATACGGTAGTATCCTGAAGATGGTTTTCAGACTCACTGACAGTGACAGAAGTGCCATTCATACTCTTCTCCAGTTCTATGATCCGGGGCTGAGATGTTTCGTGTTTCCAGATTATTTGTTGGGACCTCTGATGGAAGACTATGCTAGCATCCTGGATATTCAGATCCGAGATCAGATTCCTTTCCATGTCACTAGGGTAGATCCAGATGTCCTTGGGATTTCACGCGCTCTTTATTTGAGTCCGGAAATGGTCAAGGAGGGTTTGAAGGAGAAAGGAAAGTCACCCGGTTTTCATTTGAGTTTCTTGGAGGCTAATGCCAAGGAACATGCTGCTATGGGTAACTGGAAGACGGTTTGTGCTCTGACCGCTGTGAGCATTTATGGGATTGTTCTGCTTCCTAATCAGAAGAATTTTGTGGACCATAATGCTATCAGGTTGTTCATGCAGAGAAACCCTATTCCTACTCTGATTGGAGATGTTTACTACTCAGTGCATAACAGGAATGAGAAGAGGCGTGGTGGCTTGATCTGATGCTGTTCTCAGTTGCTCTTCCGATGGTTTATGGGGTATTTGCCTTCTCGGGGTGCCTTTGCTCATATTGATCCCACTGTCAAGTGGTCTTTCAGGTTGATGGGTTTGCGGGCAGATGACATTGCTTGGACTCATAATGGTTTGGCTGGACGGGATTTTATATGTAGTTGTGGGAGTTTACCTAATGTGCCTTTGGTGGGAGTTCAGGGTTGCATCAATTACAACCCAACGCTTCTCAGGAGACAGATGGGGTTTGCTGTAGAGGGTCCTCCTCTCGGGCGAGAGATTCAGGAGTCCTTCTATTTCCCGATTGATGGTAACCAGACCAAGCTGAGGCAGGTATTGGATGAGTGGCGCAACATTCAGAGGAAGGGTAAGGTTCCGTTTGGCAAAGTCAACAGTCGGTATTTTCCTTTGTTTGAGGATTGGTTGCGGAGGAGGATTGAAGTTACATTTCTACCATTTCCGGGAGGTGATCCTGTGTGTCCTATGATTGAGGGTCCAAGTTCTTCTGTCGGCATGGAGGAATTCCTTGAGATGAAAAGGGCCAGAGATCAGCTACTTGTAGAAAAAGCTGAATTGGAGAGAAGTGTTGCTCGGTTTCAGGCAGCTAATCAGGAGATCAAAGTCAAGATGGAAGACCAAGACAAGCGACATGCCCTAGAAGCCAAACACTTTGAGATGGATACGGCCTATTATGGGAAGATCAGTCAGGCATTAGCATCATCCAACCGGGAGCACGACATCACCAAAGAGAGATTGGCTAGAGCTTCAAAGGTTATTGAAGATGAGAAGAGAAGGCAAATCCTGGTGAAAGGTCAGAGGGATGACAGAGTCAGGGGTCTCATTGCTGAGTGGGAGGCAAAGCTGAAGGCCAAGGAATCAGAGAATGTGAAGATCATCGCCGAGAGAGATCATTATATGGCAGAGAGAGATCATTACTTCAGGCAGATGAAGATTCACCAGAAGGAGGTGGGGAGATTACAGCAGGAGAATACCGAGCTCAGGTTCGCCGTTGAGTTCGCAAAGATGGAAGACGAGGTAGGGACATCTGTGGGACCCTCATCCAGCTAGATCTTTCATTTGTTGTGGATTACCGTCAGGCTTGTTGACGGAATCTATTTGCTTGTATTTCTTTCCCCGATTCTGGAGATTTGTATCTGGTTTGATGTATGACTATGGCACTTATTGTGCGTTTTGTTATGTGATGGTTGTTTTCAGTCGATGATTGATCTTCAAGCTTTATTTGCTTTACTGTATGCACTCACACAAGCACACACATGGTTGAGGGTATCATGCTAAATCACATATCTCTGATCTGCACGATGAAATCAAATGCTGAATGACTGAATATTGCTGCCAGATGATTATATCTCGATGATGCCAGGACCAAGAGACAAAGTGTTCCTCATGTGGATAAACACTGCATTCATGCATAATAACTTGTTTTTGTTTTGCAGGTGTCAGTTTCTAATCTGTTTTGATTATCGACAGGAAGGATGAATCCGCCCAACGCCGATATGCTCGAATTGAAAGAGATGGTGAGGGATTTGTTTAGTGTTGTGCAAGGGCTTGCCTTGGGGCAGAAAGCCATGGCTGAAAGATTGGAAAAGATTGAGAAGTGGCTAATGGTGGAGAAAGTTCTGGGAAAGGCTCCGCCATTCGAAGTAACAAATCCCTCTGTCGCTAGGATAAAGAAACCCCCTAACAGTGGTCAGCTTAAGAAGGAGGTTGAGCTAAATGGCGTGCCAGCAAAGAAAGAACGTGGTAAGGATCGCTATCACCCTTATGCTGCCACTGTGACTGTTCCAGTTGGTTATTCAGCTGCACCACAGGGATATCCGTCACCTCACCCGGGAGCACAGAGAGTTGGGAACCAAGTAAGAGGAAAGGGGGTTGATCGTCAATTTGATAAGCCACCCATACCGTATGCTCTTCTGTTGAAGAAGTTGAAAGATCTTGGAATGGTACAATTGAGGACATTAGTTCCACTAGGACTTGATCAGAGGCCTACCAACTACGATGAGAATGCCAAGTGTGAATTCCATTCCGGTGCATCTGGGCATAACCTGGAGGGTTGTAGAGCTTTTAAGCATGCTGTCCAAGATTTGGTGGATTCTAAGGCTATCAATTTTGCGTTGATGCCGGATGTTAATGCTAACCCCATACTGATGCATGGCCCTATGGGGGTGAATGTGATGTCCAAAGACAAGAGGAAAATAGATGAAACGAATGGGGATCAGTTAAAAGCTCCAAGGCCTGTGGTCCCAAAACCTCGGAAGAAGGAGGGAGCCTTCCCTAGTGTTGATACTTGTTGTGCGGTCGTCGCCGCAGAGAGGGGTGTACTGATGGGGGATATGACCCAGAAGATGAAGGGGGTGGAAATGGACGGTGGAAAATTTGAAACACCCAATCTGGTAGCTGGAGCCATCAAGGTGAAAAATGCCATCGGTATTGGAAAAGAGAAAAAACCGTCCGTGTCTTCTTACAAACAGGCACTGGAAATGTTGAGAAATGGAGGGATTCCAGGTTGGGGAAAAATCATAGGCATTGTGGTAAAGTCGGATATGTTTGGGATTGGCTATCAGCCAGGTCAAGATTCGTCTGAGCAGAACAGAGGACGTCGTTCGTCGTTCACCTTTGTCAGTGCCGGAATGCTAGATTCAGATCACGCCTATACAGTGGGTAAAGAAACTGACAGTGACTGGGAGATTGATCAATGGATAAGATCGTGCGTACCAGGCAACTGGAAGGCCTAAAAAGATCAGCACTGTCACTCATCATGAGGAGTAATAATTTCTGTTTTCAGTTTTTATCTGCATGAAAGCCTTGCGTGTTGCCCGACACGTAATGGTTCATTGTAAGGGCCACCTCATGTTCATAATTTGCATTTTCTGCATCATTAATAAACGGATGTTTTTCAGTCAAAAAGCGGTGTTCCCTGTTTTTCATTTATTTTTGCAGTTTAAAAACAAATAAAAATGGCAATGTTTGTTTTCTGTTTTTTTCCTTTTTGATTTGTCTCGTCCCAAAGTCGAAAAATAATTCTCCGGATCTCGTTGATAACAATTTGGTTACACCCTCGTATGACTTCGACAAACCGATCTATCATGCCGAAGAAGAAGGCGAAGAAGATTGTGATCTGCTGGAATTAGCCAGGTTGTCAAAACAAGAGGAAAAGGTGATTCAGCCGCACGAGGAGCGGGTTAAGGTTGTTATTCCAAGCACTGTCGAGGTCAGGAAGAAAAAAATTGGGGCCGCTTCAGGGGCAAGTCGAAAGCAGAATGGTAGCCCTATTGAAAGAGCATGTGGATACTTTCACCTGGTCATGTCAGGATATGCCAGGGTCAGATACTGATGTCGCGGTACAGAGCTACCATGGAGAGAAGACTGTCCTCTAGAGAGGCGAAACGCCGGTGCTACTTATCAGAGAGCCATGGTGACTTTGTTTCATGATATGATTCATCGTGGAATCAATTGCTATGTTGATGACATGATAGCAAAGTCCCAAACAGGAGAGGGGCATCTGGCAGACCGGGGCAAGTCGTTTGACCGGTTGAGACAATTCAAACTGAGGTTGAATTCAAGTGAGTGCGCTATCAGAGTGCGGTCCGGTAAGATGTTGGGGTTCATTGTAAGAGAGGAATCGAGATTGATCCTGCTAAAAAAAAAAAGGAAAAAAAAAAGAAAAAAAAGAACAATAAGAGAATGCCTGAACCGAGAATGGAAAAAGAGGTTCGTGGTCTCCTAGGTAGATTGAACTACATGTCATGGTTCACATCTCACCTAACAGCCACGTGGGAACCCATTCATGAAAGAAAGATCAAACGGTCAGGTGAAATAATGATTGCCAAGGGGCATTGAAAGAATAAAAGAATAAGTTGCAGGAGCCTCGGATTCTGATGTCTCCTGTGGAGAGAGACTGTTAATCTGTACTTGACGGCCTTCGAGGGTCTACGAGGTGTATTGGGTCAGCATGACGAGTCTTGTCGAAAAGAGCATGCAATATACCTTAGCAAAAAGTTTACCGACTGTGAAACAGTACATTCACTGTTCGAGAAACTTGCTGTACTTTGGCATAGGCTGCTCGCCGACTGAGACAGTTTATGCTGGTTCATACTACTTTGTGGATTTCCGAGATGGATCCGATCGAGTATGTGTTTGAGAAGCCAGCATCGACCGGACGGGTTGTGAAAAGGCGAAAGAATATTGACTGATTTGTGACACTCTCAGAAAGCAATCAAGGAATGTATTGTCTGATTACATAGCCCAGCAACCCGTGGAGGATTATCAACCGGTGAAGTTTGAGTTCCCTGATGAGGACATCTCGAGGTGCTCAAATCGAAAGATTATGAGGAACCGATCCCGGAGGAGGGGCCTGACCCTGAATCCGAACGAATTCTGATGTCTGATGGGGAGGTTAAGGTGAATGAGCTTTTATCGCCTGGCTAATATTTGAATGCACCAACAACGGTGGCTGAGTACGAAGCTTGTATCCTGGATACCGAACTTCGATGCACACATCTACTGGGGCAACGCTTTTCTCGTTGGTGTATGGAATGGAGGCTGTATTACCTATTAAGGTTCAGATTCCCTCTTTGAGAGTCCTGATGGACGTAAAGGTGCAAGAGGCTGAATGGGTAAAGACCCGGTATGAAGAGTTGAGCCTGATTGAGGAAAAGAGGCTCGCGGCCATCTGTCATGGACAGTTATACCAGCAGAGGATGAAGCGTGCTTTTGACAAGAAGGTGCGACCTCGGGTATATCACGTTGGTGATATGGTGCTGAAAAGGATCCTTCCTCCTCAAAACGATCGAAGGGGCAAGTGGACACCCAATTATGAAGGTCCATTCGTGGTCAAGAAGGTCTTCTCTGGCGGAGCCTTGTTGTTGACGACCATGGATGGCGAGGATTTTCCATCCCCTGTGAATGCGGACGCAATTAAAAAATACTTCGTATAATTGACCCGCTGGACGAAAAGAACAAAATAGTCCAGGAAAAAATGGGCATCCTGGCGAACCAAAAAACAGAAAGAAAGGTTCGGGCAAAAATTAGGGATAATGAAAAAAAAGTACACCCGGCAAGTCGAGAACCTGAAAAGGCGACTTGGGCAAAAAAGGGTATCCCGGTGGACTGAAAACCCGAAAGGGCGGTCCAGGCAAAAGAGGGATTGAAACGAACAACTGCGTCTAGCTTGATCGTGTGCGCTTTGGTTAAAGCATCATGGATAATACCCGGTAGGGATCAATCAGAAGCGTCTTGTTCAGAAGGCAGAAAGCACGGAGAGTCTGAGGACATATGGGGTGTAACCGAGTTGGAACTCGATGAGATCACGGGTTTCACATTTCCATTAGGATAGATTTTTTCCTTTTGTGCGCGATTACCTCTTTTCAGGAATTGCTTCCTTTTGTATTGCTCATTTGAGCCACACCTTTTCAATCAATAAAATGCATATTCAGTCAAATAATTTTGTTTTTGTTTTTCATTACCGCTTTGATTGCAAAAATGTCTAATTATTTTGATAAAGAATCTTGCATTTTAAGACATACAGGTCCCTTCCAATGCATGTTTATAAGATTGAAAACTTGAAATCTTATTTGGAAGGTTGAGTGACCCAAGTGTTGAAATCTTGACACGCCTGGGGCACGGTTTTATCTAACGATCTGTTTTGCAGGAACTGTTAGGTATTTTTTCACTCACTTGCAGGTTGTGATGTTGAAGCTTTGAAACAAATCCCCAGAGAGTTCGCTCAGGAACGAATGAATGTGAAGGGATGACGAAAACGTTGAGACGTACGACGATCCTTGAATGATATCAAGAAGACTCTTCAAAATCTGAGGATTTGAAAGTTTGTGAAAATTCCCCGCAGGGTTCGATCAGGGACGAATGGGTAGAGAAGCAGTGCGAGACGTCGAGACGTCCGACGACCTTGGAATTAATCAAGAAGACTCTTCAAAGTCGGAAAATTGAAAAGTATGTATAAATCCCAGGAGTTCGCTTTCCGTCGAGCGCGGGGCGATTGGGAATACAAGATGATGGAGCAGAAAAGGTCCAGACGAGTCTGGGAGTTCTCAAAAGTGGAAAGCTGATACGAGATTGGGAGGTGGATACCATGGTTCGACGAGTCGGCGGGTGTTCTGTACCAACTTTTCTCATTTCCCAGCTAAGTCCTCAAGCAGAGCGGTGAGGACTAGCTCCCCAGCAGATCCAAGATCTGTGACTTTCCCCAGCCGAGTCAGGATGGTTATCCCCGGCAGGTTAAGATGGTGTTTCCTCAGCAGCCAGGTTTGAAGGTTGCTAATCCCCGAGTGGAGCGGGTTTCAATGAAATATATCTCCAGCAGTGTTCATCCTACCAGTGGATTGGGCAAGTTCCCGTAGCGGACGGATTTTTGCATCTCCAGCTGAGTTGATTCTACCTATGGATTGCATGGGTTGTCCCCCAGCGGAGTAGCATTCGTTTCCCTAGCAGGGTCAGGATGGTTATCCCCAGCAGGTGATAGGTTGATGCTTCCCCAGTCAATGGGCCTGGAGGTTGCTGACTCCCCAGCGGAGCTATCTGTGAGCATTTCCCCAGTGAAGTTGTCAGGTATCTGTGAGGGTTCTCCAAGCAGAGGTGGGATGTACATCCCCAGCAAGTCAAAGATTGTGGTATCCCCACAAAGTGTTGGTGGTTCCTATCCCCAGCATTCCCCGGGTAGATTGGGTGCAAAGGAGGTTTTCCCCAGCACGGGTTGTCTTTTCCCAACAGCAGTGCTATTCCCCAGCAGGGTGGAGTTAGAGCAATGTCGAGTTCCTCAGCAGAGTGTCTCGAGCTCTTCAGAAGAGTCCCTGAGAGGGATACTTTTTATGCATTCATCATGTAAATAAGCATAGCATATTGCATGGAAAAAATAATAAATCGCGTAGCATTTCCATAATTATGGAGCATTACGCAGAAAAAGATCATGCATCATTGTTGCAAGCATAGAGCTAGTCTCAAGTTGTGGTTATCGTTTGAGAGGCGGTTTCGACAGAAGTTGGAAGATGTTACTCTGATGGGTTTAGCATCATGATGTCAGATCAGCAATATTCCCCAGTAGTGCGATATTGGAGGAAATGTTTCCGTCGGACAAAGATAGAGACGTTACGCGATCAGCGCGATTCAAGCCGTGGTTACCGCTTGAGGATTGGTTTTGCCGGACGGTGAAGACGATACTCCGAGGAGTTCAGCATTGTGATTTTGGAGCAGCAGTATTTCCCAGTCATCAGTAAGTGTCTGGTCGAGCTTTCTTTGGTGTCAAGTAAACATCATCATTCGATGTCCAGTAAACGTCGAGTTATTTCCCAGTCATTGTTTAATGTCTGGTCGGTCATTGTTTGATGCCTGTAAACATCATTGTTCGATGCCTGTAAACATCATTGTTCGATGTCCTGTCAACATCATTGTTCGATGTCCTGTCAACATCCTTGTTTGATGCCTGTCAGCATCATTGTTTGATGCCTGTAAACATCATTGTTTGATGTCTGTAAACATCATTGTCCGATGCCTGTAAACATCGAGTTTTCTCCCAGTCATTGTTTAATGTTTGGTCGAGTTTTCTTTGGTGCCTGTAAACATCATCGTTCGATGTCCAGTAAACGTCGAGTTTCTTCCGGGTCATCAGTCAGTGTCTGGTTGAAGATGCACCCTTTGATATGTCGCCATCAGAGTGGTGATTGATGTTATTTCCGACGTTGCCAGCGGAATTATCACAAAGAAATAGGAGAGCGGGGTTCAAATGCAGTGATCTGGGATCATTTGCGCGAAAGAAAAAATTCGGGGTTCAAGAAAAGCATAAAAAGAGAGGAAGGAATGATAATCCCGAGCGGATGGGGTGTTCAGACCATGCGTTATCCCTGTGTTACCATTTATTTTGGTATCCAGGTCGACAGTTTCTGTTTCGGTGATCAAGCCGACTTTCTCCGTTCCAAACGGATTCTTCTTCAAGATTGTTTCTTCGCCGATTCCGACAGGCGTTGTTAATTATTTTCCCATCAGAGTGCAAATTGTTCGTCTGTTCTTGGTATTCAATCACTCTTCATCCTGATCATCCGACAGCCGAGGCTATTCGTATCGACAGGTTCACAGTGGATTGAATATGGGCAGCTGTAACACCTCAAAATTTGCCCTCCTCTCTTGGGACTAGCATAACATATTACATATCATTTTTAGGTCATTAGGCATTGCATATTGCATATCATGTGGTTACATTGTGCAAGTCATACTCCTAAGTCTTGATCAGAAGATGAGGAAGTCAAGGTGCAAGCTAAGGTTTCATTGGACTGGTCATTGATCATCTGAGGATGTGGGGGTCCAAATTAGGGTTTCATGGTTCTCAAAGGATATTGGTCTTCATCTTGTTTGAAATGATACATCATCATCATCATGGTTTGATTTCATCAAGTGTTGAAGCAGATTCCTTGAGATTAGGGTTTTGACCACTGGTCAACCCTAATCAGTTGCATTGGGCTAATCAGGGCATGATCAGGAGATGGGGTTTATGATGGCTATGGGGTTCATTCTATGATTATATTGAGCTTATTGAGGCTAGGGTTTCACCCTTGATCCATTTCATCTGGAGATTGGGGCTTAACTTGATCTATGCATTGCCAGATTCATCTATCAGCTGAAACGTCAACTGTGGTCAACTGTACATGATCTGATGGATTTGGAGGTGGAAATGAGTTGGATACACTTCATTCATGTTGGAACAAGTGTTATTTGACATTGCAAAGCTTAAGAATGAAGAAAATCAAGTCAGAACAAAAATTGCCAAAAATAGAAAGTGACTTGTAATAGAAGTTTCCAAAAATGGAAAGTTTTTGACCTCAAAATTACATGTCCAAGGAAGCTTCAAATGAAAAGTTTTTCAACATTAAAGTTGTAGATCTTGTTCTCACCTTTCCAAAAAGTCCAAGAACTTGAAAATCCCATGTATGGTTGTCAAGTTATGGCCCAGTGAATTTCAAAAATGACCCATAATCAGGAGGGCATAACTTCCACATGGATTGTCCAAATTGAGTGATCTTTTTATGCACAAACTCCATTTGACATGTACTTTCATGGTGCATAATTGGATTTTCTCAAAAATGGTCAATGCAAAAAGTGAAATTTCAACTGGACAGTTAAATGAACCAGGGGCAAAATTGTCCAACTTGTGAAATAATGGGAATTTTTGGATGGGGATTTTTGCAACACTTCACAAATGGCATTTGAAACTTGTTGGAATATTCATAACATGCCAAGGCTTCATGGTTTGGAAATTGGCTTTTGAAATGGACTTGAAAATGAACACATAAGCCATCACATAGTGAAAATGAGAAATATGCATCCAATCAACATAAGCCAAGTTGCAACAGCTCACACATGTCATTTTGAGAGTGTGTGAGCTGTCCATGAGCTGGCAATGAGTTGGCATGAGAAGTTACATTTTTGCCCTTGGTGTGAAAATGACATTTTGGTAATCACTTGGCATTTGGTTAATTAGTGTGATTAAGCATGGATTAAGCAAGAATATATAAGCCTAATCATAACTAACTCCAACAGAAAATCACAATTCCCAAAATCAGATCCAAATTCTCCAAATTCATCACATTCTCTCAAGAACACAAAACATAAAAAAATCCTTCAAACTCTTCCAATTCTCCATGGAATTCGAAAATTCTTGTTGATCCAATCTTCATTCAACTTCTTCTTGGACTGTTGTTGGAATTCATCATCAAATGCACACCTAATCGCGACTGTCCATACAAGATCCATCCATGGTGAATTCAGATTTCTTCTTCTAGAAGCCATTGCAATAGATCCTGAGCATTTCAGTCAACTTCTTGGAGCATATGCTGTATCTGTTTCGCATCCAAACGCGCAAAGAACATCCAATTCGATACTGCCTTCAAATCAAGGTCAGAATTCGAATATCACCATTGCCTTCATGTTTATGTGCGTATTGTAGCTTGTTTCATGTGGATTTCAATGATGCTTCTGGTTTGTGAAATGGATTAGTGTAGAGGAAGTAATGTTGATTAGAAACTTTGATGCCAAACCCTAAGTTCTTCGATTTAGAAAATTTAGGAACAATTGGACGAAATCATGATGATATTTGGACTCTACGTGACGAGACCTTTCCAACGCCTATTCGCTTGTTGATTTTCATTGAAGTTTGTTGTTCTTCATGTTTATGGATTTCTGGAAAAAGACGTGTTGAAGAAGAAGGAATTCTGGAAAATATAGGCTGTTCAATCCGTTTTTTCATTTAAATTTTCAAACAACGTGTTTCCCGCGCCTGTGAAGCATTATTTACCAAATTGCCATTCGTCATTTTAATTAATTAATTTAATTCTAAATAATTATTAAAAAATCATACAAATCTTAGAAAAATCATAAAAAAATATTGGGTGATCAGAAAAATGTGAGGATTTTTTCTATGGATTTCAAATTCCATGTAGAATTTTATGGACATGAATTTGCAAGTTGTGCCTGGTAAAAAATAGGTTTGAACTAGGGTTGTTTGACTTGTATGCAATTTTGACACATTTTGCCATTTCCATTGTGAAATTCTCATGTTTAAAAAGAAATGTTTGAAAATTTTTGTGGTGATTGTAGACATGTTTCTGGTGATTTACATGTAAATTTTGTGAATTTTGGATACCTGATGATTGAGTTATGAATTTTTGTATCTAGGTGTGACAATTTGTGTCACACCTAGCTAGGTCAACTTTCTGGATTTATTTTCATGACCTAGGCTTGTTAGAATGGAATGAAATTTTGCATGGATGTTCATGAATATGTTAAGATGCTATGTGAATTCTTCTGGATTTTTATGTGGCATTTTCAATTTGATTGGTATTTTTCATTTCTGTATGTCAATTGTGCAAGCTCATGTGATATATGTTGGGATATCTTGTGTGAAATGCTCATAGGGTATTGAATGATGATGAAATTTGGTGTGCTGGTTGTAGACACATTTTAGGACATCCCTGTTTTGGTCCCATTCATTTCTTAAATGTTCTCACTGATTTATGAATTTTTGAAGTGAATGCTTGTGTTGATGTTGTGCTTTGGCTCATATAATTGTGTCTGTTTTTCTTGATTTTCATTGACATGGTTCCTTTTATCCAATTGAGCTGAAAATTGACATGCTATACCTTGAATATGTCCTGTTTAGGTGTAAATTATTTGAGGATTTTTGGAATTGTTTTGATATGGAATTGAATGCAATAGTTCTGTTTGGACATTGGATGTTGCATTTGACCTAGTTTGACTTGTTTTGGTCATGAAATGAATATGATGAATGGTATGAGTATGGGATCAATTGTATTTGCTTTCTATTTGCTTTAACTTGATTTTGGTTGAGAATTACTTGCTGTTTAGAATTTTTTCTCCCTTTTGGACCCTAGGCTTGGCCTAGTGGTCCAGTGTCTCACATTTGCTTGATTTTTCAGGATGAAAAGCACAATGCTTAAGGAGATTGAACCAAGTGGATTAAATTGACATTGTTTGATGTTGAGAACTAACATAAATTTGTTTTGTAGGTTGTGAAGCTTGAGCTTGAGCTTATAGCTTGCCTTGATTGTGTGTTATCTGTATAGTCTGACTGGTTAACATTTGCTGTTTATTGTTGTCTGTCTGCGTACTGATGATACTTGATTGTTTTCAGGTACCTTTAGTTGCTTACAGTTCTTTAAGAACTTGCTTGCTGCTGCTTGGTTTTTAAACCACTTGAGGTAGGACTTCTATTCTTCATGTAGTCTGGAGACCCGGTCTGTTATTTGGCCGGGCAAACTGTCTGAAGTCCTCCTTAAGAGGCGATGCTTGTGATTGTTTAATATTGTGCCTAAGCAGGTGAAGTCCTCTATGAGGAAATTGGTGGAAGTTAGGGATATGCAATCTATCCCCCACTATTCAATGAGTCGTCCCTCTGCTCACACGGCTGTGTGTTGATGCATTGGGACACAAACCCAAGATCTTGTGCTGTTGCACAATCGAGTCAGAGTCTTTGAGCGTAGAAGGGTCCCTCCATTCTGGACCCACGCTCCTTTGTCTAAAAGCTCTCCCTGGTCAGGGATAAGAGCTGTGAGGTCTCATCCTCACTTCACCTTTTCATCTGCTTCACCTTAGCCTCGTAATGGCAAGGTTAAGAGCGAATAATACCCATGTACAGATGACTTGCTTCGGCAGTAAAACCCACTGTTTGAGCCCACTTGACTGGTTATAGTGTGTGCTATGTGAATATTTGTTTGACATGTTTGCTTGAAATGCTTGTTTTGATTTGTATGCTTGTATGCTTGCTTCTTTCCTGGATAGGATTAGTTTGCAATGGTGCAAGTAGGTAGAAACCTGAACGTAGGGTAACGATGCATGACAACACTAGGCTCGAGTCCAGCTCCCTGGTAGTGTGTCTTCCCTCGGTTTCTGGCTAGATTTTCTTTCCCTTGAGGGGGAACTACATCGCCCTGATCCTTGTTCCAGACGAGGTATGTAGGCAGGTGGTCGTGCGAGACCACTCCGGGCAACCTTTTTCTTTTTTGTGTGTGTTTACTTGTTATCTGACTGTGTGTTTGGCTTGGATGCCGACGTAAGTCCAGTAATTGGTTGTCGGGCTCCGCGTTTGCCCTTTTGAGTGTGTTTTGGTTCGGATGCTGACGTAATTCCATCAAGTGGTTGTCGGGCTCCATGTTTGCCATCTGTTTGTGCGTTTTGTGTTGTTTGGCGTGCGTAAGCCGAACTACAGTGGCTCTGATTCTCGTTCCAGACGAGATATGTAGGCATAGGACGCGATGTCCTATCGAGCTCCCTTCTCCTAACCCCACCTGCGTTCCCTGTGTGTGTGTGTGATGTTTAGCAACCTATTCTTTATTTTAGAACGTGGATCCCGTCGAGTACGACGGACGTGAGGGGTGCTAATACCTTCCCCTTGCGTAACCGACTCCCTTACCCTTTCTCTTTGGTCGCAAGACCATTTCCTTTCCAGGTTTCTCTAAGCGTTTCCTTTCCCTATCTTGGGATAAATAACGCGCAGTGGCGGCTCTGTGTTGTGTTTTTATTTGAGTCCCGCCGGTTGTTTTTTCGCAGGATGCGACACAGAGGAAATGATTTTCAAAGAAAAACTAGCTCTAGGTCTTAACATGAAAGTTGTTTATAACGTCATTTAGAGTAAGTTTGATCTTTGAATCTTTTTCATATGGTGAAAATTGTAGGAGATAGGGTCTAGGGAGACCCAGTTTTGATCAGATGAATCCATCTGGTCAACCACCATCAACCAACTTGCTAATTTCGAATTCTCTTTACTTTCTTGGCTCATGGTAGATCATATATGCATAATATTATGAAATTTTAAGCGCCCCTTGAGCAATTTGATCAATTGGTGAGATAGCTTGTAGAAGAAGTTACTCAAGATACCCAGTCAAACTAGGGTTTCCAAGGCAAATCACCCTCAAACTCTTGAAGAAAACTTGATCAATATAACATGTGGAGATCATGGGGACTCATATATGATGCTTATAACCATTCTTGAATCAATTCTTGGTTGTGCTCTTTGTTCATGAGGGTCTTAAACCCTAGATGTGATAAATGAATCAATGAGATCATGTCCTACAAAAAGAGTTAGGTAGATGCAAAGACATATTTTTGGTATTTTGGTTAGTGAAATGATAAAATACAAGTGTGATATAATTAAAAAGTACTTGGTGATCTTTTCCAAAACAAACCCAATGAAAGAGGGATAAGGAGGATGCCAAGGTATGATCCCAATGCTAATGCATATGATGAAATTGCATGAGGGATCTTAGGGTAAAAATTGGGGTCTTACATATACATAATAGACTTAATGCTTTAATGTTAGCCTACTTCACAATAAAGCTCTACTACAGATACTTTAAGAATATTGTCCTTATGTTTAATGGGATCTCATGATTGATGACACTAAAATTCACCGTATTTTCGACTCCGATTTCGCATGCATTTTAGTTGTTTTATTATTATTTTGTTATGTTATTAATATATTTCTCTTTGTTTTCAGGTTTTCAGTCTAATCAGAGCCCCGATCGAGAAAAAGAGTGAAAATGAGCTAAAAAGCCTAAAAATCAGCATTTTGCACTTGTGGCTCCCACTGTGGCTGGCGCCATCGGTCCAACCATGACGTGTCATAGTCCAACTTCTCCTCAACTGCCACATCTCCCACTATCTCCACTTGGGCGCCACAAATTACTCTTATGGCGGGCACCATGGTGTGGTGGCGGGCGCCACAAGAACAAAGAAGTTTCCCTCCCAAATTCAAACTTAAGGGCATCCTTGTCATTTCCATTATTTTCCTTGCTTATAAATAGAGATTTGATTCCATTTGTTTCATCCTCCAAACTTAGATCAAACTTAGTTACAACTAGGCATATATCAGTATTGTAAAAGTGGTAATCACTTCACATCGGAGTGTTGCCACAACTGTTTAATCGAGTCTGTAATCGAGTTTGGAGCACTTTGGAAGGAAGTTAATCCTGCCACCATTTTCATTTCTGTTACGCACTTTATTCGACCCTCCGATTGGAGCAGGTTTTATTGCTTTACCTTTGTCTACTTTACTTTCCCGCACTCGCATTTTACTTTTATTTATTTCTCGCACTCGCACTACTTTCGTTTATTTCTCGCACTCGCACTACTTTCGTTTATTTCTCGCACTCGCACTACTTTTATTTATTTCTCGCACTCGC
The DNA here is from genome assembly GCF_024323335.1 of Lathyrus oleraceus. Classification (NCBI taxonomy): domain Eukaryota; kingdom Viridiplantae; phylum Streptophyta; class Magnoliopsida; order Fabales; family Fabaceae; genus Lathyrus; species Lathyrus oleraceus. Next base: position 133,210,073 of record NC_066579.1, read on the forward strand.
ACTACTTTCGTTTATTTCTTGCACTCGCACTACTTTTATTTATTTCTCGCACTCGCACTACTTTTATTTACTTTCCGCACTCGCACTACTTTTATTTAAATTAAAATTTACCTTTACTTTACCATGTCTAGCTAAACCTATAAAGGTTAGAATGTAAGGATCGTAATTGAACCGATGATCCGTACGATTGTTCGTAGAAACACTTAAGGGCTGTTTTGACTTTCAAATTAAGTTTTCTCGCACTTAATCTCCGTTAGGTAAGATCGAAAGTCGTCCAACGTCTTTTTAAACTTAGTTGTTTTTAACTATTTCAAATACAGCGAAAGCGCTTCGTTTAGTTCATTAGGAGTTTTTAACTTAAAAATAAAAGTGATTTTAAAACTATTTTCGAACGTGTTTATAATTTTAGAGTTTGGTTCCTGAGAACCTCTTTTGGTTAAGAAACCCAGGTCAAAATACTTTTCAACTTAGTCAAGATACTATATTTCTTAAAAATAGGTTTACTACTCTAACGCAATGCGTGCCTTTTTATAAGTGACAATAAGAGGGTTTGATTAGGGAGTACAACTCGGTTCTGAATACGCGAAAGCGACAGTTCCCATTAAATTGGTTCTTTTCCAAGTAGGAAACACTGCCCATAAGTAATTCTATTAGCAAGTACTTGGATTATTAATTGATTATGTGAATTACATTCGAACCTGTCGTTATTAATTGAATTGAATTTAATACTTTATTTTTCATTATGCACTCTTAAAACCCCTATTTCGATTACCTTAGATAAACACCGTAACAATAGATAACGATAGATTGACACTTGGTCTCTGTGGATTCGACAATCTTTTATATTACTCTGACGCGTTCCTACACCTGCGAAAAGCACGCATCAAGTTTTTGGCGCCGTTGCCGGGGACAAATTTCGTCAAATTTCGTACCCTGTTGTTATATCGTTTAGACTTAGGTTATTACCTGCCGGTCAATGCGAAGGACTCGCAGCACCGAAAGCTTAGTAGATCCTGTGGCGAAACCTGAATGTTACGCTCGCGCACGTTTATTTTTCCATAGAATTAGGAGAGCTATGGCCGAAGATCAAAATCATAGACCTCTTAAGGATTTCGCCCAACCATCCAACGAAGAACCTAGTTCTAGTATAGTAAACCCAACCATCCCAGCTAATAATTTTGAACTTAAACCCTCCTTGTTGCAACTAGTACAATAGAGACAATTCGCAGGTCTTGCTACTGAGAATCCAAACCAACATTTAAAAATATTTCTCCAATTAGCAGACACTTTTAAAACTAATGGAGTTTCTCCTGAGGCAATCCGTTCCCTTTCTCCCTCAGAGATAAAGCCCTATCATGGTTAGATTCCCTTCCACCCAATTCCATTACAACTTGGGACAACCTTAGAAACGTATTCCTTGCTAGATACTTTCCCCCAAGTAAGACCGCCGTTCTTCGAAACCATATAACCAGATTTACCCAGAACCAAGGAGAATCGTTGTTCGAAGCTTGGAAGAGATATAAAGAGCTGTTAAGAGCATGCCCACATCATGGTTTAGAAAATTAGTTAATCATTCAGACCTTCTATAATGGGCTTCACTATAACACTAAGATGACCATCGATGCTGCCGCAGGAGGTGCACTGATGAACAAACCTTATCCTGAAGCTAGTGCCCTCATCGAAGATATGGCTTAAAACCATCAATCATGGGGAGTCGAACGAGCGACAATTGAGAAGAAGGAAACCCAAAGAGGAGTACATGAGTTAAGCTCTATAGACATGATGCAAGCTAAAATGGACGCGTTGGCCCTCAAGGTGGAGCATATGTGTACAAACCCGAATACTGCAGTTGCAGTTTCGTCGGATTATGAGATATGCGGAACCAAAGGACACCAATCTGCAGAATGCAGTCTCTTAAACGAAACCAACTCTGAGCAAGTGAACTACGCCCAAGGGAACCCATATTTGAACACCTATAACCCTGGATGGAGGAATCACCCGAACTTCTCCTATAAGAACAATAACCCTATCTAAAATACTGCACCTCCGAGACAACCAGGTTACCAAGCCCCAAGACCAAATCAACCTATGCAAATGGTCCCACCTAAGCCGAGCCTTGAGAAAATTATGGAAAATTTTATCACTGCTCAAACCCAACAAAACAAAGAGTTCATGAACCAGAACATTCACGTTAACGAACTGATTACCCAGTTAGGAACCAAGGTTGACCAAATAGTTACTCACACTAAGATGCTTGAAACCGAGATCTCTCAGGTAGCTTTAAACCAAGCCCCCCAGACCACACTTGGAGGACAGTTCCCTAGACAACCTCAACAGAATCCGAGAGGAAAATCCAATGCCATTACCCTACGAAGTGGGAACGCTTATGATGAGCCATTTAACCCAAGATTGAGTGAACCCAAAACTTCTAAGGAATATACCGAACCCACAGACGAAGTAAAGGAACCAGAGGAATTTGAAAAACAGGAAGAAAAAGGAGAAGAACCTAAAGATAAAACTTATGTACCACCCTTGCCATACAAACCACCGATACCATATCCGCAAAGACTCAAACAAACCCAGATCAATAACCAGTATCAGAAATTCATTAAGGTTATAGAAAAACTTCACGTAGAAATCCCTTTCACAGAAGCCATCACCCAAATACCTTCTTATGCAAAGTTTCTCAAAGACATCCTTACCAATAAACGTAGACTCGACGATTCGAAGCCCTTGGAATGCAATTCTATTTCCGAGAATAAGTTAGCAAAAAAAGATAAAGATCCTGGAAATTTCTCCATTCCTTGTCTTTTGGGAAGTCATGTCATCGAAAAAGCTTTTCTAGACTTAGGAGCTAGTGTGAGCTTAATGCCTTTAGCAGTTTGTGAGAGGTTAAACTTAGGAGAATTACAACCTACTAAGATGTCACTTTAGTTAGCCGATAGATCTGTTAAGTATCCGATAGGCATATTAGAAGATGTCCCTGTTGGGATAGGTCAGTTATTTATCCCTACTGATTTTGTTGTCATGGACATCAAAGAGGACAATGATCTACCAATCCTTCTAGGAAGACCGTTCTTATCAATTGCAGGAGCCACAATAGATGTCAAGAGAGGAAAATTGACCTTTGAGGTAGGTGACGAGAAAATAGAATTTATACTTTCAAAATTTCTTATGGCACCTGTGATGGGAGACGCATGTTATGCCATAGATATCATTGATGAATGCGTTAGGGAAATAGAACAAGAAGAAATCATAAAAACGATTAAGTTGCCATCACCTCTCATACTGGAAGATGATAACTTTAGAAAGCCCTACATCGATGATAATCTTTATGAATGTTTATCCCTTACCCCAGATCCTATTCCATGCCCTAAAAAACCAACCTTAGAACTTAAGGAACTGCCTAAGAACCTGAGATATGAGTTCCTAGATGAAGAGATGAACCGTCCAGTTATAGTCAGTGCTACCTTGAGCCAAGAAGAAACATACCAACTCTTAGATGTTTTACGAAGATATCCCTCAACCTTAGGATATAATATCTCTGATCTGAAAGGTATAAGCCCATCTGTATGCATGCATCGGATTTCGCTTGAAGAAGATTCAAAGCCCTCCAGAGAACATCAGAGAAGAATAAACCCTATAATGAGTGATGTTGTTAAAAAGGAAGTTCTTAAGTTACTTGAGGCAGGTATAATCTATTAGATCTCGGATAGTAAGTGGGTGAGCCATGTGCATGTAGTACCTAAAAAGGGAGGCATCACAGTCGTGCAAAATGAAAAAGGCGAACATGTAGCAAAACGGATAGAAGGAGGATGGTGGATGTGCATAGACTACAGAAAGTTAAATAAAGCAACCCAGAAGGATCATTTCCCTTTACCATTTATAGACCAGATGTTGGAGCGTCTAGCCAGACACTCTTACTTCTGCTATCTAGATGGATACTCTGGATTCTTCCAAATACCTATCCACCCTGAAGATCAAGAAAAAACTATCTTTACATGCCCTTATGGAACTTTTGCCTACAGGCGAATGCCATTCGGACTCTGTAATGCCCTAGCTACTTTCCAATGCTGCATGATGTCAATCTTTGTAGACTACCTGGATAGTATCATGGAAGTATTTATGGATGATTTCTCGGTTTGCGGATTTGATTTCCACAATTGTCTTGCTAACCTTAAGAAAATCCTGGAGAGATGCGTGGAGGTGAACCTTGTGCTAAACTGGGAAAAGTTTCATTTCATGGTCACCGAAGGGATTGTTTTAGGACATATAGTTTCCTAAAAAGGTATTGAGGTAGATAGAGCTTAGATAGAAGTCATAGAGAACCTAAAACCACCTAAAACTATCAGAGAAGTCCGAAGTTTCCTTGGACACGCTGGATTCTACCGGCGTTTTATCAAGGACTTCTCCAAAATAACTAAACCTTTAACCGACCTTTTAATGAAAGATGCTGAATTCATTTTCGATGGAAAATGTAATGAAGCATTTAATCTTTTAAAACAAGCGTTGATTTCAGCACCTGTTATGCAACCCCCTGTTTGGTCAGAACCTTTTGAGATAATGTGCGACGCTAGTGATTATGCCGTTGGAGCCGTTCTAGGACAAAGGAAAGATAAAAAATTACATGTGATTTATTATGCCAGTAGAACCCTAGACACTGCCCAACTTAACTACGCAACAACTGAAAAGGAACTGCTAGCCGTAGTTTTTTCTATAGACAAATTTAGATCTTATCTTGTAGGAGCCAAAGTTATAGTTTACACCGATCATGTTGCCATTCGTTACCTATTAAGTAAAAAAGATGCCAAGCCCAGGTTACTCCGATGGATTATGTTACTACAAGAGTTTGATCTAGATATCAGAGATAAAAAAGGCACTGAAAATGTAGTAGTTGATCACCTTTCTAGGATAGAACACCTGAAACCGAACTTAGTACCCATAAATGATGATTTTGCCTATGATAGACTGATAGCTAGACTAGAAGCCATTGAAGACGACAGCCTAGGCCCTCATGAGCACTTCTAAAAATCCTTAGATGTAAGTAACGTGCCATGGTATACAAACTTTGTTAATTACCTAGCTGTTGATATCGTACCCCCTGATCTTGACTACCACCGGAAGAAGAAGTTCTTCAACGATGTGAGAAACTTTTATTGGGACAAACCGCTCCTTTTCAAAAGAGGTAAAGACAGAATTTTTCGTCGTTGCGTTCCAGAAGAGGAGGTAAAAAGTATAATTGAGCATTGTCACTCTGCACCTTATGGTGGACATGCGAGCACCTCTAAGACATACGCCAAGATTCTTCAAGCTGGTCTGTTTTGGCCTACCATGTGGCGCGATGTCCATGCTTGCATTGTCAAATGTGATAAATGTCAACGCACGGGAAATATTTCAAGACGTGACGAAATGCCTCTAAGAAACATTCAAGAAGTAGAACTCTTCGACGTTTGGGGTATAGATTTCATGGGACCTTTCCCACCATCCTTAGGAAACAAGTATATCTTAGTAGCTGTGGACTACGTGTCTAAGTGGATTGAAGCTATAGCTGCACCCACAAACGACACTAGGGTGGTGATCAAGTTATTTAAGAACTATATATTCCCCCGATTTGGAATACCCCGTTTAGTCATAAGCGATGGAGGATCACACTTCATATCGAGAATATTTGATAAACTTTTAAGCAAATATGGAGTTAGGCATAGAGTAGCAACACCGTACCACCCACAGACTAGTGGCCAAGTAGAAGTATCCAATAGGGAAATAAAACAAATTCTAGAAAAAACTGTTTCTACATTTAGAAGAGACTGGTCTCAGAAGCTCCAAGAAGCATTATGTGCCTACAGAACCGCTTTCAAAACCCCTATAGGAACAACTCCCTACCAACTAGTCTATGAAAAATCCTGTCATTTACCTTTTGAATTAGAGCATAAGGCCTATTGGGCCATTAAAACTTTGAATTTGGATTACCTGACCGCTGGTGAAAAACGTATCCTTGACATCCACAAACTGGAAGAACTCAGGCAATATGCCTACGAGAATGCCAAAATATACAAAGAGAGAACAAAAGCTTGGCATGACAAAAGCATTGTGAAAAAAGATTTCAATATAGGAGACCCTGTTCTCCTGTTCAATTCTAGGTTACGACTCTTCCCTGGGAAGCTACGTTCAAGATGGTCTAGCCCTTTCAAAGTATCTAAGATTCTGAGATCTGGAGCTGTAGAAATCATGAACGAAACCTGTAGTCCATTCATTGTAAATGGGCAAAGACTGAAGCTCTATGAAGGAGGAGACATTCCAACAAACTACTCCAGTCACACTCTAATAGATCCACCAATTCCTACGACAGGTGTATAAATTCCGATCGTCAAGCTAATGACGTTAAACAAGCGCTGCTTGGGAGGCAACCCACGGTTTTCTTATCTTGTTTTACCTTTTCTTTTTGCATTTATTTACTTTATTTTATTTTTAATCATATTTTCGTCAGGACTAAATATCATTTGCAATGTTTGTGTTTTCAGGATCCTTTTCCCTAACCCTTGCAGGATGCAAAACTTTGATGACATGCACGTAGCTTTCAGAGATGACGCCCAGAGGGAGTGTTACATAGCTCTCTACCAGCGCCCTATGGCCCCTACACGCTATCCTGACCAGGATTGCATGGAAGCCCTAGGCATTGAGTCGAGCATCAGATTCCTGTGCCACCAACTCCAATGGGATGAATTCGCTGATGACCTGAGCAACACATACAGGAACTTGACTTTGGAGTTCCTCAGCTCGTTTGATTATGATCCTTACTCCGGACCAGATGGACATGTTGTTTCCAGGCTATTCGGGATTGAGTACTCTTTCAGCCATAAGGAGTTCGGTGATTTATTAGGTTTTCAGACTACCCCCGACGCTATCCTTGAGACGCCGATGGGATACTTTTAGGGTAAGGAAGTGGAGAAATTATGGAGCAATATCTCTGGTGGAGGGAGTCAGGATCCTTCCACTCAGTTGTCCCAGGTTATCCACCACCCTGCTATGAGGTATTTCTAGATGATACTGGCACACTCTTTTCTTGGAAGACCAGATGCTGAGACTTTGCTGAGTGAGGAGGAGATATTTTTGCTATTTTGTACATCCCAGTCACGCCCTGTCGCATGTGGGAAGTTTCTGCTGTGTGGCCTTAGTAGTGTTGCCAGATCATCCGAAGGAGTTATTCATGTAGGAGGGATCGTCACGCAGATTGCCATTGCCTTAGGTCTATCCCACAAGCTGCTCCATCTAAGGACTTTCTGTGGCTATACTACTATGGATATTGATTTCTGCTTAACTAGAGGATTGATGAGGAGATCCTCTTTTAATCCCAGACAATTCATATTATTGATTGATAGCGAGACGATACACTACTTTACACTGCCAAATCCGATGATGACCAGTGTTCATGACCCAGCTAACTGGAGTTATGCTTTGGAGGGTCATGGAAAGACTGTTGAGGAGCCTAAATCCCCACCTGTAGCTGATTATACTCCTACACCACCTTCACCCAGGATTACTGTGCTCTCTAATAATTTATCTTTGCATACCCCAGATATCCGCACGCAGATTGCCGAGTGTCGCAGAGAGATTACCGAGCTTAGGCAGGAGGTGGCTGACCTTACTTTACAGATGACGGTATCTGATCTTACACATGCTACCGAGGCTGATTGTTTGTACCAAGAGATCGTAGAGCTTCGTCAGGAGATAGCCGTACTTCGTGGTACCAGTCAGGCAGAGGAGCTCCCTGCTGTTTGAGTTTACCATCTCGTTTATTCTTTCTTATTTATGCTTATATTTTTTCTCGCATTTCCCCGACTTATTTTATATTTGTGATTTTATATATTTCCTAACTATATTAGCACATTGATATTTCCATAAATATACATATTTTATGTGTGTTTATTCCCTTTATATTTATATTATAGTCTAATAGTATTAATTATTTATTTATTTATTAGTCTAATGTTTAGATTTTATTTTTATAAAATTGTGCAAGCCTTATTTTCATTATAAAAACAATGAAAATGCTATCCGGACCCCCACACCAAAAAGAGAATGGAGAAGCCCATACCAAATGAGTCAAAATCCGGCCCAGCTGAAATTACTCTTGTGGCGCCCGCCATGGATATGTGGCGCCCGCCACAGCGTCTGATAAAGCTCGGCGCTGATTCACATTTTTCACCATTTTCAAACCTTCAAACCTCCAAAACCCATTTTTTCCTCTTCCAAAAACTCCTTTGAACCCCATAAAATCTCTCACATTTCTCATCTTCCCACCATACAAGTCACCTTCCCAACTTCCATTTTCATTTTCATCCGTCAATATTCATAAAAATCTCACCTTTATACAAACCCATCTTCATCTTCTTCATCATATTCCAAGAGCTAAATAATGGAGTTCAGCGGATTTATCCTTCGCGAAGGGAAACCTGGAGATAGGCAGAGAAGGATTATCGAAAGGTTAGAAAATCGGGAAATTCTCCCGACAAGGTACGTGGATGATAACTGTCTTTACACTTTATGTATCTACCATAGTATTTTTCATTTGTTAGATTTTTTAGGCTTGCACACTATCTTTTCAAACAGAGAACCTACCTTTGAGCGATTGACAATCGAGTTTTTAAATTCTTTAATTTATATTGTCAGTCCTAACACTGCTAGTACAGTTGGTACTGTTCGATTTAGAATGTTCGCTGTTGAGTATGAATTTAGTATCGACGAACTAGCAGGTATGTTGGGAATTCCTCATGGGGAAGGTGCTATTTGTGAGGCCCTTTTGGATTCAGATTGGTCGGTCGAGGTGTTTTCCTTCTGGCAAAGAGTGTCTAATACTTCAATAAATTCTTTTGAAGGAATTCTTGCCTCGGCCATCCATAACCCGACCATCAGAGTTTTTAGATATCTGTTGGCATGTACTATTTTTGGCCGGGAGAATCCAAACAAGGTTAATGCTCGGGAGCTTCTATTTTTACAAGGAAGCCTCACAAATAGGAGGATTAATTCGGTCCCGTTTATGATTGCTCATATAGATTTAACTCTTAATAAAGCGAGACCCATTGTTTTTGGAGGACTCATTACGTCTATTGCTCGGGCTCTTAACCTGAACAATGAGATAGCTACCTTAGTTCCCTTAGCTCCTCACACAATCAACCTTAAATTTCTGAGAGATATGAAATTGTGCCGAGTGAGAAGAGAGGGAGGTTATGTGCTTATGATTCATGGTATAGCTATCCCATCTGTTGTCTTACCATGCACTAGACGTACTGATGTACGTAATGAAAGGAACTGGACCTATGTTTTAGATGCTCCACCTGTTTTAGGTCCACTTCCTCCTAATATTCCTGATGAGGAGGGACACGACACTGATGAAGAGTTTGATCGGAGAGAGCAATCTCCCGTACCTCATGTGTCCCCCCATCACCCTTCACCACCACACACCGCACCATCTTCTTCTTTTGCAGGTTCTGCTCCTGGATTCTATATTATAGAGGAGATGTGGCGCGACCACATGGCTAGAGAACAGAGGTGTGATGACCTACTCTCTACCATTCAACAACAACTGGCAGACAACATGAGCTTCATGCAAGAATCGCAGCGGAGGACAGATCGATCCTATGAGACTATTGCACAGACCCTGCTTGTGATCACAAACGAGCAATCCCGTCAGCAGCACTACCACCATTCTGCGCTGATAGAGGCCACTCATGGTTCCATTTTAAGCAACCTTCGAGAGGTGAGGACTGCTCAGGATGCCTTACAGGCCAGGACGGATCAGAGAGACCATCGTCGTAGCCGATCCCATCGTCCACCTCAGGATGGCGAAGGAACCAGTGGTCAGCAGTAGTGTGACAGGTTACTCTCCCCTTATCTTATTTCGGAACATTGGGGACAATGTTCGATTTAAGTATGGGAGGAGATTTTATCGCTTTCTACTTTTCCTTTGTTGTTTTTTAGATTGTTTATTTTTATTGCTTTTTAGTTGTTTACTTTGTTTTATTTTTCTTTTAGTTAGAGTGTTTTAGATAATGCATGTGTCTGACGAGTCACCAGTATAGTGTATCTTTAGTATATTCTAATCTCCCCATTCCTTTATCCCTACCAAAAAATTTTACAAAAGAAAATGGTGTTATTCTGAAAGTTTTTGGGCTTTAAGACAGGTTTGAGTTAGGATGTGGTGACTCGGGAGAACTTTTTGAAACATCAGTATCATTTTAGCGCCATAGACTTCATGAATATAGGAATCACTCCCGAAACCCCATATACCATGGCCTTAATCATAAATTCAGTATAGTCCTCAGTAGTTTATTCTAGCAGTCAGCTCCGGCCTACGCATCCTCTACGTAGGGGACCGATGAACATAAGTGAATGATCCAGTGAAATAAATAAAAGAAAAAAAGGTAACTCCGGTATAGGTGACTCTCACAAAGTCATTTAAACCAAAAAGTTATAAAATTTGCTGCAAAAGAAAAAGAAAAAGAAAAACTCACCCGCTGTTAGTTGGTTCAGAGGTATCTGGCGCTGAACTCGGTAGGGTGGATTACGATCCGATCCCCCACAACTGCATTCGGGTCAAATAAAAGGGTTACACAAATTTATGTGCCAGAAACCCCATGTTTAGGATCAGAATCACTAACCGGTCACTCTGCTATGAAGCATGTACGGATAACTGGCTTAATGTGATTGCGTCTGAATGAAAAGGACCCAAAAAGAGATGAAGAGGTAGGCCTAAGTATTGTGGGATAATATGGGTTGGTTAATATAGGAATGGATTTTATGTCCGTGTCTGCGGATAAGTGTCATCACGATACCCTTAGTTCACTCAGTTAGTACCTATCATTGCATCCCGACTTGAACTCATAAGCCCTTTTAGCCTGAATCACTTATCGACACCAGTTTTTCTTCTTTGAGCTTATAAGTGTTCTTGCTTGAGGACAAGCAAGGGTTTAAGTGTGGGAGTATTTGATGACACTGAAATTCACCGTATTTTCGACTCCGATTTCGCATGCATTTTAGTTGTTTTATTATTATTTTGTTATGTTATTACTATGTTTCTCTTTGTTTTCAGGTTTTCAGTCTAATCGGAGCCCCGATCGAGAAAAAGAGTGAAAATGAGCTAAAAAGCCTAAAAATCAGCATTTTGCACTTGTGGCTCCCACTGTGGCTGGCGCCATGGGTCCAGCCATGACGTGTCATAGTACAACTTCTCCTCAACTGCCATATCTCCCACTATCTCCACTTGGGCGCCACAATTTACTCTTATGGCGGGCGTCATGGTGTGGTGGCGGGCGCCACAAGAACAAAGAAGTTTCCCTCCCAAATTCAAACTTAAGGGCATCCTTGTCATTTCCATAATTTTCCTTGCTTATAAATAGACACTTGATTCCATTTGTTTCATCATCCAAACTTAGATCAAACTTAGTTACAACTAGGCAGATATCAGTATTGTAAAAGTGGTAATCACTTCACATCGGAGTGTTGCCACAACTGTGTAATCGAGTCTGTAATCGAGTTTGGAGCACTTTGGAAGGAAGTTAATCCTGCCGCCATTTTCATTTCTGTTACGCACTTTATTCGACCCTCCGATTGGAGCAGGTTTTATTGCTTTACCTTTGTCTACTTTACTTTCCCGCACTCGCATTTTACTTTTATTTATTTCTTGCACTCGCACTCGCACTACTTTCATTTATTTCTCGCACTCGCACTACTTTCGTTTATTTCTCGCACTCGCACTACTTTTATTTATTTCTCGCACTCACACTAATTTTATTTATTTCTCGCACTCGCACTACTTTTATTTACTTTCCGCACTCGCACTACTTTTATTTAAATTAAAATGCACCTTTACTTTACCATGTCTAGCTAAACCTATAAAGGTTAGAATGTAAGGATCGTAATTGAACCGATGATCCGTACGATTGTTCGTAGAAACACTTAAGGGCTGTTTTGACTTTCAACTTAAATTTTCCCGCACTTAAGCTCCGTTGGGTAAGATCGAAAGTCGTCCAACGTCTTTTTAAACTTAGTTGTTTTTAACTATTTCAAATACAACAAAAGCGCTTTGTTTAGTTCATTAGGAGTTTTTAACTTAAAAATAAAAGTGATTTTAAAACTATTTTCGGACGCGTTTATAAGTTTAGAGTCTGGTTCCTGAGAACCTCTTTTGGTTAAGAAACCCAGGTCAAAATAGTTTTCAACTTAGTCAAGATACTATATTTCTTAAAAATAGGTTTACTACTCTAACGCAATGCGTGCATTTTTATAAGTGACAATAAGAGGGTTTGATTAGGGAGTACAACTCGGTTCTGAATACACGAAAGCGACAGTTCCCGTTAAATTGGTTCTTTTCAAAGTAGGAAACACTGCCCATAAGTAATTCTATTAGCAAGTACTTGGATTATTAATTGATTATGTGAATTACATTCGAACCTGTCGTTATTAATTGAATTGAATTTAATACTTTATTTTTCATTGTGCACTCTTAAAACCCCTATTTCGATTACCTTAGATAAACACTGTAACAATAGATAACGATAGATTGACACTTGGTCTTTGTGGATTCGACAATCTTTTATATTACTTTGACGCGTTCGTACACTTGCGAAAAGCTCGCATCAATGATTAAGTCACACTTGATACATTAATTGGACTATCTATTCTAGGGATTTTATTTAACAAACATAATTCGATACAAGTACCAAAAGTATTGGCCTCTAGGTCTTACACCAACAATATCATGATAAAGCATATGAAAACGGGGTCAATGATACTTATACACAAGTCTTTGTTCCAATTGGCTAGCCTAGTTCTCTTGGTAATTATCTGTCAACGAAGGTATTTCAAGAACACTGACCGTGATAAAACCACGAACCTAAGCCTCCCTTTCAGACACCTCTCTAACTATGTTTTGGGCTCAAGTCTCTTTTTCGGTTTTCTTCTCCTTTCATTCGGATAATCATATATTAAGGCATTTGCAATTATTTTTTCCCTCACATGCACAAGGTTTATCGCGAATTTTTTCTAGGCACCTTTTGTAATTTTCTTTTCGTTTTCAATTAATTTACGCACATTGGCATTTATTGGTCTACTTTGAGATGACATTTAAGAATCAACTACCGTTAGGTTAAATAATAGGATAAGGGTTACCCAACTTAGAAGGTCTAGTTGTCTTTATTTCATTTTCATTATTTTTGTGCCCAAATTATTTACTTCTCAACCAACCATACATACATGCAAGTCTTTGTACTCATGTCAGACCGTCATTATAAACTAATCAGATATTACTTCTCATAACAGAGTACTATGGTACAAATCTACATGTTGGACTCACATCCTTACTCTGGAGACCTAAGTTATTCGAGTCATACCTAAGTTTCCACACTTTCTCAATGCCTCTAGTCCTAGCCTTTCTTCCCTCGCACTCTATATACTTTCTCATCTTCCCCACAAATGAAGTTTGTTTTTAAAAAATTTCACAATCTTAGTGTTGGAAAAAACTATGAAGAGTGGGTCTTAATAGGGATCACTAGAAATAACACACAAAAATCTAGTGGCATCAAACTCTCTTGGAACATCACCTGACCCATAGATGGGAAATTGGAGGATGCGCCCAAATCTTCTACACTAAGCTCATGGTTTTGATTAAACAACCTCAATTTGATAGTACCATAATAGTACCTCGTTCCATCAACATATTTCCTTTGCAACTTGAAATCTAAGGTGCTTAAGAACTTGAGAGCAACGCGCTCAAAGGTGGATGCCTCCGTTTTCATAAATTCTAGAAAACCTCTTAAATGGAACATGTTATATATTTCCACTTTTAAACCAAGAGTAGTAAGGGAGGTTTGACAAATATACCTCGACGGAGTGATCCTCCGCTTGATGAGCATTGAGTACCTTTGTGCTTGTAACTCGTCCTTGAAGATGTTGTTGTTAGGATTTGATAAACGGGTGCTCCCCCTCTTGTGAGGTATTAAGGACTCCACCACTTGATTTCCTTTGTCGGGTCTCTTTGGTGAAATTGGTTTGATGAAGCTTTTTTGAGAAATTTGGAAGTGATGAGTTTTGGATAAAATATGCTCGGAAGTAGGTTTGGAATGGTGAATGGAGAAAGTTTTGTGAAAGTGGTATGATGGTTGGAATAAAATGCTAAAGGTGAGAGCTTTGTGATGGAGGTTTATGGAAGTTTTGGGAAGGTTTAGAAAAATTGGAAGAACAATAAAGATGAATGAGAGATTTGGAAAGAGAAAGAGTGAGGTAATGATGGATTAAAATTCAGGTTTGGACATTTAAAGGGAATTAAGTGGGTGATGATTGGTGAATTAAGAGGTGTGGGGGTCCCAAGATGATTTAAAATTGAAATTTTTTTGGAATTTTGAATCTCCCTTTGCACGCCATTCTATAGCTTGTAGCACGTGCTACGGTCGCCCGTAGCAAGGAGCTGGTTCCCAAGGTTTTTGTTGGTTGGATGTTGGGCTTTATGGGTGGCCCTTTTATGGATTTTTTGTGTTTTCTTAGGCTCTAGGGGGTGTCTCCCGGACATGATTCCACAATTGATATTTCTTAGCTTCTTTCAACGATTCGACACTTATCCAACTTCATTCTCACAAGCCTTTTTTTACTTACTGAAAATAAACAAATTAGTGCGAAAAAGTGTGGGTTTCCTCCCACAAAGCTCTTTGTTAAGGTCATTTAGCTCGACCGTTTACACCCTTAACTCAATAGGGTGCTTCCTTCAAATTAGAATCCTTAACTCGTCCCTTAGCCATCAAAGGGACCCAATTCATTTTAGACATCCAAGCCATACAACCTTCTTCTTTTCTCTTCCTCCTATGAGGAGGCTCATACTTTTGGTCTGGTTTTTCATGAACTTTTTCCTTCATATTCTTCTTGTCCTTAGATTCATTCTTATTCGTCCTTAGACGGGCCTTATTGTCCTTGGACTTGTCATCTTACTTAAAAGACACATCATTGGCTTGTTTAGTAGGGATATACTTTTCCCCCAAGGCTTCTTCATAACCCTTATCTTGGGTATCATCTCTCTCAATCTTAGTAACATTAAGAATACTTTTCTCCAACTTAACAAACAAAGGATGTTCTGGTGGATTCTC
Organism: Lathyrus oleraceus; assembly: GCF_024323335.1. NCBI lineage: Eukaryota > Viridiplantae > Streptophyta > Magnoliopsida > Fabales > Fabaceae > Lathyrus > Lathyrus oleraceus. Next base: position 133,225,204 of record NC_066579.1, read on the forward strand.
TTGAACACAACCGCTTAACAAATTAACCAAACACCACGAGTCCTTGAAATAAGGGTTCTTCAATAGCTTTGTATCGCACCTTAAAAAATGAGAACACGAATTAGCGAAGCGCAATCGCACGCTCGCAATGATGGACCAAACAGAGTCTCCACCGAACTTTATTTATTCCTAAAAAGGAAAGGGGAAATATCGATAAAACCCAAGAAAGAACTACAATGATTATGGTCGTCGCAACAAAATCAGGGTCCGGGAGTCGATTACGCAAGGGGAAGGTATTAGCACCCCTCACATCTATTGTACTCAACGGGAAACATTAGGTTAGTTGTGCGTATTAGTGTTAGCTTATAAATGTTAGGCTTTCTTGAGTTATTATAAGGGAAAGAATAATAGGGTCAAAAGAAAAAGAGAAGATGTTTTTGGATTTTTTACAACGAAGGGGACTAAATCTAAGTTTTTTATTAATGGGCCTGACAAGATTTCGCAATCCTGCTCCTACGTATCTCAATAACAAACTCAAGGCTTACGTAGCTCTGGGTAGAAAAATGTTTCTTTTTTGGTTGATTTTAGCGAAAGCTATCTTGTATTAATGGATGAAGAACATTGTTTTACCCAAAACAGATGAGGAGCAGACGTATACCACACATCGAATGGATTTACAAATCAACATTCAGAAAAACGTCACTTATCTCAACCCAACAATTGTGGCTGAAGCATTGCTTTACATCACCTCAAGACAAGATGTCTTTCGTTTATGAAAATGTTTTCTGATCAATCGCATGGTGGGAAAAAATGAGTTTGTTTGGTTGAATGTATTTTTTGCTCGAAAGACGAGTATTTATGACTTGCAAGCTTTTAAGACTTGGGTCTAATAATCGGGATTATGTCTGGACCTTTCACCCAGGTAATCTTTTTCTTTCAATTTTATTGAGAAAAGAATGAATATTTACAAGTGTTTTGAAGGGAAGACAAACACTAAGGGCTTACAAGCTCTTACAACTTGGGCCTAATATTCGGGATTACGGCTGTATATTTCATCCCGGTAATCTTTTTCTTCCTACTTACTTACGAAAATGATTTGAATATTGGAGAGTGCCTTGAACAGAAGACGAATATTTATGGCTTGCAAGCTCTTACAACTTGGGCCTAATATTCGGGATTACGACTGGATATTTCATCCAGGTAATCTTTTTCTTTCGGATTCAGTTATGAAAATGATTTGAATATGGAGTGTTTTGAAGAGAAGACGAATACTTATGACTTGCAAGCTCTTACAGCTTGGGCCTAATATTCGGGATTACGACTGGGTATTCCATCCAGGGTAATCTTTTTCTTCAGATTTTATTGAAAAAAGAAGTTTGAATAATTACATTAAAAATGATTAATATACAAAGGTTTGAAATGGTTTGAAAATTATTTGATCGAAATCATGGTGAAATGTTAGTGAGATTATTTACATATGTTAGGGTATGGACATGAGCTATCTAATTAATCGACTAAACACAAAAAATCAACTAATTAAATAATCTACTTACACATAATTAATTAACTAACTATCAACTAATTAATCAAAATCATCAATTAATTAACTATCAATTTAAATTAATCAAATAAATAAATAAATGAAATAATAAATAAATAAATAAAAAGAAAACAGCAAGGGTGCATACATGAAATTGAGGGTATGCAAAATTCAATATGGACCTAAAGCCCAATTCAAACATACTTAAACCCTAATTAAAAGAAAATAAAAAAAAGAAAAGAAAATAATAAAATAAACAAGTGAATGATAGAAAAATAAATAAATAAAAATAAAAATGTAATGTTGCTTTAAAATAGGGGACATCGTCCCATTTTCTTTATACAAAACTTTCATATACTATTTTTTAAAATTGAAACTAACTAATTGTATGGTAACATGTGGCCATGGAATTTTAAAAAATAAAAAAATAGAAACAACAACCCTCCCTTATCATCCCTCTCGCATGGACCTCATCAATCTCTCTCACCGTTAAATAACACTATCTCTTGTATGCTTCAAGTATTTTTTTTTAAATCACATAAATAAACAAAATCAAATGCAAAAACTCATGCTTCACAAGTAAAAATAGAAAGCATCAAGGGATACAAATCGAAAAATAGAGGAAAGAAAGAGGACAAGTAAACCGACAAGAGATTCCAGTGATGATGGTTCGTTTGCGGCGAGTAACGACTTCGGCGAAGGGAGTATGTCGAAGTGTTATTGCGTTTGAAGTTGTTATGACTTCTTGTTCGTGTGTTGCTACATGAAACCTTGTGTAAAAGAGAGTAACATGAAGTTGAAAATAATGGAAAGATGAAGTTTTCGGTTATGGTTGTTATGTGTATATGAGAGAAAATGGAGGTTTTATGTGGTTAGTGAAAGAAGTGATATGGAGAAGAAGGAAGAAAACTCCTTCATTTTATTCACTTCATATGAAGAGTGTAAGGGAGAAATGAGGTTGTTTTAAGTGTTTAGTTAGAAAAAAGTGAAAGAAAAAGAGGTATTACATATGGTTGTTCACTGTAACATGAAGATGGAGGTTCTTGTTCATGTTTTCATGCTTACTGTAAAAAGCCTTTTTTTCATTTGCTTTGATTGGTCCTTAATTTAATTAAGAGAGAGAAAATTCCCTTGTCAAAAGATAGGCGCCGCTAGTTATGCCCCTCTCTTCCCTCATGCAATGTTTAGTTAATATATACTACGGTTCTTATGATGAAAAATGCCAAAATACCCCTTTGATTTTTTTAGTGTGAAAATGAGTTATGAACAAATTAAATAGAATAAAATTATACTAGTTTATATAATCAAAATAAATTTGAAATAAAAGCATAGAAAAATCTATTTATTTGTTTTGGACATTTTTGACAAAAAAAGAAAAATAAATCGGCTAAAAAATGAACGAAAATCGGGTGTAAAAGTGCTCAAAAAATTATAATAAATGCACTAAAGTGATCAACACGAAATAAAATTCTCGGAAATATACAACGTTTGAGCAATTTTGAAATGAAAAATGCCCGGTTAAATGCTCAGACGGACCAAAATGTGACTGAAAAATTAGTCGAAAAATAAATCGAACACACCAAGTTAAACTACGTGAAACATAGATTAATAAAACTGATGTCTTCAAGTTTGATTTTGAAACTTTTTCGCTCGCTGTTTTGACACACATTTGATAATTTGATTCAACCGGTTTGTCTGTAAATCTGAAAAATTATTTCGACTAAGATTCTAGGCATTATGCGGTATGGAATGCATGTTATGATATGCAAAGATGCAACGATTATGACGAATGTATCGATTTACTGAATGAGGGGGAAAATTGGGGTATGACACTTTGCTAAAATGAATTCAATATTTTCATCACCTACTTCAAAGGTCAACTTCTCTCTCTTGACATCTATGATGTCCCCCGCGTAGCTAAGAAGGGCCTTCCTAAAATTATAGAGATTTGGCCATCTTCATTGATATCCATTATCATAAAGTCTACTTACACAAAATACTTTCCCACTATCACTGGGACATATTCTATCACACCTATAGGATACTTAACCGATCTATCAGCAAGTTGTAAAGACGCATTGGTAGGTTTCATGTCCCCCATATCCAACTTCTTACACACCGGTAGAGGCATTAGGATAACACTAGCTCCTAAATCACATAGAGATCTATCAAATTCTATGGTACCTATATGACAAGGGATAAAGAAACTTCCTGAATCTTGGAGCTTCAGGATCACCATGTTTTGAATCAAGACACTACTGTCAAGGATCATGTCCATGGTGTCATGGTCCTCTAGCTTTCTTTTATTGGAAATGATCTCTTTTAATAACTTGACATAGAAGGGAATTTGGGTTATCTCCTCGGTGAAAGTCACATTGAGGTGGATCTTCTTGATAAGTTCCACAAACTTTTTGAATTGAGCCTTGTCGCAGTGAGAATAAGAGACCAAGCTATTGGATTAACTTGACTCACAAAACATTAATATCACCACTGAACTTTTATTTTTCCAAGGGAAGGGGAAAATATTCAAAATAAACCCAAAATAAACTTGCATAACAAATAATGAAAAATAGAATCAAAGCAAGTAGAGATCGAAGGTACGAGGGTTGGTTATGCCAAGACATCTATCCTGCAAGATCAACGAATAGTGCTAGGTACCCAATATTAATTGGGTCCTTGATGATTAATGAAACTTTGGTTGAATTTAGGCAACCATTGAAAGGCTCCTTTATGAACAAGTACTATCCTAAATTTTCACTTTGCAATAGTGTGACCCTTTTTGCAACAATAATGACAATACAAGTTATGAGAAGATGTACTTTTGCTATTAGGACCCTTTTCAAAAAAGCTATACCTTCTATAAGGATTATGAGAAGGCATATCATATTTATAAGTATCAATAGAAAAAGTAACCTTAAGTTGTACAACCTTATCCAACTTGGCTTTAAGAGTTTTTGACTCTTTTTGCCAAATGTGACAAGTTTCACAACCAAACCATGAAGGTTTGTCATTCTCGCTCTTATCTTTTAGAAAATATAACATAGATTACATAAGAGCTTCCATATTCTTTTCATTTTCCAAAATTTTATCTTCTAAGTGTGAAAAGATTCTTTTGTTTGAAGCTAACTTTTTGAAAGCATCTATGGCTTGTCTTTATAGATTTTCAAAAGATTATTGTAAATGAGAACAAGATAAGTCATGAATAGATTCAAGCTTAGAGTGACTTACAAATTTTTTCTTCTTTCTATTTTCCATGAGACAAATCCGAGACGATTCTATACTTGAAGTTGAGTTTTCATCGCTTGAGGAATCAGTTTCACTCTTCCAAGTAACATATGATCTTCTAGACTTGCTAGATTTCTTGTGATGGCCTTTCTCTTTATCTTTCTTCTTCATATGACACTTCGACCTATAATGACCCTCTTTTTCTCAATTATAGCATGAACTTATAGGTTTACCCTTCTTACTCTCATATTCCCTTTAAGAGTTAGATAGCCTTCTAGATTTATTTAGTTCTTTCCGAGTACTTATCTTCATGCTGCCACGTGTATCTATTAAACTTTTTGATGAACAAACTCATATCTTCTTCATCGGAATACTTGTTATCTTTTGTTTCATAATCACCTTGGTCAATATGTGAGGACTTTGAGCTAGAAGTTGTGAGATCAATAAACTTCTTCTCTTCCACCTTTCTCCTTCCTTACCTTCTTCTCATGCTCTTTTTCGTGTTTTCCAAGCAAGTGAGTTCTTGCCCGTGTTCTTCCAATTTTCTAAACAAAGTAGTGAGATCAAGTACTTTAAGATCATTCTCCTCTTTGATTGCGGTGACCCTGGGTTTCCATTCCCTATTGAGACATCTCAAAACCTTATTAGTAGCAATTTCATTGGAAATAGGCTTACCCGAAGCATTCAACCGGTTCATAAGATATGTGAACCTCTTTTATATTTCAGAAATGGTTTTACCATGCTTCATACGAAAGAGTTCAAACTTTTGATTCAATGTGTTGATCTTAGCTTGTTTGACCTCATTAGTTCCCTCATGGGTAACTTGTAATGCGTCCCACATAGCCTTGGCGGTTTCATAATTGGAAACACGATAAAGTTCATCAACACCGAATGCAGATATGAGAATGTTTTGTGCTTACCAATTGTAAGACCAAAATTTCTTATCACTATCATTCCATTTATTTTTTGGTTTTGGTATGACGACGCCTTCCTCATTGGTCATTGTAATTTCACAAGGACCATTGATGATGACGTCCCATAGACCCTTATCAACCGAGTTGATATGGATACACATACTAGCTTTCCAATAGCCATAATTTTTGTCGGTGTAAATTGGTGCTCTATTGTACGACCCTTTAGGTTCGGTAGCCATTTTTCTAATAAGAAAATCTTAAGCACAAAATTAATCAGAGCTCGTGATACCACTTGTTAGACTATAGGATTATATCTAGAGAAGGGGGGGGGGGGGGGGTTAATGGATCCCAAGTTAATAACTTTTCCAAAAAATAGTTTTGAAAATTTTATGGCACGTAAGCAAGTTTAAAATATCCCCGATCAAAATCGTCATACCGAACTCGCTATCAAAAGTCTCGGATATGTGTAGTAGTGACAATGATATGACAAGGATTCACAAATCGATCAACACAAAATAATCACAAATAATTGAATGCAAAGTAATAGGGAAAGTCTACTTCCAATGGAAAACCATACAAAAAATCAAGTGAAGTAATTTGTCGAATACTTAGTGTGCGATCATTAATATTTGGAGTTTAATGTGGTATTATTTTTCTTAAAATCCAATCACAACCAAATTGTTTGTGATCTACACAACAACACCAATTTCAAAATATATTCAGAATTCTGATCCAAACGAAATTGATCAAACGACCTATGAACTCGATAATTTGCAAACCGAAAATAAAAGATATATATATATATATATATATATATATATATATATATATATAGAGAGAGAGAGAGAGAGAGAGAGAGAGTACACAAGAATTTGTTTAGGAAGTTCGCCAATCGACCTCGTTATAGGTAGGTCTGCCCTCAATTCGAATGCGAATTGAGATAATGTAATATATTTTACTTTGCAAATGTATGAATACAAGAGATATGCATTAAGCTAACCCTACAAACCCTAGGCTTGATGTCGATTCTACCATCTTCTTTTCCCTTGATTAAAGCTTGATCGAGTAACCAACAATGTCGCTTTGATTCACCCTCTCACACTACTTCTTTAAACGAAACCCCCTGTTCTTCAAAGATTTCACTTGGTCGAATCAATTACAAATGCGCACTTTGAAATCCAAGATTTACCAATGCGATTCACCGTCCCACCCTACTCGTTTTCCAAGAACTTCCTGTTCTTTAAAGACTTCACTCGGTCAGATCCGGATTGTGTAATCTTATCCAAAACCTTTAAACCTTTAAAGATCTTAAAGGTAAACCCCACCTTGGTTTTCTGATTTGAAACCCATAAAGTTCTCAACCCAATTTTACAGTACAATAAACCTAAATTGGACGTTATCAACCCTAATCTAGATGGCACCCAATCAAAAAATGATTATGTATAGTTTGATTGTGTGTAAGCATAGAAGAGAGATTAAAGATGACGAGAATGCTTTAAAATACGAGTTTCGTATAGGTTTTACTCACTAGAAACTACTAGTTAATGATGCACATACCAAATATATATATGTCAACAAGTGAGAAGAAAAAGGAATAGAAAGAATTGCAATTTTCAAGATTTTTTATCTATAGGTCGACCTATACAATTCATGTGTCGACCTGTACATGTTAAGTGCCAACCTGTAGAGGCGACACATGGGACAGAACCTACAGACTTGAATACTGCAGCACATGAGCCAACCTATGTATCGTATGTGTCGACCTATAGCTGAAACAATTCTTCTATAGGTCGACCTATAATCGTATCTGTCATCTTGTAGAGAGTTTTCCATACAAAAATCAAATTTTTGATGCATAAAATCTTTTCTTGATGCATGAATCTTTTTTAAACCATTTCCAAACATGTTGACATGCTTCCCAATGCTAAAATTCCTAAAATTCATAACTAGAATCAGATGATACCGTCCAATGTACATAAATGCTAAAGTATCTTAGTTTTGACATGATACAAAACATATCAAACGGAAAGTTGCACTCACATAAAACATGGTTCCACACAATCAAGAATATGTACTTCATCGTATCTCACACCCTCTCTTCGGGAGTCATGTAATAGTGATCGGTAGGGACAAAGACTTCCCGATGGAGTGTGACTACCACCTCTTCCTCAAGAAACATGTGGTGGAGTCCAGTGTTCTCGATGCCTGATAAGATCTTGTGATCTATAGGCTTATATGTGTAGAAAACTCGTGTTAACATAGATTGATTGTAGTGCAGTTCTCTGTTTTGCATGTGATACTGCTTCACTTATGGAGCGGTCCATCAGGAGTACATGTTGTATATTATCTTTGACTCGAAACAGTTTCTCAATCAAGAAGTTTGAAATTCTGTTGTTGCACCAGGTTGTAAATATTGTGGAGCTGATCGATAGCCCCTAGCATGCCTAAGATGGCTTGTAGTCGTTGGAGGCTTTGAAGAATCTCTTGTTTGGAAGTCTGTGGTGGTGTCGGAGGTTGCTTTTATATTTGGCCTTGAAGTAGAAGTTAGGAAGACTAAAAGGCCGAGAAAGCTTGGAATATGTTGTGGACGATCGTCATATGAATTGGATACGAAGAAGTAGGAGCAAAAGTAGAATTGACCAAGATCAAATTGTCCTCGACTGTAGGAGGAATTATAACCTCAATCTCAAGTAGATTTCATAGATTCCATGACTTTCACGAGATCAATCGATCCTTCGAACTTGAAGAAGATCGTTAGTTGCAAGATTGTGGTAGAGAAATAACTTTTTCTCGCGTAGATTTGATGGAATTAGATGTTGATTCTGACATACAACACCAATGTTCAGTCAAGGAACCAGGAATAAGGTACAATGTCGTATTGATATCTTCTAGTGCAATGACGAGTGCTTCCAATGCGATAGAACGAGATGGACTCACAAAGTTGACTCCAAATCTCAAGTTAGTGAAGTATTCAAGAAGCAATTTAGAGTGAAAGTGGAAAAGATACTCGAATCTGACGCGTGTGGAGTTTATATAAAGTGAGCGATTAAACTACTCTCGTTTAGCCTGATGCATTGTGTGGATCATTGTTCGATTAGATATATGACAGTAAAAAGATAAATCAAAAGTCAGGATCACATGCTTTGTGCTTGGTCGAAGTCTCACCTATTCTTACTTGTTGCTTGCAGCTTCCATTTTGGGCCTCATGATTAGGTCATTGTCCACGGACCTTGCGAACGGTCCAAACACTTCCCTTTTTTAAAATCCTTCTCTCTTCTTCAAATTCTCAATCATAATCTTATAATCTACTGTCAATGTATTATATTAATGAGTTTGAGGTGATTTAATCAAATTTTTATTTTCATTATCTTCATTGGGTTCAGCACATTTAGATTCTAGAATCCAAACCCTTTTTAAAATTTTGAATGAAAAATTTAAACTATTAAAAGGCTTATAGGAATTACAAACTCAAAAGCATTGGTGTCGTTCAAGTAAAATTGGAAACATGATAATAACATGTCAAAAGTAACATTCTTAAATTTTACACAAACAATAAAAGTCTTATCTTATTAAATAGAGTCTCTTAAACACCCTATTAGATTTTACCAAATCAAAATAATAAAGCTACACACTATAAAAAGCACCTCAATTCAACAAGGCATCACATAGAACTAAAAAGAACATGTAATTTTGTTAATTTGATTGGATGAAAATCAAACTTAAGGGCATTTTGGTCCTCCTTGTTGAGTCTTCCAACTGTTGTAGCAAGGACATATAGCTTTATTCCCATAATACCCCGGAGGCACACACAAGCATTTATTACAGCACTTCTGACAAAAAAACATGCATGGCTTGTGGTATTGGGTCATTTTGCACCTTCTTGAACATTGAGATGGGCATTCTGGTCATATCACGCAACAAAAAGAGATACATAAAGAAATTCAAACACTCATAAAGGTGCAGCTTTTTCCAAGAATAAATCTGGTCACAATTTAAAGCTTAAAGCTAAAGGAATAGTTAATGTGAAAATGGATCCAATGCAAATGCAACTGGCTAGGAGACAATGGCTTTAATGTGAAAACCAATAGGATGCTGTTTGGTGAAACATATTTAAGTGGGCAGAACTATTTTTTATTAAAAAGAAAAAGTTAAAATATAACTTTTGAGAAAATTTAGATTCACATCACTCTCAAATTTCACATATAGACAAAAATTGATTTTTCATATACGACTAAGTATGTTTAAAATGACTTATACGATCCTAATATCCGCATCTTAAAATTTTGGAGGTTCTTTATAATTTACTCACAATTTTAATGCAATCAAATAAATAAAAATTCTATTTTTATTATAGTTTAATAATAACAAATATTTTATAAAAATATTTTTAAAATGCAATTTTACCGCATCAAAATTTGGATAATATTCAATAACAATGCTATTTTTACTAAGAAGTTGACTTACATTTCATACTAAACACATTTATTTTGGTTTTCAAATGCTAAAGCATACACAAATTAATTGATATATTTGATTTATACATATACAAATTAAATATTGTAATTATTTATTAAATTTAAAATAAAAATTTATTTATATACAAAATTGAAGGGAATCATATAAATCTAAGAGAATAATCTTATTTCCTACTTACTATAAAAATAACAATTTTGATTTTATACCACATTTAGCATGTGAAATTGAATAATTCCTTATTTGTTTTTGTCTTTATTCATTCATTTTTTAACATGATTTACTATAAAATCCAAGAATAAGAAACAATCAAGTGAATGGTATAGAAGAAACTTTACTTACGGTAACTCTTAAGGCTTCCAGGTCCATATTTTGTCTGAAAAACACATAAATGTCAAGCATTTGTCAGCAATTACTTCAACATTCATAAACTAAAGTTAAAAAAACTCGATCTAAATTTTATTTTCCAGATCTTTACTCTATACATCCATTTGAAAATGGAAAAGATCTTAACCCGATTAAATATAACACGACTCTCATATTCTAACTTTATAAAGTCGAGAGTTTTAAACTATAAAAAATTTTAAGTCGGGGATTCTCGTATTTCAAAGATTTTAGATCCGAACAAGAGAAGAGAGAAGAGAAAACAAGCCACATACATACCTTGTCATTGTAGTGGTGGCCTCCATGTCCATGAGAAGCCATAACCTACAAAATCAAAACCTCAAAAATAAAGAACATGTTGAAAAATGAGTGTCTTATATATGCATGTTAATCATTTAGAAATGAGTTTCTAGTCTCACTTGAAAAACTAACCATTGTTTGAAGCATGGAAATTGCAATGAGGATCAAGATCAAAGCACCAAGTAATTTTGCCATGGCCATGTTTGAAGAAGAGGGGCTAGGTGTATTGTACTATATGGCCAATTTGTGAAGCACAAAAATGGACCAAAAGAGATGAGAGGAGAGTGATAATGGAACAATGCATAGAGAGAAAGTGGGAGCATTTATAGAATTTTGATGAGGGTAGGAGAGCTACCTCATTTATCATCAAGATTTTTTTATTGGTTATGTGAAAACTTGCATTAAGTTTTGTGAGATGATAAAACAAGTAGTACACTATATCTACCCCTAATTATAAGTTTTTTTTTTAAAGAAATGTTTGTCTTTAAAATATAAACCTTCTGTTAAATTAGCACGGGCATTTAATATATTTTTAAATATAATTATTAATATTATTTTTTATTTTATAATTTAATCGTTGGAATTTTAAATTTTAAAAATAAATAAATAAAATATCATAAATTGGAATAATCAAATATTTGTATATAATTATTAGCTGAAGTGTTGTAAGGAGATTTATAATTCATACTTTATTAAAAAATGAGTACTACTTCAATTTATAAATATAAGCTTTAAATTTCTTTGACGCCTTTTTAAGTTTTTATTTGTATAAGTTATTCTTTTGTATTTTTACTTCTATAGAAAATATTTATTTTTTAATAGTAATAAATTTATAAAAATAGTACAAATTATTAATAAATTTGGTATAAAAGCTTTTTTTTTAAGTAAAGATAGTGTTATATATTATATATATATATATATATATATATATATATATCTATATATATATATATATATATATATATATATATATATATAATATATTAGGGGGGGGGAGGGGGGAGGGAGGGGGAGAGAGAGAGAGAGAGAGAGAGAGAGAGAGAAGAGAGAGAGGAGAGAGAGAGAGAGAGAGAGAGAGAGAGAGAGAGAGAAGAGAGAGAGAGAGAGAGAGAGAGAGCGAGAGAGGAGAGCGAGAGAGAGAGGAGAGAGAGAGGAGGAGAGAGAGAGAGAGAGAGAGAGAGAGAGAGAGAGAGAAGAGAGAGAGAAGAGAGAGAGAGATAGAGAGAGAGAGATAGAGAGAGAGAGAGAGAGAGAGATTAGGTGTGATTTCTTTTTATATATACATTTTATTCTTGATAAACACATTTTGATAATCTTTCTGAAGAGAATTAGGTGAGACCATAAACGCAATGAGAATTGAGTGTTCCTTGATTGCTTTTATTTATTATCTATCCTCTTTCCCTTCCTCTTGTATCATATTTATACTCTTATTCTCTCTCTGCAACGATTCCAAGAGACTCTCTTAATTACATTTAATGGACACGAGTGACAGTTTGATGATCATTAGTAGAATATCAATTACAACCGCTTATTAATGATGAAGGTCGTAACGTTTCATGATTTATGGAAGAACACTGTAACAAGCAAATCATAATTTCATAACTGATGAATGACTCTTGACTATCCCTTCGTCGTTACGGATGCGTGACCATCATGGCATATGCATCAACCAGTTCTAATACCCATCTCGGCTATCATAGTCTTCATAGTGTTTGATTTAACCAATCTGAGCCCTACCCCAATCATAAGAATGAAATCTAGGATGTGTATGGAACCCCCATCCGGCCTATTCAAAAATTCAGGATGTACATAAGCCCCATAAACACGGAGCCTGAAAGGGTGGAATGTTTAAGCATTACCATCCTTGCCACATAATATAAATTCGGGATATACATAAGACCCTAAAGTATGAGGACTGAAAGAGAAAAGTGTTTTGAGTTTATCCCGGATCACATAAAATTTGAAATGAACATTCTTGAAATGTTAGGTTCAGACACTTTGATCGAGGAAATTTCCCCTAAATTCATGGTCTTTGGCATCATATCAATTCCTGACGGATTCCTCTTAACATACATTGGGAAAATTTGGAGAGCCCTAATGATTACATTATTTTCGATTAGTCCTTTTACATTAATGACTCGTAAAGCCCCTCCTTCTAAATTTCACGACTTTAATGAAGTCGGGAAGGCGAACGATTTCCCATTTATTTGGATAGCTCATGATAGCTCACGACCTTGGTAAAGAAGTGAGAGAAACCTGATGGGTTTGTGTTATAGAAAAATCGGAGAGCCCTTAGTGGGATCTCGACCAGTTGTCGTCCCTTTTTAACTACGCAAATGCCATAAGTTTTTATTTACTTGGACTTTGAATTCGGTCAAATTTTTTAATATATATATATATATATATATATATATATATATATATATATATATATATATATATATGTATAACTTGCATTTCTATAAAAAGTCATTAGTAGAAGAAGTGTATTTTTTAAATTTTAAATAAGACATGTTTCTTATAATTAATCGTTAGATGAACATTCTAACCAATTAGCACGCATGTCGCAGTTATTGATCTACGCGACTCAAAAATAATAAGCGCGAAGAAACTAGAGAGAACGCTGGGGAAATTTGGGTGATCGGGTTTTCTTTCAGTTTGGTGTTTGCGGGTTTTACGCAATGACTAGAGAACATGGGATTTATGTTCCAGATTTTTGTGGGGTGATGCTTATCGTCGCCGCGAAAGGGAAAGCAGGTCGTCAAGGAAGGAAACTCTAGCAAGTTCCTCAGGATGGTCAAGCACGCCGCCATTGTTGAGTCAAGTAAACTGGCATGGACATAGCGGCCAACACCTCTGCGTACCGACCACACAACCTCTTCACCCCCTCTTAATTTCAGGAAATTCACCAACTTTCTTGACTCTTTCTATAATTGACAACCCCCGCGTTTTGATGTGGACAAAATAACTTACGCGATTAAGGGCAAAGGGAAATTAATAATTAATAATTAGATAATAAAATCTTAGTTGAATCGAGTAGGTGAATATAGGTCTACCATACAATTAATCTCAAATTAAATGTGGCAGCATCTTCATATTACCATTAAATCATATTTAAACAGGCAAAAGAGAAATTCAGAAAACATAACCTTTTTCACAAAGCGTGCAATTTTGAGAGGTGAACTAACAACTGTTTCTTGGCTCTTCTTCATTATTTTCATCGTCCTTTTCGCCATGTCGACCGCCAACGGTTGTGGCATCATAAACGTCTTCACTGTCAATCAACGTCGCACAGATTAAGCTTGAGGCTCAGGTTAGTTTTATCGGATCCCACGGTGGGTGCAAAATATTCCTGATAAACACTTTTGGATAATCTCCCTGAAAGAGAATTAGGTGAAAAATTATGTGAGACCACAAATGCAATGGGAATTGGGTGTTACTTGATTGCTTTTATTTATTATATGTCCCTTTTCCCATGCTCTTGCCTCATATTTATACTATTATTCTCCCTCTGCCAGAATTCCAAGAGACTCAGATAATTACATTTAATGGACACAAGTAATGGTTTGATGATCATTAGTAGAATAACAGTTACAACCGCCCATTATTGATGAAGGTTGTAACGTTTCATGATTTATGGAAGAACGTTGTAAGTTGTAACAGACAAATCATAATTTCATAATTGGTGAATGATCCTTGACTATTCCTTCGTCGTTACGGGTGAGTGGCCATCATGGCATAGACATCAACCGATTATAGTACCCATCTCAACTATCACAGTCTTCCTAGTGTTCGGTTTAACCATTCTGAACCTTACCCCCGTCATAAGAATGAAACTCAAGATGTGTACGGAACCCCATTCTGGCCTAATCAAATATTTGTGACGTACTCATTTAATCAAATTAGGTTATATAAATATTTAGAAAAAATACTCATAATTTAATTTACAAAAATAATATTTCCATGTTATTTGACTAATATATAAGAAAATCAGAATTTTTTACCAAAATAACCCAAAATTTCAAGAAAATCCCCAAAATAACCCTGTTTTAAAAAAAAAATCCAAAGTACCCCACTTTTAGGAGGAGGCGCCAATCCAATTAGCGACTCCTCTTAAAAATAGAGTGGAGGCGCCAACTGGATTGGCTAGGGCACATGGTGCAGCCAATCCAATTGGCGCCCATGTGTATTTTTACAAAGGAGGCGCCAATTGGATTGACACCTCAGTGTAAAATGCATTTTTTGGGTTATAAATAGAGGTGTTGTGCGAATCATTTTTCCACATCTCATTTCATCATTTGGAAATCATGTTTGGTGTTTGTCACCGATACAGAAAGGTGATTTATGCGAGAGACAAACCTCAGATGCTGATGCTCTTCTGGAACATCACTACGTTCGATCAACTGAAGAGGGAGCTGGTTCGTTGGTTAGATGGGAAAATACCAAAAGGGAAAAATTAGAAGTATTGAGAGACTTGACAGTATCTTTGGTTGGGTGCGAATGGAAACTGATAAGGATGTTAGGGAAATGATCTTCGGTCGAGATGACATCACCTTGATTGTTGTAATCAGTTAGAAATATTTCTGTTTTCAGTTAGCTTATTTTGTACTGATGTTTGTTGTGAACCTCGTTGTAACAAAAACTTTATGATATATAATAATTGAAGGTTACAAAAATACAATGTTACAAAAAGCTTATGACCCAGATGATGCTCCTCGATTGGGACAGTTATTCTTGTTGTGTCCTGGTTGACGATAGATACTACATAATCTTATCATTTTATTTGTTGAATCCATTTCTGTCCTAATACGTGTGCTATTTGGCATTCCTTTTTTCTTTCTACGCATCTCGTCGTTGTGCCAAACTATATCACCTTCGTATGGAGGCCAATATTCCTCCATTGGTAGCACCAAGAAGCTTTTATTATATACATTCATGACGGTGACGGCCTTGTACACATCAGATAAATGGTTGTAAGCGTCTTGACGAGTATATGCGCATGCTGCAATGACATGAGAGCAAGGAATGCGGAAGGCCTGGAATTTTCCTCAGTTGCACCAACTTCTATTTAGTCTAACAGTATAGGCTAAATTTGGTCTCCCCTCGTTATGGTCCATTGTTTCCTGGACGCAGAAATTTTGCCTATGACGGTCAAAGGCTGTTACAACGTGTGTGCTAGCTTTGATGCTCTCCTCTTTCATGAGTTTCATGCAACACTCACTAAATATTTGCCCAGACATTAACACCACACTCCATCTTTCACCTCTGGTTGCGAACGTAGAAGCCAACCTATAATAGGTCGATCTGACGAAGGCACTTATTGGCATATTTCTAATTCCTTTGAATACCCCGTTCATGCATTCCACAAGGTTTGTTATCATGTGTACCCATCGACAACCTCTGTCAAATTCCATTGTCCACTGCTCTACTGGTATATTATTCAGCCATCTTCCTGCATCTTCATTAGACAGTCTAATTTCATCACGATAATATTGAAATGACGACTGAGTTAGAGCATACCCAACATTCACCACCTTCTTGCGAAGATTCTTATCTTTTATTGCACGCATGAAGTTTTGTGCAATATGTCTAATGCAATAAACATGGGTAGAAGGAGGATCATGTCATCCATTGTCATGGTTGTTATAGGCACTCTCAATGGTAGCATGTCTATCAGAAATCAAACAGAGATTGGCTTCTGGAGCCACATGCATTCTGAGATGTCGAAGAAAGAAACCCCATCCACCAGCCGTTTCACCTTCAACCAGAGCAAAGGCAATGGGAAAGACATTGTTGTTTCCGTCTTGTGCAACCGCCATAAGCAAAGTACCCTTGTATTTGCCGTATAACCAAGTGCCATCAATTTGAATAATAGGTTTGCAAAATGAAAAACCTTTGATGCATGGGTCAAACGCCCAAAAGAGATGGCGAAAGATTCTATTACCTGTAACACAGGCTCCGTCTAGCATCATTTCTGGCAATGTCTCCATAATTGCCACTATTCCTGGGACATATGTTTTTAGTGCCCATAAAAACCGTAGAAATTCTTTGTATGAATCCTCCTAGTTGCTGAATACCTGTTCAACAACCTTTGCCCTTGCAATCCAGGCTTTATTGTAAGATGAAGTATAATTATATCTTGTTCTGATATGGGATATAATTATACTCACCTTCACTGATGGGTCTTTGTTAACCAGCGGCAGAATGTCTTGACATATCAATGCAGCGCTTAATTTATGGTGATCTTGTTCAACGTTAGTTGCAATGCAACTATGCGGTGGGTCTATTAAAGCTATCTTCCAAGATTCGTTTTTATTTTTGTAAGACGCAACCAACCGAAACTTATAAAGGATGTTACAACATTCGATGACATACCTTCTCGAATCAGTGTGTTTCACTGTAAAATCAGCAGAGTTGTTCATGTGGAATTTTTTGATAGCTCGCACACATTCTTTTTTGGTGCGGAACATGTCTCCCACCTTTAACTCGCCTTCTGATCATGGATACGGGTTATAGAAAACAATGTTGGATGTTTCATCAGCATGCAGATGCATGTTTGTCATATGTTGAGGCGGATTGTAGACATGACTAGGAGGTATTGGCGGTGGTTGATCATCATCTTCAATGTCGTTATTCAACATATGATCGACCTGTATCTTGGTCTCCTCTTCTTCTTCATCAACTACGTTGACTTCTACTTCTGCTTCTGGGTTGACGTCATCTGAGCATTGTGAATCAAATTCACCAGATTCATCCTGACTGGTTATTTGAGACTGCTGAGATGATGGTATACATGGTTGAAGAGTAATATACACCTCAATACAATTGCAGCCTGAATGTTCATGACTAACAAACATGTATTCAACATCTTCATCATCCCGTACTTTAAGCGGGAAAAACTTGCATTGACTGTTCTAAAAAAATATTGGATTTTGATACGTGATCTTTGACACAATACCCGATCCTATGCAGGATTGTATTCTTTTTTTCAAATGCAAGAAGGTTGCATTTCTCTTGATCGTAAGTCGAATGGTATCGGTGTTTCGAAAACAAAATCCATATAACTCAGATTCCTATGTTTCACCATTGCAGTGAACATTGACACTATATTTCGGCGAAGATGACATTGTAATATTTCTTGCGCAGATGAAAATTATTTTCTTGTTGTAGATGAATGTGTGTTGAGTGTTGGATGTTGATAATAAGACATTTAAATAGGTAAGTGATTTGTCTCACAGCAAGCTAGTTCGAAGTGACGTGTCAAACATGCAAGTTAGTCCGAAATGACGTGTCAAACATGCAAGCTAGTCTGAAGTGACATGTCCAGCATAAAAGAGAGAGGAAAGCCACATGTCACACATGCAAGCACACACTCCAAATGAATTGGCGCCTCCTTACAATCCTTTCACATGGGCGCCAATCCATTTGGCGACACCATGTCTTGCATGCATGCAGACCTCATAACCAAGCAATCATACCTAGGTGTGTCATGCATGTACCTATGAAGGCGCCAATTTGAATGGCGACACCATACAAAATGCACATGAGTGCCAATTCATTTGACTACCACATGCAGACACATTTTCCATGCTTCAAACTTTTACCTATAAATTCATCCACACCATCAACACTTCTTCCACGCCATCACTCACTACTTCTTCTACAATATCAAATCTTTCATCTGCACCAACCGCTTTCATCTCCGACAAGATGTCTATCCTCACAATGGGCGAATCGCACAGAGGAATAGTTGCAAACATAACAACTTATGCAAGTGTTTTATTGTTTTGTTATTTGTTTTAATAGAGTACTGTCGCACCTCGAAAAATGAGAATACGACCTAGCGAAGCGCAATCGCACGCTCGCATGATGGACTGAACAGAGTCGCCACCGAACTTTATTTATTCCTAAAAGGAAAGGGGAAATATCGATAAAACCCATGAAAGAACGACAATGATTATGGTCGTCGCAACCAAATCAGGGCTCAGGAGTCGATTACGCAAGGGGAAGGTATTAACACCCCTCATGTCCGTTGTACTCAATGGGAACCATTAGGTTAATTATGCGCGTTAGTGTTAGTTTAGAAATGTTAGGCTTCTCGAGTTATTAGGCGGGAAAGAAAGAATAGAAGAGAGAAGAATGTTTTTGGATTTTTGCAACGAAGGGGGCTAAACCTAAGTTTTTTATTAATGGGCCTGACAAGATTTTGCAATCCTGCTCCTACGTATCTCAATAGAGAACTCAAGGCTTACGTAGTTCTAGGTAGAAAATGTTTGTTTGTTGGTCGATTTTAGCGAAAGCTATATTGTATTAATCGACGAAAACATTGTTTTACCCAAAATAGATGAGTAGCGGACGTATACCACACATCGAATGGATTTACAAATCAACATTCGGAAAAACGTCACTTATCTCAACTCAACAATTATGGCGGAAGCATTGCTTTGCATCTACTCAAGACAAGATCTCTTTCGTTTATGAAAAGGGTTTTTTGATTAATCGCACGGCGGCGAAAAAGAGTTTGATTGGTTGGATGTATTTTTTGGCTTGAAAGACGAGTATTTATGACTGACAAGCTCTTACAACTTGTGTCTAATACTCGGGACTACGTCTGGACCTTTCACCCAGGTAATCTTTTTCTTTCAATTTTATTGAGAAAAGACATTTGAATATTTACAAATGTTTTGGAGGGAAGACGAACACTTATGACTTACAAACTCTTACAACTTGGGCCTAGCATTCGGGATTACGACTGGAAATTTCATCCAGGTAATATTTTTCTTCCAATTTTATTAAGAAAAAAGTTTGAAGTGGAAATGTACTTATTTAAATGGATTTGGAAATTGATTTAAAGTGTAAGTGAAATTACTGTGAAATTGAAATGCTAGTAAGATATTGAGCGTGATTATTTACATGTATGAAAAGGAATGGATAAATATCAATTGATTAAACACATAAGAAACAACTAAACAAATAATCTAATTATTCCACCTAATAATTAAAAAAAAATTAATTAATTAAAAATTAATCAACTAAAAAATATTAATCAATTTATCTAGATATGAATCATTTAAGTAGTAAAATCTAACATCAAGAAAATGGAGTTATTTACAAAATGTCACTTATAGTAATTAAGTTATTTGTTTAACAAAAAAGAAGTAACTATTTAAATATAATGCACATCTAGTTAGTCATTTATTACTAAATGAGTAGGTTTTAATATCTCAATTCCCACTCACTCACTGTAACTAATACACAAACAAGACAAGCACAAAAAATATATATACATATGACGTGATGCAGTGGAGATGAAATAAAAGAAAATAAATAAGTGTCCTAGTTATAATAATAATAGGTAATTAAAATTAACAAAAAAAATAAAATTAAACAAAAAAATAAAGAGAGAGAAAAAACAGTAACAAGAGTGTGGGGTTGCTGCTGCTTGGAGCATGACTTTTCCAAATTTAAAATGGTGAATTTTTTTTTAAAATATCCAGAATTTTTAAAAAAATTTCAAAAATATCCATTTTTTTCAAAAAATTACCAAAATGGGCAATTTTTGCCCTAGTTTCCTACATGGGCGCCACCCTAGTTGGCGCCTACCCTTAAAGGGTAGGGCAAGTCGCCACTAGGAGTGGCGCCTACCCTTAAATTTTTTTTTTTTTTTTTTTAAATATGTTTTTTTTTTTTTTTTTTTTATAATTTTTTTTAATTTATGAATTTATATTTTTTCTAAATTATATTAATTTATATTAACACATATATATAAATAAAATTATTTACAAGATATATATATATATATATATATATATTAATTTATATATATACTAATTTAATTTATAAGTAATTATTATTATTTAAAATTTTTTTGGAAGAATTAGGGTTAATCATGTTAAGGTTAATTTATCAATTATAATTAGGGTTTATTGATCGGTTATAATTAGAGTTTGGTAGTTATGACCTAATTGAAACCCTAATTCCCTATAAGATTAAGTAATCAAGTGCGACACTAATTAGGGTTAGGTAGACTGGTGTACAACCCAGATCTTTTCCTATAAATAAAGTGTTATTTCCTTGCATTTTCTTCACCACTGTTTCCTATCACTTTCTGTATCAAGTTGAGTTCATGGCATCCCCAAGACCGTCGTCATGGCAGCGAACATCATCAAGGCGCCCGGATCCTGAACCAGTAATCTTAAAAGGGATGGGCATGTTATTTTCTCGCCTTTGAAACCTCCAATGGAGATGAAATTTTGGAACATCCGTTCGTTGGACCAACTAAAAAGGTCCTTGATGTCTTGGTTAGAGGGAGATTACCAACCTGGTGAAGTCATCAGAAGGATTCAGAGGCTTAGAACAAGGTTCTCATTTGAAACTGGAGAAACGATACGTTGGTGGGTTGAAGTTGAAAGCGACATTGATTGCATCCAAATGATGCATGGATCAGACGACATAGTGTTAACTGTTGTAATTTCTTAGATTTTAATGGTTGTTTGTCATGTTGTTGTTGTATTTGTTATTGTTCTAGTACTTGTTCTTGTTTTAGTACTTGTTTTTGTTCCAGTATTTGTTTTTGTTTTAGTAATTGGTGTTGTAATGTTAGATGTTTGTGTTTGTTGTTCAAGTGTCATCTTCTATTTGGAATAAAAAGTAAACTTTAATTTAAAATGATTTTGGTACACAGATTTATGAAAGTGAAAACTAAGTTGTGGAACTAGATCCACGATATGGACATTTGTTCTTATTATGCCCTAGTTGTCTACATATGCTACACTTCCTCTGCATTTTCTCTGCGACGTCCATTTCAGTTCTAATGCGCCTGCTATTTGGGCGACCACTTTTATTCCGCCGCATCGATTCGTTGTGCCAAACAATTTCCCCGTCATACTCTGGCCAATACGCCTCCAATGCTACCACCGGAAAGGGATTGTCGTATACATTGAGCAATGTTGCAACTTTGTAGATTGGAGACACTAGCGATAATGCATCGAAGTGGCTGTGTGAACACGCTGCAATGACATGGGAACAAGGCATACGATAGGCCTGAAATTGACCACAGTCGCACCAACGGTCTGGTATTAGGACCCTATACTCTTGTCTGGGCAGCCCTTGGTTGTGGTCAATTGTTTCCTTGACACTAAAAGTGTGGCCATGGCGGTCGAATTCCGTAACCCGATGGCTGCTGGCTTTGGCAGATTCCTGCCTCATAAACTTCATGCAGGCATCACTATATACTTGACTCGTCTGCAACACTTCATTCCAGCGCCTGCCTCTTGTTACGAACAACGTTGCCATCCGAAAATAGGTCGCACTCACCAATGCGGTTACCGGGAGGTTACGTATGCCCTTAAACACGCCGTTCATTGATTCCACAAGATTTGTTGTCATGTGGCCCCACCTCACCCCATCGTCGTATGATCTAGTCCACTTCGCTCTGTCGATATTATCGATCCACCTCCCTGCATCAGAATTTGCCAACACTATTTCCCGGCGATAGTATTGGAATCCAGGTTGGTTTAATGCATACCCCGCGTTTATCAAATGTTGCTTCAAGAAGTTATCCTTGAACTCCCGCATAAAATTTTGAGCAATATGCCTGATGCAGTAGACATGGGTAGACGGGGGGTCATGCCAACCATTTGCTGGATTATTGTATGCACTGTCTATTGAAGCGTGCCTGTCAGAAATCACGCATATGCCAGCTTGTGGAGTCACGTGCGTTCGAAGATTCTTAAGGAAGAAACTCCAAGCAGCAGCCGTTTCTCCTTCCACCAATGCAAAGGCTATTGGGAAAATATTTGAATTGCCATCTTGTGCGACCGCCATCAGTAACGATCCTTTGTATTTCCCATACAGCCAAGTTCCATCGACTTGAACAAGTGGTTTGCAGAATGTGAACCCGATGATGCAGGGACGGAATGCCCAGAAAAGTCTATGGAAAATTCCATTACCTTCTAGACGAGTTCCGTCAGGGGATTGTGCGGGCAAGGTCTCCATTATAGTAACCGTCCCAGGTGAATACAATCGTAGTGCAGCCAGGTAGCGTGGTAGTTGTTTGTATGATTCCTCCCAGTTACCGTACACCAGTTCAATTGCCTTGGTTTTCGCTAACCAAGCCTTTCTGTATGACGGTGTATATTTGAAAACAGCCACACAATGGGAGATAATTGTTTTGACCTTCAGTGACGGGTCAGCCTCAACTAGAGGTAATATGGAATGGCAGATCATGTCATGGCTAAGTTTGCGATGATCCTGTGCCATGTTGGTGTTGACGCAAATGTGAGCTTGAGATATGGACCCTATCACCCACGCATTATGCTTCTTCTTGTACGATGCCATCAACCTATATCCACACTCCGGATTTTTGCATACAATAACGTATCTTTCCGGATTTGATTTGATAACATCGTAGTCAACACAATTTTTCAAGTGCCAGTTCTTTATTGCTAACAGACACTCTTCCTTGGTCCGAAATTGGTCACCCTTCTTTAAGTCCTCATCAGACCTCATATATGGGTTGTAGAACATATCTGATGAGGGCTCATCCTCGCCCAAGTTAAGTGTTGTGAAGTGCGCAGGAGGTGAGTAGCGTTGCGCTATAGGTATTTGAGCTTGGTCTTCGTCTTCAGAATGACGGTTCACCAAGTCATCAACCACGTCTTCAACATCATCAACCACATCGTCTTCAACGTGGTGCTCAGCATCTTGTTCGTCATCAATCACAGGATCAATAACCTGTGATTGAATATTCTGAGTTGGTTGAGGTTGTTCCAACACAATGTACAACACTATGTATTCGTAACCAGAGTACTCATGGTTACGAAGCATGTATTGTGTCTCCATGTCATTTTGAATCAATGACTTATAAAACTTGACAGAGTTGTTTTCTGAAAAAAAAGGTTGTTGATAAAAAATTTGGGACACGGGTTGTCTTAGTTTGGACTCAATCTTCCTCTTCAGATAAGAGAAGTCAGCTCCTCTATTTAGACAAAAACGAGTGCATTCGGTGTTTCTAAATAGGAAGCCAGACATATCACATTCATAAGTCTCACCATTGACGTGAGCTTTGATTTTGTATTGTGATGAAGATGCCATGTTTTGTGAAGACATTGTGAAGGTTTTGTGAAGGTTTTGTGAAGATATTGTCAAGGTTTTGTGAAGATTGCTGTGAAGATATTGTGAATACCTTTGCGAAAATGTGTGTGAATATTTATACTGCAAGAATCTTACTGCCTATCCATCAAGTCTTCACCACCAAGTCTGAACTTAGTCTCAGAGATTCCCATGCATGCCTGTTCCCCATCAAGTCTTCACCACCAAGTCTGGCAGATTCCCACGCATGCCTTACACGTGTCACACCCTTGAATGCAACACTCCCACCTAGTCTGTACTAATGCATGCCAACCTATCCACCTAGCCTGAACTTAGTCTCAGAGATTCCCATGCATGCCTGTTCCCCATCAAGTCTTCACCACCAAGTCTGGCAGATTCCCACGCATGCCTTACACGTGTCACACCCTTGAATGCAACACTCCCACCTAGTCTGTACTAATGCATGCCAACCTATCCACCTAGCCTGAACTTAGTCTCAGAGATTCCCATGCATGCCTGTTCCCCATCAAGTCTTCACCACCAAGTCTGGCAGATTCCCACGCATGCCTTACACGTGTCACACCCTTGAATGCAACACTCCCACCTAGTCTGTACTAATGCATGCCAACCTATCCACCTAGCCTGAACTTAGTCTCAGAGATTCCCATGCATGCCTGTTCCCCATCAAGTCTTCACCACCAAGTCTGGCAGATTCCCACGCATGCCAACCTATCCACCTATCCATATTTCCCCCCATTTTGATGAGGACAATGCATCTCTCAAGGGGGTGGTAAATAAAAAATGTTGGATAAATATTTGGAGTGATTAAACGAAAACAAGGGAGAACTAAAGCCACATTTCTTCACAAGCATACAGTGAACTCAAAGAATTAACATTTGAAATCACAAAAGCCACATCTAAAATGGATTCCAGTCCTAATCAAACCCAAAAACCACATGCTGTATTCGTACCATTTCCAGCACAGGGTCATGTGAATCCTTCCATGCAGTTAGCCAAACTCTTCCGTTGCAACGGTTTCCACATAACCTTTGTCAACACCGAGTTCAACCACAAACGTTTGATTAAATCTCTTGGAGAAGAGTTTGTGAAAGGTCTCCCAAATTTTCAATTCGAGACCATACCTGATGGTTTACCAGAATCAGATAAGGATGCAACACAGGATATTCCAACGTTGTGTGATTCAACTAGGAAAAACTGTTATGGTAATGTAAATGTGTTCGAGAAATATATTTAGACACCAAAATATTGATATCAGTTATTGTTTTATTTTATTTTTTTCATTCCAATCAAATAAACTTTTGGTGAATTTTAAGATCGATTACCCATAACCATTAAAATAAATATTTGAAAGTCAAATTTCAACCGTTAAATAAATTATTGGGGGATATCAAAGCTAAAATTGGATTCTACTATCTCTGTGACACTTAACTTCTAATCTGACCTGTACAGTCTGACACTGTACAAAACAAATCTCAATAAATCACGTGAAAGATTCCCATCTAGTCTGCACCAATGCATGCCAACACTACCACCTAGTCTGCACCAATGCATGCCAACACTACCACCTAGTCTGCACCTATTCTGCAAGATTCCCATGCATGCCTTCCACGTGTCACACCTTTGCATCATCAGATTCCACCAAGTCTTCCCCAAGACAAGACAACTCCCACCTAGTCTGCACCTATGCATGCCAACACTGCCACCTAGTCTGCACCTATTCTGCAAGATTCCCACGCATGCCTTACACTTGTCACGTTTTTGCATCATCAGATTCCACCAAGTCTTCCCCAAGACAAGACAACTCCCACCTAGTCTGCACCAATGCATGCCAACACTGCCACCTAGTCTGCACCTATTCTGCAAGATTCCCACGCATGCCTTACACTTGTCACATTTTTGCATCATCAGATTCCACCAATGCATGCCAACACTACCACGCATGCCTTACACTTGTCACATTTTTGCATATTCAGTCTACTTGAAAACGAGTATAAATAGAGGGTCATTCTTGCAAGTTTTCATCAACCACTAACACTTTTATTCAGAGAACTCAGGCGAAACTTCTCATCCACCAAGCTTCTTCCTACATTGCAGTCATGTCGCTTCTTACCATGGGCCAAGAACACAGAGGAACTAGGGCAAACATTGCCTCATTCGTAAGTTTTTCTTGAACATTGCCTCTTTCGTATGTTTGTAATTAGTTTTTTAAAAGTCCAATATAATGATTGTTTATATTGTTTGTTTTTAAAGGATCCCAAGAAATTTCGTCAACGTTCACACCCAATGCCTTATCCAGACCCATGGTGCGTACCTTACATAGAGCGTGCGGGTTTCGGTCATGTAATGCATGTCGTAAATGCCACCATTGATGCCAAATTCATTTTGGCTCTGTGTGAACGTTGGAGACCTGAGACACACACTTTTCACCTACCAACTGGTGAATGTACCGTCACATTAGAGGACGTGTACATGCTTTTAGGTCTTAGAATAGATGGTAAGCCTGTGACCGGAAATGTTCAACAGCCTAACCAAATATGTGTTCAAATGTTGGGGGTAGATCTGGTCGAGGGTGAGGGGTCTGCCAAAGCAAGGGGTCAGGGTATTAAATTATCTAGCCTACAATTGTACCACGACTCCATAACTTTGACTGAGGAATCCTCCGAACAAGAAAAAGTCATAAAAACCCGGGTTTACATTATGCTATTGTTTGGGAACTTGCTATTTCCCGAAGGGACGGGAAATAGCATAAATTTTATGTACTTGAGTTTGCTCGGGGACATTGATAGAATAAGCACATATAGTTGGGGTTCTGCAGTATTAGCATTCCTATATAGCTCTTTGTGTAAAAATGCACAAAATGAGCACTGTACATTTTCTGGATGTGCTTTTTTGCTCCAAACATGGGGGTGGTGGAGATTGCCGAGGCTAGCCCTAGAAAATCCTAATGACTACTCCTTCCCCTACGCAACTAGGTAAATTTATGAACTTATTTCATTTTGTATATTTATTCTATAAATATTTGTAACTAATATTATTTATCTTTTTTTGTTTAGGTTCATTACAACCGGACTGGATTATAGTCTCACCCCCAAAAATAAAATTATATTTTATCGTCAACTGTTGGATCGTCTCCGAGCACAGGATGTATTACCACTAAATCACTCAGCTTCTAACTGATTTATTAATATCATGCATTCTCGATAAATAACATATTTACTTTTTTCTTTGCAGTTTATTTGGAGGCCATATTTGGGATTGGAACATCAACCCAACCCCGAAGATGCAGCTGTTTGGACAGCAAAAACGGCCATAATGCGGTTCACCACTGTGGAGATGCACCAAAGTGACCGTGTCAAGCTTCAATTCGGAATGCATCAAGAAATCCCAGGCCCCCCAATGTCTATGGAACCTTGGCATCTAAAAAAGTCAGCCACCAGTGGTATGCCCAAAATTGGAAGGAATTTGCTAAGGAGTTTCGTAAAATGTGGAAAGACCGTGCCCACTATGTTCTACAATTTCCGGTGGCGCCCAACGAAATGAAGCCGACAAGGGAATATGTGGATTGGTATAGAGCAAATACCAATCCAGAAATGATTGTGTCTGACCCGTTCTATTTGGACGATCCCCGGATGCAACAACCATATTTCCAACAACAACAACCACCACAGTATTCCCAACAACAACAACCACCACAGTATTCCCAACAACAACAACCACCACCTTATTACCAACAACAACCACCACAACCATTTTACCAACAACAACCACCACCACCTTATTACCAACAACAACCACCACCACCATATTACCAACAACCACCACCACAACACATGTCCACCCCCCAACCAAATCAACAATACATACCACAAACTCAATCCCAATACCATGAAGACTACCAACAACAAACTCAACATTCCCACCACCATCAACAGTCCCAACACCTACCACAATATCAATCCCCCTACTTCCACCAATCCCAACACTTCCAACACGACAATTTCCCAAGCTCTTCCAGTCCTCCACCTAGCCCCGACACGGGTATACAAGAGGACTACCAACAGGACTACTACACACCACAACAAACATTGCACTTTGGCCAACCCGATTCAACCCTAAACTACCAAAGACCACAATTCGAGGGCGCACCCAGCAGTAGTCAGTTTGTCCCACCGAGACAAAGCTTCGAGGGCGTAGAGGGGACCCGTCTTTCCTACAGCACTGAAGGGACTTCGACCCAACCACAACGGCAAGCGGCAAGGGGGCGCGTTAGGGCAAGGGGTGGTAATAGGGAAGCACCACCACCACGTGAACCGTCTAGGCGAGTAACTAGACCTCCCCCGTACGGATCGTACCAGGGACCGCATCATATGTGATTAATCATATCTTTGTAATATTTGTCTTGTCTATTATTTAAATAAAAATATTTTCTGTTTATTATCTTTATATCTTTATCTTTATCTTTAAAAATATTGTCTATCATATCTTTATACGTATATAAATTAATTTTTTTCCAAAAATTTACAAATAATATTAATTACTTATAAATTATATTAATATATATATATATATATAAATAATATATATATATATATAAATTAATATATATATATATATATATATATATATATATATATATATATATCTTGTAAAAAAATTTATTTATATATATGTCTTAACATAAATTAATATAATTAATAAAAAATATAAATTTATAAATAAAAAAAAATTAAAAAAACAAAAAAAATAACATTTAAAAAAAAAAAATAAAAAAAAAAATAGGAATGGGCATAGGCGCCACTCCTAGTGGCGACTTGCCCTACCCATTAAGGGTAGGCGCCAACTAGGGTGGCGCCTAAGTGTAAAAAATGGCCAAAATTGGCCATTTGTGTAATTATTTTGAAAAATTATATATTTTTAAAATTTTTTTAAAATCTTTGGATATTTTAAAAAAAATTCTAAAATGGTCCTATCCAAAATCTACATGTGTCATAGAATAAGACAATACAAAATCTCATTCTCCCATTTTTCTACAAAAATTAAAAGAGAACAAAACTCTTCATCTCTCTCATCTCCCTGGTACCGAGAGTAAAACAAACACATATTATCTCCATTGTTTCCTCATATTTCTCTCCCTCTCTCAAATAAATTCAAATGGTGTCAAATAAACAAACAAATATTTTATAATACACTTCCATCTCTTCACATCTTTGCTCATAATAAAATCATAAATCAACAAGTAAACTCATGAACGAAAATGTGCAAAAGAGAAAAAAAAAAGACGATTACCGACATGTATGAGGAACGGAGGTGGAGTGTTGCTCGGCCGGATTCATCGAGGTGTGGTGTTTCCAATCCATTTATTCTTCTATTTCAGTTTGATTTCTTGTGTTATTGGAGTTATGGTTTATGAAGCATGTGATAGATTTTTTATGGAGCAACATGGTAAGTGGTAGTGAAGTTTTATGGTTGAGTAGATGAAGAGAGGTTATTATGGTGGTGTGAAATATGTTTATGAAGGTTATAATGGTTATAATGGTGAGATGAAAGTTTTAAAAAATTTTAAGTTGTTGTGATGTGAATATTGTTGTAGTAATGGGAAGCTTGGACAAAAAATGGTTGAATGAAGAGGAAGATAATGTTATGGTATTTCGAAGGTGAGTTTTATGGAGTTGATAGTGTTGTAGTAAAGAAGAAAGGTGGAGACTTTGGTTCCAATTTTTTTTGAGAGACAAGAGATGATATGTGGTAGGTGTTATGAGAGATTAACGAGATAAGTATCTTTAGAGGTTACATGGTTATGATGTTAAGAGAAAAAGTTACAAGAAAGTGGTGTTGATGTTGAAGAAGATGTTGAAGTGTGTTTTTCACATGGTTGAAGTGATGAAAAAAAATGGAGAAGATGGAGAAAGTTAGTTGAAATGGAAAGGTGATATTATAGTTATGGTTTAGTGTGTTGAAAGGTTTAGGTTATGTTCATGCCATGTGAAAGAGTATTGAAGGTTAGAAAGTGAGGTTAGTTTCCTTTTTTTTTTTGAAGAAGAATCCAATGTGACCTCTCTTCTCTCTCGCCGCCTGTGTGCCTTTAATTGGTCTCCTTTTCTCCATTTGGCCAATGAAACTTGGTATATATATATAGCATGGATTTAGAGTTTTTTAATATTCAACAATGACAAATTTATCCTTGAATATTTATTTGAAATTAAAATGAAACTAAAACAATTAAGTCAAATAAAAATGAAATATTTTTAATAAAATAAGATAAAATTAAAATAACTATTTTATTAATTATATTTATTTTTTATGAACATGTTAACAAAAAGATAAAAATATATGGACTCAAAATGAATAAAAGTCGGACGCAAAAGTGTTCTTAAAATTAAAATGAATGCACCAAAATGATCCGTGCGAAATAAACTTATTGGAAAAATACAACATTTCTTTTAATTTTGAAATAAATTTTGACCGGTTAAACAGGCTCGAGCTGATCAAAAAGTGGCCGGAAAATTAGCTGAAAAATAAATCGAGCATACCAGATTAAACTATGCGAAACGTAGATTAACAAAGCTGATGTCTGAAAGCTTGATTTTAATAATTTTCGTCCACTGATTTGACGCACATTCGTCGATTAATTCAACCGGTTTGCCTGTAGATCCAAAAAAAATTATTTCGACTGATATTCTAGGCACTATGCGGTATGGAATGCATGGTATGCTATGTAGAGATGTAATAGCTATGATGAATGTATTGAATCAGCGATTCATGGTCAAAATTGGGGTGTGACAAGTACCTTTTAATAACATATCAACTTAGTAAAGTATTTTTTTATTTCTTTTATAGGATTTTTCAAGGTTCCGTACTCGGGTCCACGAATATGTCCACATGGACCCGATGATTCAACCTTATGTTGAACTCGTTGGTTTTGGACATATAAGCAAAATTATGTCTTGGTCGGTGGATAATAAATTCATTCTTGCTTTATGCGAAAGATGGCGTCCCGAGACACACACATTCTGGTTCCCAACCGGTGAGTGTACCGTGACGTTAGAAGATGTCTACATGCTTTTAGGACTGCCTATTGAAGGTAAAGCTGTAAATGGTAAAACCAACTATACAAATTCAATTTGCCTGGACCTCTTGGATATTGATTTGTTAGATGATAACTCAAGAGGTCAAGGTATACTCCTTTCACGCCTTAAGTCATATTACAACAATTTACATTTAGATGAGCATTCTACCGAAGATGCTCGAATAATAAAAATTAGGTGTTACATTATGCTTTTAATTGGTTCTTTTTTATTTCCCGAAGGTAGTGGTTCTAGTATGAATATTATGTATTTACCTTTACTAAGACATGTAGGTAGAATAGGAATTTATAGTTGGGGATCCGCTTGGCTGGCCTATCTTTATAGCTCTTTGTGTAAAAACTCACACAAAGACACATCTACCTTTTCTGGATGTGCTGTTTTGCTCCAAGCATGGGGTTGGTCAAGACTACCGTCCCTAGCACCCGTCAACAACAACCCTTTCACATTCATGTATGCACAAAAGTAAGTTGTTTAAATTGCTATATATTTACTTACTTCTTTAACGATTATTATCTCTAACTAATATTTTTACCTTTTTGGTGCAAATGGTCGACACGTGGAGTTATAACTGATGTCCTAGACACTGTATTACCCAATATCGTAATCTGTTGGATCACCTTCGACCGACAGACGTAAGGATAATAACCTAATTATTTCGTTATAATTTGTTAACTTTTTCTACCAAGTTTATAATCCAAGTTACTTTCACATTTCAGTTCATTTGGCGTCCATTCCTAAATTTGGATCATGACCATGAAGTCAACGCAGAAGACGCAGCCGTATGGACTGCATGCACATCGATAATAAGATTCACAACTGTGGAGATGCACAACATTGATCGTGTGAAGTTGCAGTTCGATATGCTTCAAAACATCCCAGATCCCCCAACAAGCCTAGGAGAATGGCATATGCGCAAAGTTAACGACCAATGGAACTTCAATCCATGGCAAAGCTTCGCAAGATCTGAGTGTCGCAAATGGAAGCACCGCCATAACCATCTCTTAACTGACGCAGTGATGCCAAATGAAGAAAAACCAAGTCGTACTTATATGGCTTAGTACATATCGATTGGTTTTCAGTTCATCGCCGAGGATATGTACCTGTACGATCCACGCCAACAAACTTACACACCATACACCTCAACATCTAACCCCCAACAACATTGTCAGACCAGATACACACAACCCCCTATCTGTCAAACTTTCTGTTCCACAAACACACAAACATACAACCTAAACATGCCATACACCTAACCCTAATACCAAGAGCATACCCCATACCACCACCAACAAATTGATCATTAACCAGAGACCCAACATCGCTTCTCACCCAACACATCACCCTACCAAAGCCGCCTTAGCTAGAACACTCAATGATCATTCAACACCAATTGTCCCTCCTCCTACCATAGCCAAGAAGTCCAAACCTCACAAAACCAAAACTTCCAACAACCCTATCTCTACCAAACACCCCAACAATCTTTCCAACCTTTCCTCAACGCATCATTCACATCCATGTCCCCCTTCAACCGTCCCGGTCGCCCACCAATGAGTCAAACACAAGCCAACTACTCTGGCATGGGTCATGAACTCAGCTATGATGGTACACCTTCGATGCATACTAAAGACTATGCCGATTTGTCTGACTATCTCAACAGGCCATCTCATGTAGTTGATAGTGATGCTCCTGGCCCCTCAGATGCTCAAACACCAGTGGTGAATCATCAACGCGGATTAGGGCCACGAGTTAGGGTAGCTAGGGGATGTGGGACCGGAGGTCGGTTAGGTGATCCCGGTCATCACCATTAGGCTTTTTTGTGTAAACGGGAATTTATATTAATATCAATTGGTCCTATTTCGAAATTATGTATCACGTAGACCGTTTAACAAAAAAAATTGCATTTTACACTGAGGTGTCAATCCAATTGGCGCCTCCTTTCAACTGATACACATGTGCGTCAATTGGATTGGCTGCACCATGTGCCCTAGCCAATCCAATTGGTGTCTCCACTCTATTTTAAAGAGGAGTCTCCAGTTGGATTGTCGCCTCCTCCTAAAAGTGGGGTACTTTGGATTTTTTTTTTTAAAACAGGATTATTTTAGAAAATTTCTTGAAAAACTGGATTATTTTTGTAAAAAAATCAAGAAAATCAAGTCATAACTATTAATATTATAATACAAAATATATCACGGGTGCTTATAAAAACGGTGGCAGTAATATCTGATTGATCGACGACCGTGAAAAAGAAATATAATATCTGATAATATAGACTGCGTTTGTTACAACTTTTAAAAAAAAATCTATTTTTTTATTAAAATATCATTTCTAAAAATGATTATGTTAAAAAATGATTTTTTAATTAAAAATGAGAAGCTGATCCAAGTAGCTTTAAAATTTTCATTTTGCGATAGATGAGAGAGAAAATGAAAATACAAAACACGGAAGGTTACATCCATAGCAAAGTTACATAGTTATCCTTAAAATTTCTGAAAATTCCGAAAATACCCTTCGAGGGTTTAGCTTCATTTTGTTCAGAATCGTGAACGGTGATTCTTCTTCTCTCTGCTTAAATGGCGGCGTGAGCAGTGCCATCTTCTTCTTCTTTGCACCAGGTAAAAATTATCACAAATCTTCTCCTTCTTTAATGTTATCTGGGATTTTCAATTTTTCATTTTTCATTAGAGGTAGTGATTCCTTTGTTAAATTTGTGATATAGGGTTTTCAACTTATTTTGAAATTAAATTATGGAACTTGAAGTTATTGTTAATTCATGTTAGAGCTCTTTGTCATGGTTAAAAGTGATATTCATGGTATGAACAATTTAAATGTGGTAGCATATTGTCATGGGTTTGATGTAGTTGCTTAGAGTTGTTTGTTTTCTAATTGTTCTGTTCTTGAAATACCTCATGAGATCGAACTATTGCCAAATACATTATTAATATGATAGCTTCAAGTGAGTTCAATTTTTGTTGTCCAGTTTGATGTTGTTTGTTGTATTGGAGTTGTCATGTATACTTGAGATGAGTATTTATAGAAACCAATTGATCCAATGAGGTTATAAAAGTGTGAGGAATCTTCTAAAGCAATGAGTATTTTCTTGCTACCACATTTATACTTGGGATGGGTATTTGAAAGAATGTTAATTTCATGGATGGTTCTGTAGGATAATAGACTGCATGTAAATAAGTATGTTTTAAAAAGTATTTATTAGGTTGAGAAGTCCTTTGCTAAATTTATAATATTTAGTTTTTGTCCTAATAATAACTTGTTTTGTTATGGATACTTGCCAATAATCCATTCTAATTCTGCTATGGTTGTCTGGTCTATCTTTAGATAGATTTCAAATGTAAATGCAAACCAATATGTCTCAAATTGAATCTGTTCCTTCAAAACTAGGGTCCATATTTCATTTATATATATATATATATATATATATATATATATATATATATATATATATATATATATATATATATATATATATATATATATATATATATATATATAATCTTCATCTCCATTTCATTGATGTAATGGAACAACCACAATTAGAGCAACATATATGAAGAAGAAACACCATTTACATCTTAATTGTAGCCACTCTTAGACATACAAAATTGTCTGCAACTTCATATATCAGAAAATCTTGTGTCTGCCACTGGCAGGACTTTACCATATACCTTGTTTTCTTCAAAGGCTTTATTTTGTTGAGATAAAGTGGAGGATTTTCCCTACACACTTTTACCATTCTTGTATAAACTTTATTTATCATTAGATTAGATGCATAAGCTTCATGATTATTGCTTTATTTCAGCAACAGGAGAAAAAGCATGACAATGGTTAATACAGTAACATAGAGAGTAAAATAATGAGAACTATCATGCCTAGAACAATTGGAATAATCACAGCCTTTTCCTTAGCACTCCCCATTCCATCAGAAGAACTGTTATTAGACCTTCCTTGTCCTTCTTGTAACTGCCAAATCCAAGACCCCAACCTGTATTATCTTGAACCCACACAATAAAACTGCTTGATATAAGGGCTCATATGTTGATAGAAAAGTAAAACCAGTTGAAAAATGATCCCTTATTATTTTATTAGCATGTTCCTTCTTTAAATTATACATGTGCTAGGTAGATAGTTTGTACTATTCAAAGATGATTGATGGTTTATATAGTTAGGTATTCAAAGTGTGTGGTGCTCTATAGAGACTACAACTGCTCTGTATTTTATACAACTGCTCTTTATATATTTAGGAAAAATAATTAGAAAGTACATGTTAATTTCTTGTCATATCTTTCTTCATGTTTAACATTATATTTTATACTCAATCTTGTTGGAATCAAAATGACTTTCATGATATATTTTCTTCTTAATCATCATGATCACCAATTTTTTATTTACTCTGTTGCTATATTTTATTAGCATGTTAAAGTGAGAAAAAAACTTTAAATATTACTGTGTCCATATTTTTTGGTTGCATCATTGTATAACTTATTTTTTGGAGAAATTATAGTAGTTATAGTGTGTGGTGCCACTATTGTTGGATAAAGCACATAATTCTTATTTAGAGCATGTATTTATTGTTACTTCTATAGAGTTATATTTTTATATCAACCACGAGGATTAAATAATAATAGGTTTATAAATACCATATTACATACACATAAACTCTTATTTGAGTGGTAAATATTAATAGGTTTATTTCAAATTTCTACTGTATTAGTGATAAATATGAATATTGTATTTGATGACTAGAATGACATCTAAAAAAATTGTGAAAAGTTTAGAGAAGGATAGAAAAGTTGTTGCAAAATGGGGGGATGACAGTAAAATAGAAAATTTGCTGAAAATTTGCATTGAAGAAATAGAAGCGGGTAATAGGCCAACTACCCACTTCAGTAAAGAAGGATGGAAGAATATTACTGAAAAATTTCAAAAGAAATCCGTTTATGCTTATGATCGCACTCAACTAAAAAATAGATGGGATACATTGAAAAGAGAGTTTTCATCATTTGTGAAGTTAGTGGATAAGAAACGGGAGTAGGATGGGATCATGAAAAGAAAACTATCATGGCTGACGATGATTGGTGGGCTGAAAAGAGTAAGGTACGGTTCTGTCGATGTATACTAGACTAGTATTTAATTAATTGCATGAATTTTTTCATGATATATGTTTTGAATGTTTATTTATTTTTCAGGAGGATCAAGATATTTTGAAATGGAAACATGGAGGACCTAAGTTTATTGACTTGCTAGATAAATGTTTCAAGGGTGCCATAGCTACTGGATTCTCCCTTTGCAAACCATATGAAGATCAATTACCATGTGAAGGATCATAATCTGTTTTTGAAGACGGTCGTGAGAATAACACAATTACCGAGGATGAAGGAGATGCAAATAATTTTGATGTTGGAAATGAAGTACAACCCAACCCAACACCAAGTTCTTCCAAAAAGAGAAAGATTTTAGGGAAAGGAGAGAAAATCGGGGCAATAGAGAAACTTCAACGATCTCTTGATTGTATATTCGATGGGTTTGGGTCAAGCCAACAAGGACTCCTAGAAGATAACATTAGTTATGCTAAATGTTTGAAAATGTTGGATGAAATCCCATCCTTGGTAAAAGGATCACATTTACACTTTAAGGCTGTTAGAATCCTTGCCAATAAAGAAAATAGGACAATATTTTCTTACTTCATGAATACCTCCACTGTCGATATGGCGCTTGATTGGATAAACACTTGTCCTGAAAAAAAATATTCGTGTGATCGTTGATAGGATTGCATGCTTCTTAGAAAAAAAAACCATTAACAGTTTGAACCATTATGTTTTTATTAGCTTGATGTAATATGATATTTGTCATAATTACTTTGTTATTTTGATACCAAATGAAATTTCATTATTGACTTGTTAGAATATGTGATTTTGGATTCTTAAATGTCATTCTTGTGTTCTTACTTTCTTGCTTTAAGAATTTAAGGTGTCATGATCTTTAACTATCCAAACATTTATAATTTTACATTTTTGTGTAACAGGATGGGTGACAATTCAAATAAGAGTTTGGGTGAGAGTTCAGATGATAGTTCATATGAGAGTGACAATACTTCTGAAATAGATATTGAAGTCCCACAGGTTAATAGAAGTCAATATCATATTGCAATGGTGATGGCTTCTTTTATGATTACAAACCATGTTTTGAAATACATTGTCAAAGAAAAGAAAACTACGTCAATTCTCTCCGGCCAACTATGGTTTATAGAGTTGATAACAGGAAATGATAACAGGTTTTTTGAGCAACTTCGAATGAGGAAACAAGTCTTTCAGAATTTGGTATGCGAGTTAACTAATAATTGTGGATTGACACCTGCTAAACACATTGGAGTTGAGGAAAGTGTTGGGATATTCTTATATATGATAGGGCAACCTTCCTCATATAGAAATGCCCAAGAGCGATTTCAACATTCTAGTGAGACCATTCATAAACATTTCAACAAAGTTGTAGAAGTTGTATGCAAGTTAGGGAAAAAAAGTCATAAAACATGTTGATCTTGTTGACTCTTCTCAATATATCAGAGATGATAATCGATATTGGCCTTACTTCAAAGACTGTATAGGGGAAATAGATGGCACACATATTAAAATACATGTCCCAACAGAGAAACAAAAACCGTTTTTCAATAGGAAAGGACATACAAGTACTAATATGATGGTTGTGTGTGACTTCAATATGTGCTTTGCTTTTGCATTGTATGGATGAGAAGGATCTGTTCATGATGCAAATATTCTTATGAATACTCTTCGTAAACCCAATTTACGATTTCCTTATCCCATAGAAGGTTAGTTTTTGGTACTTCAAATATTTTATTAGTATAATTAATATTTTTATATATATTTTGTTTATATATACAGGTAAATACTATCTTGTAGATTCAGGATACCCGTCACTTAAAGGTTTCTTGGCACCATACAAGAATGCAAGGTATCATCTTACACATTTTAGACTTGCTCCAGGATTGAGATCAAGAAATGAATATTTTAATTATTATCATTCTAGTTTGAGAAGTGTGATTGAAAGAACTTTTGGTGTGGTAAAAGCAAGATGGAAAGTATTACAAGAAATGCCTAATTTCAAGCTTCAAACTCAAATGGCTATTATTTGGGCTTGTTTTGCACTTCATAACTTTTTAAGAAGAACAGACTCAAGTGACTTGGATATTCTTGAAAGTTTAGAGAACATCAATGGTTTACAAGACAATGAGCAAGATTTACATGAAGGAGAGGGAAATGGTGTACCTACTCATGGTGAATGGCAAGCTCCAACTCAAGCTGATGCTATATATATTGAAGAAATAAGAAACACTATCAGAGACCAATTGCCAAGAAACATGGGACGATAACAACAATAACTTTATTTTTATGTTTGATGGCTTTAGAAAAATTAGAATGAGACTTAAAAAAAATGTAGTTTTATTTTTATGTTTGATGACTATAAAAAAACTAGAATGAGTCTTTAAAAAGATGTAGTTTTATTTTTATGTGTTTGTTTTATATTACTTTAAAAATATTTCTATGGAGAAACTAGCATTAGAGGTCTTATCCCACATATATATATATATATATATATATATATATATATATATATATATATATATATATATATATATATATATATATATATATATATATAATATTGTTATTTAAAAGCGTTATTAATTTTTAATCGTAAAGTAACAGAAATATTTTTAAAAATTATATAACAATTATTAATTCATTATCATGTATAATCATCTATTCATAATAATTAACACTAATTTGTATGTCCTTTTTAGTAATTTATATTAAAAAAATCATTTTTACGTTTAAATTGCCAAAAAAAAATGATTTGAAAAAAAAAGATTTTTATGAAAGAAAACAAACACAAATTAACTTCTACTTTTTTAAAAACATCTCTAAAAAAAACCTCTAGGTTTAAAAAAAAAACGATTTTATTTAATAAAAAACAAACGGGCCCATAATACAGTCCATTTGTCTCTTTTACATAAGTTTACTGTAGCAGAAAAAAAAACCTAATTCTATCAGCAATTTAAAAAATATAATATAATAAGGCCTAAACCCGAAAACAACTAAACAAACACAATTCTCGTGTATGAGGTTCCTCTCATATCAGCTACATATGTGTTAAAGACCTTCATGGGGCAATGATCAAGAATAGAGTACCCAAAACTTTGCATAGCGCATAACTTTGCTCATTCATCCACACATTTTTTCTTTTACCTACACACTTGAACTATATGATGCTCTTCCACTTTGCTCAAGTCTAATTTGATGTGTTTAAGAATGTTGCTACCTCTCCCCATAAAGTGATTTTCCTTTGTGATTGCTTCCATGAATTCTTTGGAATCCTTTTGTATGCAGTGGCGGAGCCAGATAAAAATTTTTGGGATGACCGCTAACGTAAAATAAAGATTATAAATAAAATGTAAATAGTATTTTAAATAAAACATTAAAGTTAAAATTAATACAAAGTTAATTACTAAAAATGTAAATTACATGACTTAAAACTACCTTAAAGTAATGCTTTACGTGTTCCGAGTGACTTGAAATCGTCAATAATTGACTCCGAACTAATGCTTGCACTAATCTCCCTTTCAATATATACTATCATGCTATCTCCAAGAAACCCATCATCCATCTTGTTTCTCAACTTAGTCTTAATAATTTTCATTGTTGAAAAAGACCTCTCAGTTGTGGCCGTAGAAATGGGAAGAGTCATGATAAGACGAAGTAGTCTATCAATCAAGAAGTAAGTTTCAGCCTGTCCAGATGCAACCAAACATGAACATAGTTCTTGAATAGTTTATAAATTATTCAAATTTGATGCTTGAAGAGCAACAAATAGAAAATGTTGGAGTTGAAATTGCAAATTATTCTTCTCTTGATCACTAAAATCCATATGATAATATTTTTCAACTAAAGAACAAATAGTATCAATACTAAAAGCTTAATATCCATCCTTAGGAGATAAAGAACAAGAAAGAGTTAACAACTTCATTGTCTGCTCACTGAATCTGCTATTCAACTCTTGTAACTGTTTGTCAATGGTAGTGAAAAAGATTTCAACTTTAAAGTAATGTTGAATTGTGACTTGATTCTCTTCAAGACGGGAGCGTCCAGATCTTGTTGTTGAATGAACATCATTAAGATCAGAAATCTCAATACCATGTTTTTCACAAAAAGATACCACTTTAGTAAACAATATATCCCAACCATTTTCTCTCAAACCTTGAATAAGATGTTTTGTTGAATGAACCAAGTTCATAGTATTAACTACATCTTGATTTTT
This sequence comes from Lathyrus oleraceus, assembly GCF_024323335.1. NCBI lineage: Eukaryota > Viridiplantae > Streptophyta > Magnoliopsida > Fabales > Fabaceae > Lathyrus > Lathyrus oleraceus. The sequence goes on from NC_066579.1 coordinate 133,265,562, forward strand.
TTTTATAAGGCTTGACAAAACATATCTGTTATTCCCATGATTTCTTTCATCAAGTGCAAAATAAATATAAAATCAAATGCCTTAAAGTAATTGTAACAACTATCTACATCCCCACGTGTAGAATAACTCCCTCTATCTTTTGCAATTTTTTTTAAAACTAAACAAGTTGCTTCATACATGTTTATCAAGCTAGAAATTGAATCGTAATGTGATCCCCAACGAGTATCTCCTGCTCGTTTCAATGTACCAACTTGATTTGCACCTTTACCAGTTAGAATCTCATCAATCTCTAACAAATAAGCAATTTCTTCTAATTGGGCAGCTTGTAACTCATCATGACGCTTTGTAGAAGAACAAACAACATTCACAACAAAGATCAGCTTCTCAAAAAATTTATGAACATGTTTGACTTCTCTTGATGATGTAACTAATGCAAGTTGCAATCGATGAGCAAAATAATGAACATAGTATGCATAAGGACAATCCTTCATAAAGAGGGCTTGTAAACCATTCCATTCTCCTCTCATATTGCTAGCACCATCATACCCTTGGCCACGAATGTTAGAAACATCAAGGTTATGTCGAGAAAGTATATCACATATTGCTTCCTTAAGAGTTAAAGATGTGGTGTCTTTAACATGTGCCACATAAAAAAATCTCTCTTGTATTAAACCAACTTTATCAACAGATCTTAATACAAAAGCCATTTGTTCCTTTTTTGACTCATCACGAGCTTCATCAACAACGATACAAAATTTGGAATCACCAATTTCCTCACGAATACTCTTTTTCACCCTACTAGAAAGAATTTGCAAGAGCTTTTTTTGAATTTGATGTGAAGTATACTTGCAATTTTGTGGAGCATTTTCCAACACAATTTTGCAACTTCATCATTGTAGGATGCTAAAAGTTTCAATAACTCAAGAAAGTTACTTTGATTTCTTGATTTCTTGATTTGCTACTTTCGTCGTGACCCCTAAAAGCACAAGCTTGTAGTGTTAACCAACGAACATTGTCAATTGAAGTCTTGAGTAGTAACTGATTATTCATTCTTTAACTTGAACTTTGCACTTGAATGACATTTCTAATATGACCATCTTGATTCAACAAGTCTTGACAAGCTTTCATTGCATTGTTGTGTGGTGAGCAAGAATCCTTCCCTATGTGTTTAAGAAAGGAACAATGTTTTCCATTCCTAACTTTCTTCCAATTTCTAAAACCCATAGAAATAAAGACAAGTGATCCGGGACGTCCACTTAGATTTTTGATAAAAAGGTAACATGGTAAGCAATATGCGGCATCTTCAGATAGTGAATATTCTAACCATGATGGAAATATGCTAAACCAAGTATGTTGAAACCTTCTCGGATAATCCTCGTTACCGGACAAAGGATAGTTTTCTAAATGAATTTGATATGGACCCCATTTTAGATAAGCTCTTCGTATTGCATCCACTTGATTTGGTGGATATTGCCAAATCGGAGGACGCTTTCCAGGATCGCGTTCCAAAGAATTTTCAAAACCATGATGCTCTTCAATTGTTGGATTCTCAAGAACTGTTTCAGATTCGGATGTCGGGATTATAATTTCTTCATCTCTCTCTTCTCTTTCAATTTCACATGCTTTCCTTTTGAAAAAAGAATCAATTTTCCTATTATTCATCTTTACTCTTCCTATAATATCATATCAGATCCAAAAATCAATTTAGAGAACATAAAAATTAAAAGAGAAAAAAATTAGTAAACTTAATTAATCAACTTTAATCCGTTTTCAAATACCGGTAACTTCACTATTAGACATTAGCAGCAACAATGATTAAATAAACCTTATTACAGTGTATAACTATATTTGTAAATTACAGTGTTATGAATTGACTTAATAAACCTCATATAGATTATTTTAACACATCAAGAAAGAAGAACCCTAAAAATCTCAAAAACACAAATCAAGCAATCACTTTAATTTGTTACTTTTTTATAAAAGAATAATGAATAAAGTTTTTTACCTGTTAGATACCGATCACTTTAATCTGTTTCGATTCTGGTGCCGGTAGCAAACCCATATGAGAAAGAAAGGAAAGGTAGGGGCTTTTTACCTTATCTGTATTTTAACCTAACTTTGAATGAAAAAGAAAAAAGAAAAAATAATTTTAATTTAAAATAAGGATGTTTTAGTAATTTAATATATATGAATTAAAAAAAATAAAAAGTTGAGGGGTGGCCATGGCCTTCCCACGTCCCCCCTCAGTTCCGCCACTGTTTGTATGATTAACTTTTGGATACCGTTGCTTCTAGCGAACTTCACTCCTTCCAACACTGCCCATATTTCAGCTATAAATGGTTTGCAACTTTCTAGAGCATGCGTGAACGATTTCCCGTGAAAACACCATCAGAATTGAGAGTATTCCAATTGATGTAAGGGGGCTTCCATCTAAGATGAGTTATAGTGTTATTCGTGATTGTGGCTATTCTCGACTTAAAAGTGCTTTCCGTGTGCTACAAGACACACTTTTTAATGCCTCTTTCTAGATTCCTAGCCATGATATAGTCGTTAGCAAAACTTTTTTTACTTCGCCAATGCCATAAAACATGACACGTTATGGCCCATGTTTCTGGCCAAGAGTTTGCCTCCTAAGAGCACTTGTTTTGATTTATGATCCATGTCAGCCAAAATATATGCTTTGGCCAAATCTACTTTTATCACAAAGTATCCTTGTTTGTCCCTAGCTATGTACATGTTGTGAAGCGTTTCTTGAGTCACAATAATGTTGTCTTGGATGCTTCTCCCTAGTATGAAACCAATCTGGAAAGGGGACACCACTTTGTCAATAATTTTTCTATAGTCTATGGACTATAAATTTACTTAACACTTTGTAAATTGTGTTACATAGATAAATTGGTCTGAACTGAGAAACTAGTTAAGGGTTGTAAAACCTTTGTTATGAGGCACAGATCCGTGTGGTTGGCTTCAGCAATCTTGTCAGGATTACTCCATAAGGATTGAAGAAAGCTACTCACATGTTTTCCTAAAGTGTTTCATGAGTTTTGGAAGAATCCCGCTGGATAGGCACCAAGCCCAGGAGATTTCCAATGAGCCATGCTAAGGACTTCTGTCTTGATCTCATAAGTAGCCAGATCCTTATTCATCCGCCTCTTGATTGTGCTATCAAGAAAAGGAAATTTGTTATTGGTTTGATTCCATGCAGCTACCTCCACATCAATTGTGTACAGGTTTTGATACCACTCTTTGAAAATATTTTTTTATGACACCTGTATCTCCTGTCCATTCTTCATTATTCACTTTAATCATGTTGATGAGTTCCAGATAAGGATATTAAATTGTTCCTGTTTCATAACACCAGTTGATATGTATCTGTTTTCCTTTGTAAGGACCTAGGGGTTTCTTCAACCAACACCATGTCTGATTCTCCCCCTTCTTCCGTATTGCCATGTTTCTTAATAGACATGGTTTCAGATCCAATTTTTGCACCAGCCCTAGCATTTTCTCCTTGGGCTCTCTGCACCTTTGAGAGAGGAGGGGAGAGCCTTCTTGCTTAATTTTGTTTTGACTTTCTTGGAATTCCGATCTTGCATGTCTTCATCTTCGTTTTGGCTTCCATTGTTTGTAGAAGCAAACCCTAGAGGAGTGGAAATCATAATGCGACTACTATATCTGTTTTCTTAGTCCTTTGATGTATTTCATATGATGAATGTGTCTATTTAGTTCTATTAGAAATTTTAGAGAAGGAAGATTATGTTGGAAATAAATATTTTTTGTGTTTAAGAAAAATGTGTGGGAATATTTGAGGCTTGAATAGAAATTTGGTAGGTAGGAGAATTATTTATGGAAGAGAGAACTTTATATTTTTGCTTGATTCAAAAGTGTTGGATTACATCTCTATTTATAGTACTCTAAGGAGAACTCTAGACACACTAATTCTAGAGAGTTCTCAACTCTAGATATTCAAAGAGTATTCTAGAAAATATTACAATCTTAAGAAATCTCTAGATACTCTAAATACTACAAGACTTTTCTAGAAACATTACCCAAAATAAACTAAGACCAAATAACTAAGCCCAAAATCAAATAATAAAATTAGGCCCAAATCAAGTTTAATATTTCAACATCCCCCCTTAAACTTGATTTGTGACTCCATGCATATTCCTTAGCTTCACGAAAGTTTTCAACTTGAGTGGCTTGGTGAAAATGTCAGCAGATTGATCTTGAGACAATACATACTTCAACTTCACCTTGTACACCCATCTTATTCCGATTACTTTATGTCCTCGTGGAAGTGTAGTAAGTTCCCATGTATCATTCTTCGTGATTGACTTGATTTCTTCTTCCATGGCGTCTCTCTACTTTACGTTTTCAACTGGTTCTTGATAGCTTAGAGGCTCGCAATTACCTAAAAGACAAAAAAGGTTAATGTCATTTATGTTTTCGGTTACCTCATAAAGCTCTTCAATACTCCTTAGTCGTGGTGTCCTCTCACTTGAGCTTGTTTCATCCAACCTTAGTATCGGTGAGGCCGGTGGTGTAATATTTTCCTCTATCATTGGTGGTTCCATCTCGTCTTCTTCTTCAAAGTAAGGAAGAAAATCGTACTTGTCTTCTTGAACACTCCAATCCCAACAATCTTCTTCTTCGAACTCCACGTCACGACTTATGATGATCTTTCCACTATTTGGATTATAGAGCTTGTACCCTTTGGAGCTTGAGTCGTAACCGAGGAATACATACTTCTCACTTTTATCATCGAGCTTTGTTCTCCTTTCATTAGGAACGCGAGTATAGGCAGTGCTTCCAAACACTTTGAGGTGAGAGATCCCAGGATTCCTTCCACTCCATGCTTCTTGTGGTGTCTTCTCATGCACGCTTCTTGTTGGGGAACAATTTGTCAGATAAATCGCATATGCCACTGCTTCGGCCCAAAACTCTCTCGGCATCTTCTTGCTCTTAAGCATGCTTCGCACCATGTTAAGTATGGTCCGATTCTTTCTCTCTGCTACTCCATTTTATTGTGGTGATCTTGGCACTGTTAGTGGGCGACAGATTCTATGGTCTTCACAATATTTTTGGAACTTGTTTGAAATGAACTCTCCTCCTCGGTCAGATCTCATGACCTTGATGGAAATACCACTTTCTTTCTCCACAAGGGCTTTGAACTTCTTAAAGTTTTCAAACACTTCTGACTTCTCCTTCAAGAAATAAACCCATATTTTTCTAGAATAATCATCAATAAAGAGGAGAAAGTATTTACTCTTACAAAAAGAGTTTGGATTGATTGGTCCATAGACGTCAGTGTGTGTGAGCTCTAGCGGTTTTGTCGCTCTTGACGTTGATTTCTTTGGAAAGCTTTTCCGGAATTGCTTCCCTACTAGACATCCTTCACATAGTTGGTCTGGGTGGTTTATACTAGGCAAGCCTCTTACTATTTCCTTCTTTGACAAACATTTTAGACTGTCGAAGTTGAGATGTCTGAATCGTAGATGCCATAGCCACGAAGAGTCGGTATAGCAAGTCTTGAGACACTTTGCAACATCATTTTGAATGTTCAAGAGGAACATTCTATTATTTGACATAGGCACCTTAGCAATCAAGTTATGTCTACAATCTCTTAAGAAAAGACTATGTTCTTTCAAGTGGATGTCATAGCCTTTCTCTAATAATTGTCCCAAGCTCAAAATATTATTCTTCATGTTAGGAACATAATAGACATTGGACATGAATTGATGAATCTCATTCTTTAAGTGTATAAGAATTTTACCTTTGCCTTTGACCGGTATCTTTGAGTCATCTCCAAATGAGACATTTCCAGTTGTCGCTTCATTGATCTCTACGAACATGCTTCGATCTCCGCACATGTGATTTCTTGCGTCAGTGTCAGGGTACCAGTTGTTTCTTTTCTCTTCAACTTGGCTTTGGCACGCGAGCAACAAAGTTTCTTCTTCTCCGACTTTTTCTTCTACAAAGTTAGTTTTCTCCACAACTTTCTTCGAGAATCTACTCTCATATGCATAGTGACCGATCTTGTTGCAGTTGAAGCACTTGATTTGTGATTTATCACACCTCGACCATGCATTTCCTCTTCCACGACCTCTTGTTGCTTGTGGATTCCAACTTCTTTCTCCATTGTTAGAGTAGTTGTTGTAACTACCTCTTCCTTCTCCTCCATGTTCTCGTACACGCTCACGATCTTGGCCACGACCTCGTCCTCTTTGGCTCTTGTAATTCGCATAATTTGCTTCCTTTATGTTGAGTTGTAGTAGTTGCTCCATAGCCTCCTTTTGTTTAATTTTTCTCTTTTGTTTTTCTTCGTATACTTGTAAGGAACCCATGAGTTGCTCAATAGTCATGGTATTTAAATCCTTGTTTTCTTCAATGTTGGTAACAATGAAGTCAAAACTTGGATTTAAATTGTGAATTATTTTCTCCATGACTTTTACCTCATCAACATCTTCACCATTTCTTTTAAGTTGATTGACTACGGCAAATACTCAAGAAAAATAATCAGAAATTAACTCGGACTCTTCCATAAATAAACGTTCAAAATCACCTCTAAGAGTTTGAAGACGAATCTTTTTCACCTGTTCCACTCCTTTGTTGCAAGTTTGAAGTTTGTCCCATGCTTATTTGGTCGTCGTTGCGCTGGAGATCTTCTCAAATGTACCTTCATCCACCGATTGATAAATGAGGAAGAGAGCTTTCTTTTCTCTCTTTCTTGACTCCCTCAATGTCTCCTTTATACCTTGACTTAGCGAGGTTTCATCTTGCTCATTGAAGCCTTTCTCAATGATATCCCACACATCTTGAGCTCCTAGTAGCGCCTTCATCTTGATACTCCAATTGTCATAGTTGTTCTTTGTGAGCATCGACATTTGAAAAGGGAAACCTCCATTCGCCATTTTTTAGGACCTTGAAGCTCTGATACCACTTTGTTGGAAATAAACCTTTTTTGTGTTTAGGAAAAATGTGTGGGAATATTTGAGGCTTGAATAGAAACTTGGTAGGTAGGAGAATTATTTACGGAAGAGAGAACTTTATATTTTTGCTTGATTCAAAAGTGTTGGATTACATCTCTATTTATAGTACTCTAAGGAGAACTCTAGACACACTAATTATAGAGAGTTCTCAACTCTAGATATCCAAAGAGTATTCTAGAAAATATTACAATCTTAAGAAATATCTAGATACTCTAAATACTACAAGACTTCTCTAGAAACATTACCCAAAATAAACTAAGCCCAAATAACTAAGCCCAAAATCAAATAATAAAATTAGGCCCAAATCAAGTTTAATATTTCAACAGATTAAGCATGGTAAGGGGAGGAAAAAAAGTTGGCGGCTGAATATTGGAGAAATTTACATATTAGCGAAATCACAATTTTTTAATGTTTTTTGTGCGCAATCTGAAACAACTGTTTTCTGTAGCAAATGGTTCATGGTTTTGGGACAGGCTAAGTGTTTCTGAGAGTTGACAAAAACTCGATGGATTCGGCGGCTGTGTATGGCATGTTGGTGGTGTTCTATATTGATATAGTGTACTTTTGTGAGGTTTCTAGTTGAAATCATATCTTATTTTGTTGTTGGTTAATTAAATGGCAACGAAAATTAAAAATAGTATCAAAGGAAGTTCTAAGAAGCCCATTAACGAGTGGAAATATCTAGTTGAAGTTGGTCTTGGAGGAATGGGAAAGGATGAACATTTAACAAAAGCATGTCCAAAGGAATCAAATGTTATTTTACAAGAGATTTTCTGCTCCATACAAGATAAGCAAAAATTGATGCATTATTTTGTGAAGTTTAGAAATATACTGAGGAGTCGACTTCTCTTCTAGCATAAAAATCTATTGAATAAATGTTAACTTAACAAAAGAAACTTATAGCCTTGAGCTGACTTTCTAGTCTTGATTCGAAGTATGAGGTGGTTAAATCCTATATTTTGTCTAGTAAGCAGGTTAATAGCATAACTAGAATTTTCTCTCGGGTTATGTAGTCATCCTTTATCGAATCACGTCCTACTACCATTATAGATAGTGATCCCTATAACTGGTGTGGTTTTCATAATGAAGGTAGAAGAGGCAGTGGTGGTCGGGGTCGTGGTCGTGTGGTGGTGATCGTGGTGCTATAGTCCAGTGCTTTGGTTGTTGAGAATTTAGTCACTATGAAAACTGATGTTCCCATGCACAAGCTAATTCTCATTTTGATAATAAAATGTCTTAATTAGACCCTTTAAATCCATAAAATGAAGGGTGTGCGATAGTTATGAGTGATGAAGAATTTAACAGATATACATAGTTTTATATTTCCCAGCATCCATCTACATCTTCCTCCACACCTAAATTTGTCCAAACAGGTAATCCAATTGTGTGTTTATCCTCTATTTCTCAGTGTTGGTTATCGATTTTAGTGCCACCGATCATATGATAATAGATTCAAGTATATTTTTCCTCTTTTAATCATTTTAGTAATTCGTCTTCTGATACCCTTGTTGATGGTTCCAAAGTCCATGTTAAAGGAAATGGGTGTATTACCCTGATTTCTACATTACCTTTGTCATTTATCTTATATTTACCCTAGTTCCCCCTTAATATTTTTCAACTAGTCAAATAATAGAAGCAATTGGCTTTAACAGAACAAAAATTGCATCCATGATTGATGGTGTAAGTAGAAGCAAAGGATAAGGTTTTGGTTATTCTCAAAAACCTTTTAATGTAAGTGTTGGTGTAAGCCCTAGAGGCCAATATTTTTGGTACTTGTATCGAATTTAAAAGGCTTTTTCTTTATTACGTTTGTTTAATAAAGTCCCTAGAATAACTAGTCCGTTTAATGTATCAAGTGTGACTTGATCATGAGATCACATTAAACATAAGGACATTATTCTTAAAGTATCCGTAGTTGAGCTTTATTGTGAAGTGGGATAACATTAAAGCATTAAGACTATCATGTACATAGAATGATGATCACATCTCATGGATCATGGATAAGGAGTTATCAAGTCTTACACATAAGTATGAATATTAAGAGTAATATTTATACCGGATTGACCCGCTATGAGAATACTATATAGAAAGTTATGCAAAATGTCATAAGTTATTCTCATGGTGATAATGGTGTATACCACTCTTCGACCTGAAACCACTATGGACCCTAGATGTAGAGTCGAGTGCTTTATTGCTGATCCAACATTGTCCGTAACTGGATAACCATAAAGACAATTGATGGATACTCCACGAAGCATGTTGAGGGACATGAGTGACATAGATGGAATTTGCCCATCCTGCATAATAGGATAAATGTCTATGGGCCCAATATTGAACTGGACAAGGATGACACGGTCTATGCCTTGTGTTCAATATAGACATAGGGGTAAAAGGGTAATTATGCGCATAAGTATTATCACAAAAGGATTTGTCAAATCACATGACATTTTCGTGTCTTGGGTAGCAGTGATGTGTTGCTAGATACCACTCACTATTTATTATGTTAAATGCGTGATTTAATATAATTGCCAATGTCACGAAAACCTACAGGGCCACACACAAAGGACAGATTGATGAGAGATAGAGTAACTAAGGAACACCGTAACGTACGGTGCCCTTAAGTGAATTGTAGAACATCGTAAGGTACGGTGTACTTAAGTAGAATACGAAATATGGTAAGGTACCACATGCTTAAGTGATTTTGGGCATATTATATGATATGGGCCAAAATACACTTAAGTGGGCTTTTAGCTTGAAGCCCACACAAGTGGTTTTATAAATAGAACCCTTGTGCAGAAGCATTCATTGCGGTTGCATTATTTTTGCTTTCTCTCTCTCTCTCTCTCTCTCTCTCACTCACTCACTCAAAGCCTTCATTCGTACCAGCTAGCACTGAGATTGAAGGAATCCGTTCGTATGGACTGAGTAGAGACATTGTCATTGTTTAACGTTCGTGATCGCTCCGTAGATCTGTATCAAAGGTTTCAATCGTCACAAGAGGTAAATATTCTATCACTGATCATGACCATTCGTAAGGATCACTAAAGGAGAAAATTTTAATTTCCGTTGCGTTTTGGACCGCAATTCTCCTTCACTAAGGTCTGAAACCTTGATTAAACCAACATAACATTCTTCTTCAAGATCTGATCAAAAAGAGCTAGATTCCTATTTTGTACATGTTGCTGACAAAGCAAAAGTTCTGAACTAGTCAAAACCTAAAATTGTTGAGTCAAAGGTTCTGAAGAAACCAGAACCTAAGACTCTAAAGTCAAAGGTTCTTAAGAAACCAGAACCTAAGACATCAGGATATAAGGTTCTGAAAGGTTTAGAACCAAATGCCAAGATACATTCAAGACATAAAACTTTTAAATCAAAAGTCTTGAATGATCCCAAGCCTTACTATATGAGAGCTAAGGTACAAAGTAAGAAGTGTGATCGGGCAACGGAACCCCCGGCTAAACTCTGCGTAGTGTGATCGGTCCCCAAAATTTAATTTGGTTTTAATTAATTAAAGGAATTAAAATTAATAATAATAATGTGTTTATTATTATTGCCTTGTGGTGATCAGTTATGGCCTTAGTTATCCTTTATCTTGTTTTGGGTTTTAAAATACGACCTGCGTGTCGTGCCTCTCCTTTTAATCTCTTAATGTAACTTCTTTTCTCATCTCAATCCCTCGTATGTAAAACGAGTTTCTTCTGTAATGTAATGTTATGAAGAAATAGAAGAAGACAATGTTATGAAGAAAGAGAAGATTTCAATATCAAAGGAGGACAACCTTGAAGATCAAAGGAGGACAACCTTGAAGATCTTGCTTGGAGAAGCTTAGATCGTTATTAGGTTAACTTAGGTTCTCTCATTGGCTTGGGAGAACAATTGCGCTAGGGGCCATAACTGTTTCATTATGTATGTGTATGTATGTTGATGCATGTGAATATATGTTGATGCATGTGAGAGACCATTTATATGATAAATAAGCCGGTGAGATCAGAACAATTGCAATTCCCTCAAACTAAATATTAAGTTTATGCTTTCCAAGTTTTAGCACTCATCAAGACTAGTATCGGATAATGTAGGTTTCGCCTACGCGAGGTGCATGTTCTATATTAGTAAGGTGCGATGGGATAATTGTAATATCCAACTGCTAAGACAATGGGTCAAACTTAACTATAATAATATTATATATATTTAGAAGCAAGAGTTGGGAATGATCCATATGATGGATTGGAATAAAGAGTTATTCACCCAACTAAAATTTTCGAGAGTTGTATGAGATACAATTGGAAGGAGTTCCTACCTAAATAACCTAGTTTTGTGTAATCCGCCTACGCGGACTTAGAACGAAGTGAAATATGGATCTCGACCCACTAAAAAATCTTCCAACGGGATTTTCCGAATCAAATGATGAGGGTCATTTGTTTTGAGTAAAATAGTGGGAGCATATTTAATTAAAGGCCTAATTAAATATGTTAATGATACTTATATTTTCATGTAGATTACCATGACAACGGATACCTCTAATAACATCTTGTGATCAATCCTTGACAAGGAAAAATTGTTTGGGACAATTTTTTTGGATTGGCATCGAAACCTGAGGATTGTCCTCAAACATGATAAAAAGTTGTATGTCTTGGAGAAACCTGTTCCTGAAGAGGAACCTCCTAGTTCTGCACCTAAGGCAGAAAGAGATGCTTATAAGAAGCATGTCGATGATGCCAATGAAACTGCTTGTCTCATGCTAGCTACCATGAACTCAGAATTGCAAAAGCAACATGAGAACATGGCAGCGTTCGATATGATTGAACACCTGAAGATGCTCTATCAAGAGCAAGCAGGGCATGAAAGGTTTGAAGTTTCAAAAGCCCTTTTTCAAGGCAAGTTAGCTGAGGGAGCCCCTGTAGGTCCCCATGTGCTCAAGATGATTGGGTACGTGGAAAACCTTGAAAGGTTGGGTTTTCCCCTCGGAAACGAACTTGCGACTGATGTGATCTTGCAATCGTTGCCAGATGGATTCAGTCAATTTGTCCTAAATTTCAATATGAATGATATGGACAAATCTCTTCCTGAACTGTTAGCCATGTTAAGAACTGCTGAGCAGAATCTGAAAACAAAAAGGAAGTCCATTCTGATGATCGGGAATGGAAAGAGACAGAACAAAAGACCCACCAAGCAGGGTGATAAAAGGAAAGGAAAGGAAGTTGCCAAACCCAGACCCACTGTTGTTGCTTTGAAGCCTAGTGGAGGCATAGCAAAGGCAGGCACTTGCTTCCATTGCGGTAAGACCGGACACTGGAAGAGGAACTGCCCAAAATACCTGGAAGATACGAAGAATGGAGTAGAGACTTCAACTTCAGGTATTTTTGTTATTGAAATAAATTTATATACTTCTGCATCATGGGTATTAGATACTGGATGCGGTTCTCACATTTGTACAAATGTGCAGGGGCTGAAAAGGAGTAGAGATTTGGCAAAAGGTGAAGTTGACCTACGAGTTGGCAATGGAGCAAGGGTTGCCACTTTAGCCGTAGGATCTTATGTATTGACTTTACCTAGTGGTTTAATAATTCAGTTAGAGAACTGTTATTATGTACCTGCAATTAGCAAGAATATTATTTCCATTTCTTGTTTGGACAAGTTTGGTTTTTCATTTATAATAAAGAACAATTGTTGCTCTATTAATTTGAATGATATATTCTATGCTACTGCACAAATGAGCAATGGACTATATGTCCTTGATCTCAAAATGCCTATTTATAACATTAATACTAAAAGGGTGAAACCTAACGAGTTAAAACCAACTAGGTAAGAATATTAAAACTCTTCTATCAGATCAAGGTGATGAGTATTTAAGCCTAGAGTTTGATGACCATCTGAAAGAGTGTGGGATCCTATCCCAACTTACTCCTCCTGGAACACCCCAATGGAATGGTGTATCTGAGAGAAGAAATTGAACCCTGTTGGACATGGTCCGATCCATGATGAGTCACGCCGATCTTCCAAACTTCTTTTGGGGACATGCACTATTGACAACAGCTTACACACTTAACCGTGTTCCATCCAAAACATTGAGAAGACACCATATGAGAAATGGAGTGGTAAGAAACCACATATGTCTTACATGAAGATTTGGGGTTGCGAAGTTTATGTGAAACGACAAGTTTCAACTAAGCTCTAGCCCAAATCTGACAAATGCTTATTTGTGGGGTATCCTAAAGAAACAAGAGGGTATTATTTCTACAATCCTTCTGAGGGCAAAGTGTTTGTCGCTCGAACTGGAGTTTTCCTAGAAATGGATTTTATTTCCAAAGGAATCAGTGGGAGGAAAGTAGAGTTTGAAGAAATTCAAGAATCACAAAGCATTGATACACATATGGAGGAATTAGAGCAGGAAACACAAGTAGTTGTGGAAGAGCAACCTACTCAAGTAGAACAAGACCAGCGTAGGTCAGGCAGGATACATCACCTACCTGAGAGATATGGATATCTCATAACTGATCAAGGTGATGTATTACTCATGGATCAAGAACGAAGATGAGCCTTGTGTCTACAAGAAGGTTAGTGGGAGCATGATCGTTTTCCTGGTATTATATGTAGATGACTTGTTACTCATTGGAAACGATGTCCCTACCCTGCAACAAGTAAAGTCTTGGGTGGGGAAATGCTTTTCTATGAAGGACCTAGGTGAAGCAGCCTATATATTAGGAATCAGAATCTATAGAGATAGATCACAAAAACTGCTTGGCCTAAGTCAGAGTACATACATATACAAAGTGTTGAGACACTTTAATATGCATGATTCCAATGGTTATGTGTTTTGCTTAAATGGTGGCGCTGTGAGCTGGAAAAGTTCAAAGTAATATACAGTTGCTAATTCTACAACCGAGGCCGAGTATATTGTTGCCTCAAGTGCAACAAAGGAAGTTGTTTGTATCAAAAGGTTCATTAGTGAACTTGGCATAGTTCCTGGCATTGTGGATCCCATTGATCTCTATTATGATAACAATGCTACTATCGCACAAGCTAAGGAGCCTAGATCTCACCAATGATCCAAACACATACTTAGGCGTTATCACCTCATTCGAGAGATAATAGATAAAGGAGATGTGAAAATATGCAGAGTACCTACACTTGACAATATTGCAGACCCACTGACAAAGCCTCTTGCGCAGCAGAAGCATGATGGCCATACTAGATCTATGGGCATTAGGGGTATGCTTGATTGGCTCTAGTGCTAGTGGGAGATTGTTGGTGTAAGCCCTAGAGGCCAATACTTTTGGAACTTGTATCGAATTTAAAAGGCTTTTTCTTTATTGTGTTTGTTTAATAAAGTCCCTAGAGTAGCTAGTCCGTTTAATGTATCAAGTGTGACTTGATCATGAGATCACATTAAACATAAGGACATTATTCTTAAAGTATCCGTAGTCGAGCTTTATTGTGAAATGGGATAACATTAAAGCATTAAGACTATTAAGTACATAGACTGATGATCACATCTCATGGATCATGGATAAGGAGTTATCAAGTCTTACACATAGGTATGAATATTAAGAGTAATATTTATACCGGATTGACCCGCTACGAGAATACTATATAGAAAGTTATGCAAAGTGTCATAAGTTATTCTCATGGTGATAATGGTGTATACCACTCTTCGACCTGAAACCACTATGGACCCTAGATGTAAAGTCAAGTGCTTTATTGTTGATCCAACGTTGTCCGTAACTGGATAACCATAAAGACAGTTGATGGGTACTCCACGAAGCATGCTGAGGGACATGAGTGACCTAGATGGAATTTGCCCATCCTGCATAACAGGATTAATGTCTATGGGCCCAATATTGAACTGGACAAGGATGACACGGTCTCTGCCTTGTGTTCCATATAGACATAGGGGCAAAAGGGTAATTATGCGCATAAGTATTATCACAGAAGGATTTTTCAGATCACATGACATTTTCGGGTCTTGGGTAGCAGTGATGTGTTGCTAGATACCGCTCATTATTTATTATGTTAAATGTGTGATTTAATATAATTGTCAACGTCACGAAAACCTACAGGGTCACACACAAAGGACGGATTGATGAGAGATAGAGTAACTAAGGAACACCGTAAGGTACGGTGCCCTTAAGTGAATTGTAGAATATCGTAAGGTACAGTGTACTTAAGTAGAATACGAAATATGGTAAGGTATCACATGCTTAAGTGATTTTGGGCATATTATAAGATATGGGCCAAAATACACTTAAGTGGGCTTTTAGCTTGAAGCCCACACAAGTGGTTCTATAAATAGAACCCTTGTGCAGAAGCATTCATTGCGGTTGCATTATTTTCGTTTTCTCTCTCTCTCTCTCTCTCTCTCTCTCTCTCTCTCTCTCTCTCACTCAAAGCCTTCATTCGTACCAGCTAGCACTGAGATTGAAGGAATTCGTTCGTGTGGACTAAGATTAAAGGAGAAAATTTTAATTTCCGCTGCGTTTTGGACCGCAATTCTTCTTCACTAAGGTCTGAAACCTTGATTAAACCAACATAACATTCTTCTTCAAGATCTGATCAGAAAGGGCTAGATTCCTATTTTGTACATGTTGCTGACAAAGCAAAAGTTCTGAACTAGTCAAAACCTAAAATTGTTGAGTCAAAGGTTCTGAAGAAACCAGAACCTAAGACTCTAAAGTCAAAGGTTCTTAAGAAACCAGAACCTAAGACATCAGGATATAAGGTTCTGAAAGGTTTAGAACCAAATGCCAAGATACATTCAAGACATAAAACTTTTAAATCAAAAGTCTTGAATGATCCCAATCCTTACTATATGAGAGCTAAGGTACAAAGTAAGAAGAAACCTATCAGAACTAACACCAAAGGACCCATAAGACTATGGGTACCTAAATCTGAAATTAGTTTTGCAACGGATATGCTTCAAGGGAGAAGCAAAACAACAGTCGTGGTACCTGGACAGTGGCTGCTCACAACATATGATAGGAAAAAGCATATAAACCCTAAATCTGAAAAGAAAAAAAAAGGAGGAATTGCGAGATTTGGAGGAAACCATAAAGAAAATATCATTGGTACTAGTACTATTGGTAATTCATATATCTCTATTAATAATGTTTGGTTAGTAAATGGACTAAAACATAACCTACTGAGCATTAGTCAATTTTGTGACAGTGGTTATGAAGTCGTGTTTAATAAGAACAATTGTATAGTCATGCATGAGCCTGACAGGTCCATAGTGTTCAAAGGAAGGAGAAAAGGAAATGCTTATAAAATTAATTTCTTTGAATTGGTTTATCAAAAGGTATTTTTCCTTCTATCAGTGAGTGATGAAAAGTGGCTCTGTCACAAAAGGTTAGGTCATGCTAACTGGAGATAATATCTAAATGTAGCAAGTTAAAACTTGTTAAAGCACTGTCAAAATTTAATCATCACTCAGATGATCTTTGTGGAGCATGCCAAGTAGGAAAAATTAATAAAAAATATTTTTAAAGTAAGAACATTTTCTCTACCTCCAGACCCTTAGAATTACTTCACATTGATTTATTTGGTCTAGTAAGTATTGCATCAATCAATAGGAAGTAATATGGATTAGTCATAATTGATGACTATAACATATGGACTTAGGCTAAATTCCTTAGAACTAAGGATAAATCATATGATGTGTTCAGTATCTTATGCATATAAGTACAAAATGTAAAGGAATAAAAAAATTTAAAAGTAAGAATTGATCATGGAGGAGAATTTGAAAATGAGCCATTTGAAACTTTTTGTGAAAAACATGGAATTTTCCATGAGTTCTCTTCTCCTATAACTCCACAACAAAATGGAGTTCTAGAGAGAAAGAATAGATCTTTACAAGAAATGGCTAGAACTATGATCCATGAAAACAGTTTACCTAAGTACTTATGGGCAGAAGCTGTAAACACGACATGTTATATTCATAATAGAATCTTTATTAGATATATTCTGAAAAAAACTTCATATGAGTTGTTCAAAGGAAGAAATACAATCATTTCTTATTTTCATCAGTTTGGACGTACATGTTACATTTTGAACAATAAGGTCTATCTAAAGAATATTGATGTCAACACTGTATCTTTTTAGGATACTATGAACGCTCACAGACATACAAGGTGTATAACTCTGAAAATAAAATGGTTGAAGAGTCAATACACTTCAAATTTGATGATAAAGAGTCTGACAATGAAATGTCAGAGCTAGTTCAAAATTTTTCAGAAATTTATGTGTCTGAAGACACCTTAGAAGTAGAGGTCCATAAGCTGGAAGTTAAGTAGCTAATAATATATCATAAGCTAGATGTTCAGAAGCTATTATAACTTTAGAAGCTGGTGGTCTAGAAGATGATGCAACCTCTAAATCTCATCTAGATGAAGAATATTTTGAAGAAGCTCAATATGGCTCCTTAGAAGCATCACAATCCAAGACTTTCAAGTATAACTATTCACATCCAGAAGAGTTAATTCTTGGAAATAAACATAGTCCTAGACTTTCAGAGAAGAACACTCAATGTTAGGACTACTCGCCATGATTGAACCTAATTCTATCGATGAAGGACTTCTCATGATGGCTGGACTGTGGCAATGCAAGAAGAGTTGAATCAGTTCCAAAGGAATGATGTCTGGGATCTAGTACCCAAACCTTATAAGAAGAACATCATTGGAACAAAATGGGTATTCAAATTTTAATGATCAAGGAGAAGTGGTAAGAAATAAAGCTAGACTTATTGCTCAAGGCTACAATCATCATGAAGGTATAGATTTCTCTGAAACCTTTATACGTGTTGCAAGGTTAGAGGCAATCAAGTTGCTTCTCTCTTATGATATTAATCATAATATTATTTTATACCAAATGGATGTTAAAAGTGCTTTTTCAATGGAGTTATTTTTGAATAAGTGTATGTCAATCAACCACCTGGGTTTGAGGATTCAATCCACCCAAATCATATTTTCAAACTTAAGAAATCACTTTATGGACTCAAACAAGCTCCCAGAGCTTGGTATGAGAGACTAAAGAATTTTATGTTAGAAAATGGTTTTCAAAAAGGGAAAGTAGACACTACACTCTTCATAAAGAAACTTAAAAATGATATCTTAATTGTCCAAGTATATGTGGATGATATTATCTTCGGTTTTACTAGTTCCTTCCTTTGCAAAGAATTTTCAAAGTCAATGCAAGATAAGTATGATGGGAGAGATGAAGTTCTTCCTTGGTATTCAAATCAATCAATCCAAAGATGGAGTTTATGTTCATCAGTCAAAATATACAAAGAAGCTCATGAACAAATTCAAGCTAGATGACTTCAAGATCATTACAACTCCAATGCATCCAATATGCAATATGAGTAAATAAGAAAGTTGCACGAAAGTGTGTTAGAAGTTGTATAGAGGTATGATTGGCTCTTTACTTTATTTAACAACTTCTAGGCCAAATATTTTATTCAGTGTATGTATGTGTGCAAGATTCCAGACAGATCCTAGGGAAACTCACATAATTGATGTTAAGAGAATATTTAGGTATCTCAAAGGAACTATTAATCTAGGACTTTATAAAAAAATACCTATATTACAAGCTAGTTGGATTCTATGATGTTGACTATGCTAGGGACATAATTGAGAGAAAATCCACAAGTGAAAATTGTCAATTCATAGGTTGAAACCTAATATCCATGAATAGTAAAAGACAAGCAACTATTGCTTTGTCTACAAAATAACCTGAATACATCTCAGTTGCTAAGTGTTGCACACAACTGCTTTGGATGAAATATCAGTTAGAAGATTATCAATAAGTGGAAGCAATATTCCTATTTTCTATGATAATATTGTTGTTGTCTGTTTGACAAAAAATCATGTTCAACATTCTAGAACCAAGCACATTGTAGCGGTGTATTCGTCACTTTATGATTTATTGACTAAATCAAAAGCAAAGCATTCAAAGATAGAGTCTCCATCGCACTTCTATTTATCCAAAGGAATGGCTAGAAAGCGAACAAAAGCTTAAGAAGTTTTACGCAAAGAAAACTAATAAAAGGTCAGAGATTTGGGTAAGGGGGTAATTATGTTGTAGGAAGGTGTTAGGCACCCACAACATCCTAGGTACTCCTAGGGAACCTCTTTTCACAACTTGTTGTAAAAATTATTTGTTTAAGAAATTATTTTGTGCAAACATTGATTGAAGGGATGAGAGAAGAATATACAAATTTTTATTATTTTTGTGTTTGGATGGATGAACCCATTGCCTACGTACCTTTTCATGAAAGATAAGGATCAAAACGCCGTAGTTCGGCTAAAAGATTTCCAAAAAGTGAGTGGATTGATTTTAAACAAGAGCCTTAAGGTCTTTCATTATCAAAGGGAGAACACTCTACCTGAACCAACAATCCACCATGTGAGAACAACTTCAACACGCTAGTGAGGGGTTAACCCTATAATAAGCATGAAAGTCTTACAATTCAATCACTAAGGATGCGGTGAGATTTACATCAACCACTATGATAATTCAGATCTATGGCTAATGTATGAAAACTTGATTAAGAAGTGGACAAGGACCACAAAAGCAATTGAGTGGGTGAAATTAACCAATTAGAAGTATTCACAAAGATAGTCAAAGTTGACATTAAAGTTCAATTCAGAAGAAGTATTGTGAAAATGAAGTTTGAAAATGAAAGGCTTAAGGCCTAGGTTTCTAGTTTTGAAAACAAGTGAAAATGTTTGCACAAAGTTTTCTGGTTTGGGTTAAAATGCAAGTGGAGGTTATGCACAAAAGGGTTAAGGGACAAAGCCACACACAGGAGTTGCTTTCTCAAGATCATAGAAATGATCCAAGGAAGTTCCTTTGGAATTAGGCAACACAAAGCAACAAGCAAAGAAGCAAACTCAAAGGAGCAACAAAACTGGAAATGGATGGCCAATAAATGGTCTTATATCTAACTCCGAAAACAAATGGGAAACGGAGTGCCAATCAATGGTCTTACGTCCAACTCCACAAAGCAACATGGGAAACAGATAGCCAATCAATGGTCTTACATCTAACTCCATAAAAGAAACAGATAGGAAACAGATAGCCAATCAATGGTCTTACATCTAACTCCACAGAAGAAAACAAATAGGAAACAGATAGCCAATCAATGGTCTTACATCTGACTCCTCAAACAAAACAAATAACAAATGCAATAGCAAGATGCATACAATATGCAAAAGCAACATGAAGGATGCACAAGTAAGCAAACAATCAATCAATTAGCACACTCTATACACAACCAAGAGGCTCATACAAGGTTAGGCTTTAGTCAAGGGGTCATATCAACCTCGACAAACAAGCCGGTACTGTTATGGGTGTTCAGGCTCTTAACCTCTGACATTGACCGTCAGGGTGAGCAGATGAAATGGGAAATGAGGATTAGACCTCATAGCTCTTAACCCTGGCCTGGGTGAGCTTGAACCAAAGAAAGTGTGGGAGTCTAGAATGAGGAACTCTATTCCACAATGACTGACTCTATATACAAGATTTTGGGTGTTTATTCAAATGCATCAGCACGTAGTGCGAGCAAGATGAAAGACTCAACTGAATAGCAGGGGGTGGATTGCACATCCCTTCTATCTACCAATGCCTCTTCACTTAGTAGGTCTTAATATGTAACCATGCCTCATTGAGGTCTTCAGCACAAAATTAAACAATCAAGAACATGGCCTCTTAAGGAGGGCTTCAGACAGGTGCCTGCCAAAAATAGCAGGTCTTCCAGACTACATGGAGAACAGAGGGTTTACCTAAGTGGTATGCCAATCATAAGCAAAGCAAAGCAACTTAAGTAATGAGTTAAAGCTACTAAAGTACCTGTAAGAAAATCAAACAAGTCAATATTCACATTCAGACAAACTAAACATACAAGTCAACAGTGAGACAACCAATATACACAATGTAATTCAACAACTCAAGTGAGTTAGCCACCCAAGGACCTACAACACAATCAACATTAGTTAAACAAAGCAAATTGTATCTCAAGCAAAGAGATCACATCATCCATTAGGACTTATTGCTTGAACCTGAAATGCAAAGCTCAAATTGTGAGTTCAAACCCCTAGGGCAAAGCCTAGGGTCAAAGGTGAGGCAAAAAGTCAAAACAGAAGCTAAAATTCAACATGAATCACATTTAATCAAGTAAGAACATGTCCTAAAAAGGACCAAATCAAAATCATCAAGCAAAGTCATATAGTGAGCAAGAGAAGACAAAGGCAATTTCAAAGCACACAATTGGACATTAAGAATCAAAATTCCATATTAAAACAGAAATGAATCAAACAATCCTGGGAACTTTTATGTGCATACAATATGTCAAACACAATCATCATGCCAAAAATTGGAAACAGAAGATCTCATTTGACCTAGAAATGAAAATGCACAAGTATGACATCAAATTGTGTGACACACATTGTCACACCAAAAGTTCATGTGTCTAAAACAGAAATGAAAAATGATAAAAATACACAACCAAGCCTCAAAGGTCAAGCAACATGTTGGGAATCATCATAAAAAATTTCATGGCAATTGGATCATTATTGAGCATTTCACAAAAGAATGAATGAAGCAATGTCACATATGCACACATGATCAATCAACCAATCACAATTCAAATTCCAGAGATGATAAAATCATGAAACCACCACCAAAAAATAATAGACAAACACATGAACATTTTTGCAAAAAATTGGGAATTAATTGGATGTGTTTTCAATTTTATATGATTTTTCAAAGTTGGATAAAATGTTTGAAATAAATGAGCAAACACATGTTGAAAATGGAGGGAAAGATTAAATGATGAATTAATTTGAAAACATGTCTCAGGCTGGAATCGAACTCGGTGGCAATTCAAATGAGGCGCTGCAGTAAACAAAAATCCAGAAATGCAACCAGTGGGAATCGAAGCGAGGGAATGGATGAAACGTTGTAGTTTCATTAATGCGTTGGCACGTCCAGTCACCGGTCAATGCATATGTGGAAGCGTCAAGGAAACGAGAGCCAATCGCTTGGACATGTAAGTGCTCGCGTGGCACATACAAGGGACAAAACCCTAGCGCCAACACTGCTAGTTGCTGGCGGCGGCTCCCACGGCCAGGCAAGGAGGTTTCCACCGTCTTCTTCATGAAGACGGTGGCTCTATAGTAACTTCACACAATTTTTTTTCCAGAATTTGCAAATTTATACATCATTCGAACGCTTATGCAATGAGGAACATAGATCAAGCATTGTTTTGGCCAAATTCTTCATGAATTGTGAGAATCGAAGAAAAACACATATGCATGTCAAACTTTAAACTCACGTATCTCATGCATTTCTCATCCGTTTTTCATGAATTTTATACCAAAATTTTCAGCGTGAGGAGATCTATCTAAACATGTGCATAACATCAAGAATTAAGAGGATCAAATTTTTACCTCTTGAAGAGCAGATCAATGAAACTGTAGATCCAAGGCCTTGCAAGTGTCCAGATCAACTCCTAAGGTGATGTCTTGAAGCTTTATGAATGAATTGAAGCTTGGAGAGGCTTGGATCTAGCTCAAAAATCAGTTTCCATTGCTATGTTCTTGAGCTTCATATGCTTGATTTCCACTCGAATCTTTCAAACCAAAGCTTGATCTGCACTAAATGAGGATCAGAGAACAAGAATATGCAAGCAAATCACTAGCTTATGTGGAAAAAAATGAAGTTTCAATTGAGAGAAAATTTTGGAGGGAAGAAGAATTTGAGATCTAGAATGTTCAAAACTTCACAATTCTATTATGATTTAGTATTTACATGGTGTCCTAATCACATTGCTAATCAAATTTGGCATTGGTTAATTGTAGTTAAGCAAAATAAGGTGTATGACAAAATTTGGAAAATGGGAGGTGTCATGCAAATTGCACACGTGAACAGTAACATATGATGCTCAAATTTACTCAAAATTATCTCATGCACATGTTGGCAATGGTATTTTGTTCATACAATGCACCAATTTCAAATTTGTCATTTTCCCTCCAAAATGGGCATGAAAGAACAAATGATCATATGATGAGATTTCATGCAATGTGATGAATGATTTGGAAATTAGAGGTCATGACAAGCAAAATGCAAAAAGAGGCACTCAAATTGGAATTATGAGTCAAAAGTTATGGCCTTTTGAAGTTCCATGCACACTTGGCAATGATTTGATCATATCTCCTCAACCATTCATCAAATGCTCATGATCTTGGACTTTTTGGAAATGGAAGAGAGAGATCTTCAACTTTCATGTTGGACAAAAATTCATTTGAAGCTTCTTTGATGTTGGAAAGTTGAGTTGAAGTTGGTCCAAAAACTTTCCATTTTTGGAAACTTGAAATTATAGGTCACTTTCCATTTTTGGAAACTTTTGCACTGGCTTCAAATTCTTCAATATAGAGGTTTGACATGATGAATAAGCCTTGTTTGAACATGAATGGGATGGCTCAGATCATTTCCCAATTCTCAAATCACAGTTGACTGGCATAGGCCCTTAGATGACCTGAAAATATTCTGATGAACTTGGGCCTCAACCACCTGGGGAATTTACTCCGAAATGGACCTCTAGCTCATATAAGCTCAAAGTAATGATCACATGATCCATGTCTCAAAGGAAACCTCATCTCTTACACAAAGGATTCACTTGAATTGCCTTGACCTGTTGACTGCTTAAGCTGCAAGTAACAAAGGTTAATGACATATTTTTGTACATTTTGGTTAGTGATTAAAAGAAAAGCAATGATATACAAATGCAAGCAATGTTTGGTGATCAAGAACCACTCTCAGGAAAGATCCCACCCATAGGGAAAGGAAGCAAGGTGCACAATGATCCTTGAGGTTTATGTAAGGCTATGATATGATGCCATGAGGGATCTTAGGGACAAAATTGGGGTCTTACACACATAGAAATAAAACAACATTTTATTAGAGATTATGTTCAAAAAGGTATAATAGATATACAATTCATTGATACTGATAATCAATGGGCTAATATATTTACCAAACCTCTAGCTATTGAAAAAATTGATTTTATTAAAAATAATTTGAACATGCATCTTTTAAAATAATAGTGCTTGCTTCTAAATGAGGGATCCGAGTTTGATGATGATTAAAAGCCATTATGACCAGAGTCTGTCTTCGCCTCTGATGAATGGTAGCCTCTGAAGCACTTCAACCTTTAATGCTCACAATATGGTTATTTGTCTCTAATAGAAATTAAGTGGATTTTTTTTTAATCTCTAGTGGCATCTATCTCATTTAAATGACATATATTTGAAAAGTCTTCTGACATGGAAATTAGCTATTGGGTAATAGTTGTTGGATAATAATGAAATTATTTTTGAATACTATGCCTTTCCCCCATTTGTCATTAACTTTGTTTTATTCAAAACAAAAATCTCTTTTCACTAAAGGCTATTAAACGTTTCAACATTTCACACACACTCTCACTTCACAACCCACATTTTCGTTCTTAAGCTATCTCTGAAAAAACACCCATTTTTATCTAAACCTCTTTAAAACCCTAAAACTCCATTACAATGGCATCCACCTCAAATCAATATCCCATGGTTATAGATTCTAGAAGAATCTTTGTATTAAGCCTAGAACTATGAACCTCAAAGAGGAAAATATAAACTTGATTGTAGAATAAATTGTTAATTTCAAATCTTTTAGGGTTAATGGGTATCCTTTAAAAGAACATTTCGAAGATCAAGGATGGATGAACTTATTTGATATGCTCAGTGGTCCAACCTATCCCTACCTGGTTAAAGATTTTTCGATTAGGGCTGAGGTCTTTGATGAAGGTGTTGTTGCTCTTAAAGAATGTCAAAAGATTATTGAGAATACAGATTTCAAAGGGAAATCTAGGGCTGAAATGGGTATGAATGAATTGAAGGAGGTGGAAATTAGGTCTGCTATGATGGGACATATAAGTGACCATCACTCAGAATCACATTCCCAAACTTCTGGGTATGAACAAAAAAGGAAGTTGTACTATGAACACAAAAGACAACAACATATAACCAAATGTGATCAAGCAACTTTTGTTCCTCAAATATGATGATTTTTCTAAAGTGAAGAACATGAAGATTGAGCATTAACTTCTATTCATAATTTTGATTGGTTGTTTGATTCCAAGAGAAGGGAGTATTGACCAAATCTCTTGGGATCACAAACACTTTATCTGGTTTTTAATCAGTATGGAGGAAATCAACTTCCTGCATACATCTTTAACCATTTGTGTGAAGCAATCAAGGAAAGCACCAAAGATGATAAGAAGAATGTTCCTTATGCAAGGCTTCTTTTTGAGTTGTTTCATCAGAGTAAGTTGATTGAGACTCTGATGGCTTATGGTACTGTAAATATTTTGGAAGAAACATATGGCAATATTCTTTCAGTTGTTGTGCTTGGGAATATGAAGATAATTAAGAAGAAAGATGTGGTGCAACTTGTAGCTGTCCCGAGGATTAGAAATGTAAAAACTACCTACATTGATGATTTCTCATTCATCACCAAGTTGGAAAATCCTGAAGTTATTTAGGAGTTCATTAACATGGACATGGAAGAAGTTGGAGTCATTATGACCATGGATGACATTCGAGAAGCCCTTGAAGGAAGTGCGTACAAGCCTTCATGAAAAAGGAAGAAAGCTGCTTCTAAATTTAAGAAGGTGGTTCAGAAGCCACCTAAGTAAAAGGTTGTACACCAGAAGGAAGTTCAGAAAGAGGTACACGAAGTGGCCTCTACAACTGTCTTGATGCCTACCAAGACAAGAAGTGAAGCCACTAGAAGAACTCTTCAGAAGAGAACCTATTTTGATATGATGGTCGTGTCTATGAAAAAGAAGAAGCTAATGAAGATGGTGTTGAAACCAAAAGAAGAAGAATAAGAAGAATAAGAATAAGATGAACAACCTTTGGTCCCTAAGAGACCTCATGATGCAGATGTATGAATGCAAAAGAGACAAACTCTGTGGGGAACATAGGTCCACAAAGAAGAAACTCAGGAGAAAAGACAAATCCACAGGAATGATACACTTCCTAATGGAACATAGACTCTGACGGGACTCTCATGGGGATAAGAAAAGAATGTGTGAGCAGGACACGACTTGGAACTGGAGACTTTACTGGGGAGTAAAAACAGACACTGGGGAAAAGAGTTCCAAAGGGAAACACATCCGATGGAAAGACTCAAGCTGACTCAAAAATGCGTGTATTGGGGAAAACGCCAATACAACAAAACTATCCACAAAGGATACCTCGGATCAAAATCCGGACTCAGACTGAGGAAAGATTCACACAGAACCTCCCTGCCGGGAAAAATTGCATATATTGGGGAAAATGCCAATACAGCAAAAGGGAAAAATCACAACAGAAACTCCACTGGGGAATGTCTAACAAAGACTCTCCAGAGGAAGCAAAAGGATGAGGTGTTACCGGTTACTAGGTAACAAGCTCAGGAAGAATGAATATCTAAGACCGGTATAAGGGTGAGAGATATCAATCAACCAAAACATCTGAGGAAGACCTAAAAAAGGTATATCAACTCAGGAAAATCTGACTCCGCAGGGGACCAAAGTCATAATAGGGAGCAGAAAGAAAGGAACACCAGGGATACCGGTTACTGGGTATATAATAGGTGACCAACCGAGACGTAAATTGGGGTTTACTTCCAAAACACTCATCATCCGAAAGGAGGGCTTGAAAAAGCAAATCGACTTACAGGATGGACATTTGAATCCACAACGGGAAAACGAATCTTACTCAAATGGGGAAGGACAAAAGGCTTCAACCAAAGAGCGCATGAGATATATTATCCATTACCGTCAAAACGTGGATAGTATACTCGCATGGAAGGAACACCAGGGATACCGGTTACTGGGTATATAATAGGTGACCGACCGAAGACGTGAATTGGTTTTTACTGCCAAAACACTCATCATCCTAGAAGAGAGCAAAACGCAAACTTGTTAAAGGATGGACATTCGATTCCACAAAGAATACGAATCTTACTCCACTGGAGAAACAATCAAAAGATTTTGACTAAGGAGTGCATGAGATATATTATCTATTACCGTTAGAACGTAGATAATATACTCGCATGGAAGGAACACCAGGGATACCGGTTACTGGGTATACAATAGGTGACCGACCGAAAAGAGAAACAATCGTTACCAACAACAACAGGGTAAACGAAAGATAACTCGCTAGGGATAAATTGCAAGCATACGGCAATTATCCAGAAAATATATCACCGGTTACTGGGAGATACGCTCAAAACAAAGGGGAAATGAATATTCGATTCCGCAAAGGGAACACGAATCTTACTCGAATGGGGAAACACAACAGGCTTCGACTGAAGAGTGCATGAGATATATTATCTATTACCGTCAGAACGTAGATAATACACTCGCATGGAAGATTATCCACAACCGGTTACTGGGTTAATAAAGGATAAATCAACCGAAAAGAAAGGCATCGGGATACCAAAACTAGGTATATAATGAAAACCGATCAAAGGGAGCAACAATCATTACCAACAAACGGGTAGATGAAAGAGGACTCACCGGGGATGCATAGATAAAAATCAATGATCCGGGGAACAAATCACTGGCAAACGGTGAAAGGAACCGCTGAGGATAAAATTGCTAGCATACGGCAATTATCCACAAGGAGAAGAAAAGACCTGCTGGGAATACGATTGCTTACTCAGAGCAATTACCCAGAAGAGGGAGGGAACATCAACATCGAATACTGGATATTGATAACCACCAAGAGTAACCGTCATCAACTAGGATGAGCCACAAAAGGTTAACTCTGCAAAGGGGGAGAAAATAGGATTTACAACTACCGAATACTGGGTAGAAGACCAAAGACTCAGTTGAGGATAAGGCGAATGACTGCCGGTTACTGAGCAATTATCCAACTATTCCACAGGAAAGCACAGACTCCGATAGGGAGACAACAACAACATAGGATTTACAACTACCGAATACGGGGTAGAAGACCACAAGATCCGCCATCAACCAGACTGAACCACAAAGGTTACCTCTGCTAGAGGATGAAAGTAGGATTTATAACTACCTGATACTGGGTAGAAAACCATAAAGATAGGACTTACAACTACCGAATATTGGGTAGAAGACCAAAGCCTCTGCGTGGGGAGTGAAAGGATCACAACTCCGCACGGGGGAAACAAATAGGGTTTATAACTACCAGTTACTGGGTAGAAAACCACAAACTTTTCTAGAGAGCAAGAAAATAGGATTTACAACTACCGAATACTGGGTAGAAAACCACCGACTCTTGCTGAGGAACAAAAGGTTCACAAATACCACTCTCTGGGTAAACAACCACAGATTCCGCAAAGAGGGAAAAAAGGTATATAGGATTTACAACTATCGGTTACTGGGTAGAAAACTACAAAGGATAGGACTTACAACTACCGGTTACTGGGTAGAAGCCACAAACTCCGCTGAGGATAAAGTGAATGATTGTCGGTTACTGAGAAATTATCCATTTATTCCATAGGGAAGCACAAGAGACAGTTGCAAAAAGGCCCCTTCAGGATCAAACCAAAAAGGCAAACTGAATCACGACTCGTCCTAATGAGGAAAGAACTCAAAAGGGAAAACCCATCCCAATATATGTGTTGGGAGGAAACGGAAACAACCGTCATCCACGAGGATATATCTCAGTGGGGAACTGCAGAAGGAATGACAGACACTTTCTGCTTAAGGGGCTGACTCTATATTGAGAGATTAGACACCCGACATCTGCTTGGGGAGATCTACTGGGGAGATCTATATAACCAAAAGCAGGAGACAACAAACAAAAGATATATGGCAAAAGAAATGCAATATGAATATCTGAATGTTGAAAGTATACATGAATATGCTTGATTTATGGTTGATGAATGCTGACAAAACAGACATTTTTAACACAAACAGGTCCAAGAATCAAACGTCCGGTACTACACCACAGGAGAGAAAGCCAGGATCACCGGAGAATAATTAATTCTGACGGGATCAGGAAACAACAAGATCTCTGCAAGGGATGGATCATCAGTCTCAGCTGGGAAAGAGAAGCTCACTGCACAGGCAAAAACTGCCACGAAAGCATCTCCAAACAAATCCACTGGGGGGAAAACCCACTGAGGGAGAAAAGATCACACAAATAGATTCTGCCACACAAGCAACTCTACTGGGGATCGGAGGTAAGAGGAAATCACCAAATCTCTGTAGGGAGGAAGGCCTCAAGAGGTTTCCGGAGGGGTCGTCAGTCACAACCGGAGAAAAGAGTTCAATGCACAGGCAGAAACGCCACACCAACAACTCACGCTAGGGATCAGAGATGCCAGGAAGCAACCAGATCTCTGATGGGGATAGATAGCATAGATGAAGTTCATCATACCAACAACTCCGCTAGGAATCTATCCGAGGAAAATGACGAAGTAATGGGATGTCAACCCACTAACTACCGAATCTTCCAAAGAAAAGCACCCATGCTGGCGAGAGGATAATGCTGGAGAGGAAAGTTGAAGTCTTCAACAAGCACTCGGAATGAGGAGGGGTCATAATAAAGGCTCTGCTCAACAAAAAATCCGTTCGAGAGAAATCCCAACAAATACCCTGCTTGGGGGAAAAATCTCAACAGAAGCTCTGCTTGGGGAGAAACCCTAACAACAATCTGGAGAAAGAGGATACAACCATGCCAGGAATATGAACAAAAGTCTTACCCTGTTGGAAATCACGCCACCCTTGGGAGAGCACTGAGAGTTTCTTAAGTATCCTTTCATCATTGTGAATGTTCACTTTGTTTAAAAAACAATTTTTGAAAAATTTGTTTGTTTAAAACAATGACATTTTATCAATTATAACATGCAAAACATTTGTTGAATTGAAACAAATAAGAGTGCAAATAATTGGCTAAAAGCTCAAATTTATTTGATGGAATGGTAGCCTGCAAATGGCAAGACTCCATAGATCTGTACAAATTTGAAATCGGTGATATATATTGGAAGAGGGCTACATTGAACATAATGACCATTTCTCAACCAATTTGAATCCGATGTATCTGAAGCTTCAGTTGACGATGACTGAGTGAGAATTTCTGACGAAAAGACAGTTGTGAAACAGAAAGTCTTGTCAGGATGCAGTTACTTGCCAAATCCCTAATTTTTGCCTAGATTGCCCCAGAGTGAGGTACTCAATCTAGCGGGATGCAAATTCATTTTTTTCATGTCTCTAATTTTTGCCTGGATCGCCCTTTCGGGTTATCCACCGAGACGCTCATTTTTGCCTAAGCCGCCCTTTCGGGTTTTCAACTTAGCGAGCTATTCTGTTTTTCTTTTTAGGCAAAGTATTTCTTGACTGCATCTGAATTCACAGGACGAGTGAAATCCTCCCCATCCATTGTTGTAAGCATCAATGCACCGCCTGAAAAGGCTCTCTTGACAACATATGGACCTTCATAGTTTGGAGTCCACTTGCCCCTGGAATCGGGCGCGAAAGACAAGACTTTCTTGAGCACAAGGTCACCTTCTCGGTGTTGGTGTAAGCCCTAGAGGCCAATACTTTTGGTACTTGTATCGAATTATTTAAAGGTATTTTCTTTATTATGGTTGATTAATAAAGTCTCTGGAATAGATAGTCCGTTTAATGTATTAAGTGTGACTTAATCATGAGAACACATTAAACATAAGGACACTATTCTTAAAGTATCTGTAGTCGAGCTTTAGTGTGAAGTGGGATAACATTAAAGCATTAAGACTATTATGTTTGTAGACTGATGATCACATCTCATGGATCATGGATAAAGAGTTATCAAGTCTTAAACATAGGTATGAATATTAGGAGTAATATTTATACCGGATTGACCCGCTATGAGAATACTATATAGAAAGTTATGCAAAGTGTCATAAGTTATTCTCATGGTGATAATAGTGTATACCACTCTTCGACCTGAAACCACTATGGATCCTAGATGTAGAGTCGAGTGCTTTGTTGCTGATCCAACGTTGTCCGTAACTGGATAACCATAAAGACAGTTGATGGGTACTCCACAAAGCATGCTGAGGGACATGAGTGTCCTAGATGGAATTTGCCCATTCTGCGTAACAGGATAAATGTCTATGGGCCCAATATTGAACTGGACAAGGATGACACGGTCTATACCTTGTGTTCTATATAGACATAAGGGCAAAGGGGTAATTATACACATAATTATTATCACAGGAGGTTTTGTCAGATCACATGACATTTTCGTGACTTGGGTAGCAGTGATGTGTTGCTAGATACCGCTCACTGTTTATTATGTTAAATGCGTGATTTAATATAATTTCCAACGCCGTGAAAACCTATAGGGTCACACACAAAGGACGGATTGATGAGAGATAGAGTAACTAAGGAACACCATAAGGTACGGTGCACTTAAGTGGGAGACGAAATATGGTAAGGTACCAAATACTTAAGTGATTTTGGGCATATTATAAGATATGGGCCAAAATACACTTAAGTGGGCTTTTTAGCTTGAAGCCCACACAAGTGGTTCTATAAATAGAACCCCTTGGGTAGAAGCATTGTCACTCCACTCCACTCAGACAGAAATTCAAGTAGAGACTTGGAATTTTGTTTCCCTCTTTCTCTCACTCAAAGCCTTCATTCATAACAGCTAGCACTGCGATTGAAGGAATCCGTTCATGTGGACTGAGTAGAGACGTTGTCATCGTTCAACGTTCGTGATCACCCCGTGGATCTGTATCAAAGGTTTTGATCATTATCAAAGATCTGCACCAAAGGTTTGAATCGCCACAAGAGGTAACGATTCTATCACTGATCATGCCCATTCGTAAGGATCACTAAATGGAGAAATTTTTAAATTCCGCTGCGCCTTGGACGACAATTCTCCTACAGTGGTATCAGAGCCACTTACGAAACCATGAATCTGATATTTGTTTTTGTTCTGTAATAATATGATTAAAGACAGAATGAATCAAAGGTTAAATTGAAATCGATCAAGTTACATATATGTGATATATGTAATCCTGATGCAAAATACATTATATATGATATAGTGTTCTCGTTCCGTTCATTCAAACCCTCAATGATTGTTTTCCTTTGAGCGATCAATGGTCGTTTGCTTCTTGATTCGACATTAGTATGGTGAAGCAATGACGTGTTGATCAATCATACTGAATTAACAATCGAGATGTGTTTGACGGTCTGAAATTAGTGCATCAGGGTTAGTGACGGCACAAGGGTTGTGTTGTCAGAGAGTTATGCGATTGGGGTTTGACTGCACAAGAGTTGTGCGTTCTAAACACTTTTTCGAACAGTGTTAACCGGTTAACGCGTATGGTTAACCAGTTAACGAGAAACTGAATACAACCTTCTAAACATTTTTGGAACAGTGTTAACCGGTTAACGCATATGGTTAACCGGTTAATGGAATGCGAAATAAATTTTTTGAGATTTTCAAACAGTGTTAACCGGTTAACGCATTTGGTTAACCGGTTAACGCAAGGCGGAAAACAGTTTTCCAAGAAATTTTTCAACAGTGTTAACCGGTTAACGCATATGGTTAACCGGTTAACGCAAGGCAGAAAAGAATTTTCTAAAAGTTTTCAAACAGTGTTAACCGGTTATCGCATATGGTTAACCGGTTAACGCAAGGAAAAATTCACCCGTTCGGCTAGAAAAAGTGCTTTGAAGTATCAAGTGTTGATACGAAAAATGACGTCAATTTTAAATGAATTGTTCATTAAAATTTTCGAGCAGGGGCGCTGCCCCTTCGACCCCGCAAGGGGCGCTGCCCCCTTGACCCCTGTCTGCTGAACGGTTAGCGGAACCACCGTCCGCTGACCGGGCAGCGGAACACCCGTTCCCGCTATCCGGGCAGCGGACCCCCGGCTAACTCTGCGTAGTGTGATCGGTCGTCGAAATTTAATTTGATTTTAATTAATTAAAGGAATTAATAATAATAATAATAAAGTGTTTATTATTGTCTTGTGGTGATCGGTTATGGTCTTAGTTTTCCTTTGTTTTGTTTTGGGTTTTTTAAAATACGACCTGCGTGTCGTGCCTCTCTCTTAATCTCCCAAATGTAACTTCTTTTCTCATCTCACTCCCTCGTATGTAAAACGAGTTTCTTTCATGTAATGTAATGATATAAAGAAAGCAAAGAAGTCAGTGCCAAAGGAGGACAACCTTGAAGATCTTGCTTGGAGAAGCTTAGATCGTTGTAGGTTAGCTTAAGTTCTCTCATTGTCTTGAGAGAACAATTGCGCTAGGGACCATAACTGTTTCATTATGTATGTATGTATGTTGATGCATGTGTATGTATGTTAATGCATGTGAGAGACGGTTTATATGATAAACAAGCCGGTGAGGTTAGAAATATTGCAATTCCCTCAAAATAAATATTAAGTTTTAAGCTTTCCAAGTTTTAACACTCATCAAGACTAGTATCGAATAATGTAGGTTTCGCCTACGCGAGGTGCATGTTCTATATTAGTAAGGTGCGATGGGATAATTGTAATATCCAACTGTTAAAACAATGGGTCAAACTTAACTAAACAAATTATAATAAGATTATATATATGTTTAGAAGCAAGAGTTGGGAATGATCCATATGATGGATTGGAATAAGGAGTTATTCACCCAACTGAAATTTTCGAGAGTTGTATGAGATACAATTGGAAGGAGTTCCTACCTAAATAACCTAGTTTTGTGTAATCCGCCTACGCGGACTTAGAACGAAGTGAAATAGACCCACTAGAAAATCTTCCAATGGGATTTTCCGAGTCAAATGATGAGGGTCATTTGTTTTGAGTAAAATAGTGGGAGCATATTTAATTAAAGGCCTAATTGAATATGTCAATGATACTTATATTTTCATTAATCCTTATGTAGATTACCATGACAGCAAACACCTCTAACAACATCCTGCGATCAATCCTTGATAAGGAAAAATTGTCTGGGACAAATTTTCTGGATTGGCACCGAAACCTGAGGATTGTCCTCAAACATGATAAAAAGTTGTATGGAGATACCTGTTCCTGAAGAGGAACCTCCTAGTTCTGCACCTAAGGCAGAAAGGGATGCTTATAAGAAGCATGTTGATGATGCCAATGAAACTGCTTGTCTCATGCTGGCTAC
Source organism: Lathyrus oleraceus (assembly GCF_024323335.1). Classification (NCBI taxonomy): domain Eukaryota; kingdom Viridiplantae; phylum Streptophyta; class Magnoliopsida; order Fabales; family Fabaceae; genus Lathyrus; species Lathyrus oleraceus. Next base: position 133,299,732 of record NC_066579.1, read on the forward strand.
CATGAACTCAGAATTGTAAAAGCAACATGAGAACATGTCAGCGTTCGACATGATCGAACACCTGAAGTTGCTCTATCAAGAGCAAGCAAGGCATGAGAGGTTTGAAGTTTCAAAAGCCCTTTTTCAAAGCAAGTTAGCTGAGGGAGCCCCTGTAGGTCCCCATGTACTCAAGATGATTGGGTATGTGGAAAACCTTGAGAGATTGGGTTTTCCCCTCGAAAAGGAACTTGCAACTGATTTGATCTTGCAATCGTTGCCAGATAGTTTCAGTCAATTTGTCCTAAATTTCAATATGATTGATATGGACAAATCTCTTCCTGAACTGCTCGCCATGTTAAGAACTGCCGAGCAGAATCTGAAGTCAAAAGGGAAGTCCATTCTGATGATCGGAAATGGAAAGAGACAAAACAAAAGGCCCACTAAGCAGAGTGATAAGGGGAAGGGCAAGGAAGTTGCCAATCCCAGATCCACTGCTGCTTTGAAGCCTAGTGGAGGCATAGCAAAAGAAGGCACCTGCTTCCATTGAGGTAAGACCGGACACTGGAAGACGAACTGCCCAAAGTACCTGGAAGATAAGAAGAATGGAGTAGAGACTTCAACTTCAGGTATTTTTGTTATTAATTTATCTACTTCTGCATCATGGGTGTTAGATACTAGATGCGGTTCTCACATTTGTACAAATGTGCAGGAACTAAAAAGGAGTAGAGATTTGGAAAAAGGTGAAGTCGACCTACGAGTTGGCTATGGAGCAAAGGTTGTTGCTTTAGCCGTAGGAACTTTTGTATTGACTTTACCTAGTGGTTTAATAATTCAGTTAGAGAACTGTTATTATGTACCTGCAATTAGCAGGAATATTATTTCCATTGCTTGTTTGGACAAGTTTGGTTTTTCATTTATAATAAAGAACAATTGTTGCTCAATTTATTTGAATGATATATTCTATGCTATTGCACAAATGAACAATGGACTATATGTCCTTGATCTTGAAATTCCTATTAATAACATTAATACAAAAGGGTGAAACCTAACAAGTTAAAACCAACTAGGTAAGAATATTAAAACTCTTCGATCAGATCGAAGTGGTGAGTATTTAATCCTAGAGTTTGATGACCATCTGAAAGAGTGTGGGATCCTATCCCAACTTACTCCTCCTGGCACATCCCAATGGAAGGGTGTATCTGAGAGAAGAAATTGAACCCAGTTGGACATGGTCCGATCCATGATGAGTCACACCAATCTTCCAAACTCCTTTTGAGGACATACACCATTGACATCAGCTTACACACTTAACCGTGTTCCATCCAAAAGGGTGAAAAGACACCATATGAGATATGGAGTGGTAAGAGACCACATATGTCTTACATGAAGATTTGGGGTTGCGAAGTTTATGTGAAACGACAAATTTCAACTAAGCTTGAGCCCAAATCTGACAAATGCTTATTTGTGGGGTATCCTAAAGAAACAAGAGGATATTATTTCTACAATCCTTCTGAGGGCAAAGTGTTTGTCGCTCGAACTTGAGTTTTCCTAGAAAGGGATTTTATTTCCAAAGGAATCAGTGGGAGGAAAGTAGAACTTGAAGAAATTCAAGAATCACAAAGTATCGATACACCTATGGAGGAATTAGAGCAGGAAACACAAGTAGTTGTGTAAGAGCAACCTGCTCAAATAGAACAAGACCAGCGTAGGTTAGGCAGGATACGTCACCTACCTAAGATATATGGATATCTGATCAAGGTGATGTATTACTCATGGATCAAGATGAGCCTGTGACCTACTCATGGAATCTTCGTTTTGATGAAACAGTAAAACTGTATGATTTCATCAAGAACGAAGATGAGACTTGTGTCTACAAGAAGGTTAGTGGGAGCATGATCGTATTCCTGGTATTATATGTAGATGACATATTACTCATTGGAATCGATATCCCTACCCTGCAACAAGTAAAGTCTTGGTTGGGGAAATGCTTTTCTATGAAGGACCTGGGTGAAGCAGCCTATCAGAATCTATAGAGATAGATCATGAAATGCTTGGCCTAAGTCAGAGTACATAGACAAAGTGCTGAGACACTTTAATATGAATGATTCCAATCTGGTTATGTGTTTTGCTTAAATGGTGGCACTGTGAGCTTGAAAAGATCAACGCAAGATGCAGTTGCTGATTCTACAACTTAGGCCAAGTATATTGCTGCCTTAAGTGCAGCAAAGGAAGCTATTTGGATCAATAAACTTGGCATAGTCCCTAGCATTGTGGATCCCATTGGTCTCTATTATGATAACAATGGTGTTATCGCACAAGCTAAGGAGCCTAGATCTCACCAACGATCCAAACACATACTTAGGCGTTGTGCGAAAATATGTAAAGTACCTACACTTGACAATATAGTTGACCCACTGACAAAGCCTCTTGCGCAGCAGAAGCATGATGGCCATACGAGATCAACGGGCATACGGGGTATGCCTGATTGGCTCTAGTGCTAGTGGGAGATTGTTGGTGTAAGCCCTAGAGGCCACAACTTTTGGTACTTGTATCGAATTATTTAAAGGCATTTTCTTTATTATGGTTGATTAATAAAGTCCCTGGAATAGATAGTCTGTTTAATGTATTAAGTGTGACTTAATCATGAGAACACATTAAACATAAGGACACTATTCTTAAAGTATCCGTAGTCGAGCTTTAGTGTGAAGTGGGATAACATTAAAGCATTAAGACTATTATGTTTGTAGACTGATGATCACATCTCATGGATCATGGATAAAGAGTTATCAAGTCTTAAACATAGGTATGAATATTAGGAGTAATATTTATACCGGATTGACCCTCTATGAGAATACTATATAGAAAGTTATGCAAAGTGTCATAAGTTATTCTCATGGTGATAATAGTGTATACCACTCTTCGACCTGAAACCACTATGGATCCTAGATGTAGAGTCGAGTGCTTTGTTGCTGATCCAACGTTGTCCGTAACTGGATAACCATAAAGACAGTTGATGGGTACTCCACAAAGCATGCTGAGGGACATGAGTGTCCTAGATGGAATTTGCCCATCCTGCGTAACAGGATAAATGTCTATGGGCCCAATATTGAACTGGACAAGGATGACACGGTCTATACCTTGTGTTCAATATAGACATAAGGGCAAAGGGGTAATTATACACATAATTATTATCACAGGAGGTTTTGTCAGATCACATGACATTTTCGTGACTTGGGTAGCAGTGATGTGTTGCTAGATACCGCTCACTGTTTATTATGTTAAATGCGTGATTTAATATAATTTCCAACGCCGTGAAAACCTATAGGGTCACACACAAAGGACGGATTGATGAGAGATAGAGTAACTAAGGAACACCGTAAGGTACGGTGCACTTAAGTGGGAGACGAAATATGGTAAGGTACCAAATACTTAAGTGATTTTGGGCATATTATAAGATATGGGCCAAAATACACTTAAGTGGGCCTTTTAGCTTGAAGCCCACACAAGTGGTTCTATAAATAGAACCCCTTGGGTAGAAGCATTGTCACTCCACTCCACTCAGACAGAAATTCAAGTAGAGACTTGGAATTTTGTTTCCCTCTTTCTCTCACTCAAAGCCTTCATTCATAACAGCTAGCACTACGATTGAAGGAATCTGTTCGTGTGGACTGAGTAGAGACGTTGTCATCGTTCAACGTTCGTGATCGCCCCGTGGATCTGTATCAAAGGTTTTGATCATTATCAGAGATCTGCACCAAAGGTTTGAATCGCCACAAGAGGTAACGATTCTATCACTGATCATGCCCATTCGTAAGGATCACTAAATGGAGAAATTTTTAAATTCCGCTGCGCCTTGGATGGCAATTCTCCTACACTCGGAACACACGAGGCTTGACCTTCTTATCGAATGCTTTCTTCATTCTCTGCTGATATAACTGACCATGGCACATGGCAGTCAATCGCTTCTCTTCAATCAAATTCAGTTGGTCATAACGACTCTGAATCCATTCAGCATCAGTCAACTTGGCTTCCATCAAGACTCTCATTGATGGGATCTCCACCTCTACTGGGAGAACAGCCTCCATGCCGTAAACAAGAGAGAAAGGGGTTGCCCCTGTTGAAGTGAGGACAGATGTACGATATCCATGCAAAGCAAATGGCAGCATCTCATGCCAATCTTTGTACGTGACTATCATCTTTTGGATAATCTTCTTGATATTCTTATTAGCAGCTTCAACAGCCCCATTCATCTTGGGTCTGTAAGGAGAGGAATTATGGTGTGCAATCTTGAACTCAGCGCACAACTCTTCCATCATTTTGTTGTTCAGATTAGATCCATTATCCGTAATGATCTTATCAGGCACACCATAACGGCATATCACCTGATTCTTGATAAACTTCACGACCACCTGCCTGGTCACATTAGCATACGATGCAGCTTCAACCCATTTGGTGAAGTAGTCAATTGCTACAAGAATAAACCTGTGTCCGTTGGACGCTTTCGGCTCAATCATGCCGATCATGTCAATTCCCCACATAGAGAAAGGCCATGGTGATGAAATCACATTCAGAAGTGTCGGAGGAATATGAATCTTATCCGCGTAAATCTGACACTTATGGCATTTCTTCACATATTTACAGCAGTCAGACTCCATTGTCAGCCAATAGTAGCCTGCTCTCAGCATCTTTCTAGCCATGGCATGTCCATTGGAATGAGTACCAAATGAACCCTCATGGACCTCAGTCATCAACAGGTCTGCTTCGTGTCTATCCACGCATCTGAGCGGGACCATGTCAAAATTCCTCTTGTAAAGCACTTTACCACTGAGGTAGAAACTTCCTGACAACCTTCTTAGAGTTTTCCTATCTTTCACAGACGCCCCAGGTGGGTAGACCTGGTTCTGGAGGAAACATTTGATATCATAATACCAAGGCTTGTCATCATGTACTTCTTCAACTGCAAACATGTGAGCTGGTCTATCCAAGCGCATCACGGTGATATTGGGAATTTCATTCCAATACTTGACTACAATCATTGAAGCAAGTGTAGCAAGAGCATCTGCCATCCGATTATCCTCTCGAGGAATATGATGAAAGTCAACTTCAGTAAAGAACGTTGAAATCCTCCTCGCATAATCTATGTACGGAATGAGATCAGGCTGATTCGTTTCCCACTCACCCTTGATCTGATTGACAACGAGGGCCGAATCACCATACACATCAAGATGCTTGATCCTCAGATCAATGCATTCTTCTAATCCCATAATGCAGGCTTCGTACTCAGCCATATTATTCGTGCATTTGAAAGTTAGCCTTGCTGTAAAAGGAATATGTGTGCCCTGAGGAATAATGATTACTGCCCCAATACCATTTCCGTACTGGTTTACAGCGCCATCAAACACCATCGTCCATCTGGAACCAGGTTCTGGACCTTCATCAAGTGTAGGCTCATCGCAACCAAGTGATGATCTTCAATCGGCTGATGTGCCAAGTGGTCAGCCAAGATACTACCTTTGATAGCTTTATGAGCTCGATACTCGATATCATACTCAGATAACAACATCTGCCAACGGGCAATCCTCCCGGTTAAAGCAGGCTTCTCGAAGATATACTTGATCGGATCCATTTTGGATATTAACCAAGTTGTATGATTTATCATGTACTGGCGTAAACGCTTAGCAGCCCAAGCCAAAGCATAGCACGTCTTCTCAAGCATAGAGTACCGAGACTCACAATCAGTGAACTTCTTACTCAGGTAGTAGATAGCAGATTCTTTCTTTCCCGATTTGTCTTGCTGACCGAGTACACAACCCATCGAGTCTTCAAGAACAGTCAGATACATGATCAAAGGTCTTCCTTCTACAGGCGGAGACAAGATCGGAGGTTCAGACAGATACTCTTTGATACTGTCGAAAGCTTTCTGGAAATCCTTGGTCCAATCATGAGGCTGATCTTTCCGGAGGAGCTTGAATATCGGCGCACATGTGGCAGTCATGTGGGATATAAATCTGGAAATATAGTTCAAACGGCCAAGAAAACCTCGGACTTGCTTTTCAGTTTTGGGCGCAGGCATCTCTCGTATTGCTTTGACCTTTGCAGGATCAACCTCAATACCTCTTTCGCTGACAACAAAACCCAATAACTTGCCAGAACGGACTCCAAATGTACATTTGTTCAGATTCAGACGAAGCTTATACTTCCTCAAACGCTGAAAAAGCTTCAACAAATGCTCAATATGTTCAACTTCCGTTAGTGACTTAGCAATCATATCATCAACATAGACCTCTATCTCCTTGTGCATCATATCATGAAACAAGGTAGTCATAGCACGTTGATACGTGGCTCCGGTGTTCTTCAAACCGAAGGACATCACTCGATAACAGAATATTCCCCAAGGTGTGATGAATGTTGTCTTCTCCATATCCTCGGGTGCCATTTTGATTTGGTTATATCCGGAAAATCCGTCCATAAACGAAAAAACTTTGAATTTAGCTGTATTGTCTACCAACATATCAATGTGTGGTAGAGGGAAATCATCTTTCGGACTAGCCTTATTCAAATCTCTATAATCAACACACATACGGACTTTTCCGTCTTTCTTAGGCACAGGCACAATGTTGGCCACCCATTGAGGATATGTGGAAGTCACCAGAAACCCCGCATCAATTTTCTTCTGAACTTCCTCTTTGATCTTCACTGCCATATCTGGATGAGTTCTTCTGAGCTTCTGCTTCATAGGCACGCACTCAGGCTTCAAAGGCAGGAAATGTTGCACAATATCTGTATCTAGACCTGGCATGTCTTCATACGACCAAGCGAAGATATCAGAATATTCTCGTAGCAAACTGATCAACCCCTTCTTCACAGACTCTTCAAGGAGTGCCCCAATCTTCACTAATCGAATACAATCTTCAGACCCCAAGTTGACTGTTTCCATATTCTCGAGATGCGGCTGAATGATCTTCTCTTCGTGCTCAAGAAGACGGGTAATCTCATCAGGAATCCCTTCAACATCATCTTCCTCTGCTTCAAATACAGGGAACTCAAAATTGGGAGATGGCGTTGGATCATTATGTTTAATGGGTTTTAGAATCAACCTGCATAATGATTTGGGATAATGAAAAACTTTAGAATTTAAACAAACAAATCATTATGCAGATGAAAAGATTTCTTTTATTCTTGTTTTTAGGGTTTTTTGTGATCACCAATTTCATGCAAAAAGCAAAAAGTGAAAACAATCGGAAAAACAAATGTTTAACATGAAGTTATTGAATGAAATATCATTGTATATATGATGCCAACAATGTCATCACTTCTCCTTTTGGCATGGGAGAAGGGTTTTTAAACAAAGCAAACATATTACGCTGACTTATGAATGACCGTAGGAACATCCACAGCGACCCAATTATGGCAGATCCCTCTAGGAATGAAAAAGTTGTCAGAGTCCTCTACATCCTCTTCTAGAATAGCAGCAGCTTCCTCAGCTTGATCGGCGTGGATGAAACCTCCACTCTTGAACAACCCTTTGTCGTTGAAGACCCCAGAAGAATAGCCAATGCCAGCCCGAGATTTGTTATCTTCAAGCTCAATCATTTTTCCTAGACCAGCAACTGCACCACAATCAATGGCCAGTTTCGCATCTCGATAGGAAGCAAATGAAGGAGTTTTCTTCTCAATTGGCTCAGCAATAGATAAAGCTTGGAAAGGCGTTCCAACTTCATCCTCAGCATCAATGTATGAGAAAGAAGACAGGTGGCTAACCAGGAGAGCCTTTTCTCCCCCTACCATAACCAGTTTCTTGTTCTTAACGAATTTCAGCTTCTGGTGTAGGGTGGATGTCACGGCGTCAGCCTCGTGAATCCATGGTCTACCAAGGAGACAGCTATAAGATGGGTGGATATCCATAACCTGAAAGGTAACTTGGAAATCACTTGGTCCAATCTTGATCGGGAGATCAACTTCCCCAATCACAGTCTTACGCGACCCATCAAAAGCTTTCACAACAACTCCACTCTGCCTCATGGGAGGCCCTTGAAATGACAATCTAGAGAGAGTGGATTTCGGCAATACATTTAAAGATGACCCAGTGTCCACCAGCACGTTGGACACGGCGTCGCTCTTGCAATTCATGGATATATGTAAAGCCATGTTGTGGTCTCTTCCCTCCTCAGGGAGATCAGCATCACAGAAACTCAAAGTGTTACAAGCAGTAATGTTTGCAACAATGTTGTCAAACTGTTCAATAGTGACGTCATGATCAACATAAGCCAAGTCCAAAACTTTTTACAGAGCCTCCTTATGGGGTTCTGAATTCAGAAGCAAGGATAACACGGAGATTTTGGACGGCGTTTGTAGAAGCTGGTCTGCAACATTGTACTCACTCTTCTTGATGAGCCTCAGCATCTCATCACAGTCTTCATTCACAATGCCACTAGGGCCAACAGAATAAGTAGGAGTCTTTTGTACAGAGGAGGGTTTAGCAACAGGTGCCGGATTCGGAGAATTCACTGCATTCCCAACTGGACGCTCAACAGAGTCAACTCTAGCCTGAGGCTTCGGAGGTGCAGAGAACACACGACCGCTACGGGTCAACCCACTGACATCAGCTATGTTCACAACAGATGGAGAAGGCAAGGGCATTTCTTTCCCATCTTCAACGGCAACGACATTATAGCGGAATGGGATTGCTTTGTCAGATGAATAAGGCATAGGACCTGCAGGCTTGATGACCAGAGCAGGAGAAACCTTCTGCTTGCTACCATCATAACGAATGACAACAGGCTCAGGGATCCTGAACACAGGAGAAATCACATTGACCTCTGGCTCTTCTTCATCAACATTTCTGTTCTGAAGGATCTCAATGGTCCCATCATCCAGCAATTCTTGTAGATCTTTTCGCACTAAGCGACAACCCAATCGATTGACAGAGCAGATACGGCATTTGTCATGGTCATGCTCCAGATGACTGTAATCACACAGCAGACGGTGCAACTCAACAAGCGATTGTCGAATATGGGAAACATATTTGACCTTATATTTACCAGGGCAACCCTAGACCATGTTAACAGACTTCTCATGCTCGGGCAATGGGTTCTTCTTAACATTGGGGCCTGAGTCCTCAAAGCTCAGAATACCGTATCTCATAAGGTCTTGAACCTTAGTCTTCAACGGAAAGCAGTTTTCCACATTATGACCCGGAGCACCCGAATGATAAACACAATGCTGATCAGGCTTATACCACCACTGCGGGTTAACAGGTATAGCCGGAGGATCCCTGGGAGTAATCAATTTCCACTTTATCAAAGAGGGATACAGCTCTGCGTATGACATCGGAATCGGATCGAAAGTGATCTTCTTCCTTTCATAACTCGTACTAGCTGGATTACTGTTGCGAGGCTGGTAAGCCTGTTGTTGAGGACGATGTTGTTGCTGATACTGTTGAGTTGGTTGCTGATTATTATGCTGCTGATATTGCTGATTATCCCTGAAAACAGGTGCTATATGAGCCACCTGATGCTGATTACCGGTTGGACGTGCGGTCTTCCTCCTAACAGAGGGTCTTCTGGGTTTGATATGGGATTGCACAACATGTGCCTCTCCATCTTTCTTCTTCGCAAACGCCCCATATCGCTTGCTAGAAGAGCCTTCATCCTTGGTCAGACGTCCTTCACGGACTCCCTCCTCTAGTCGCATCCCCATGTTCACCATTTCGGTGAAGTCAGAAGGAGCACTAGCGATCATCCGCTCGTAATAAAATGAACTCAAGGTCTTCAGAAAGATCTTGGTCATTTCCTTCTCTTCTAGCGGAGGAGTAATCTGAGCTGCCAGCTCTCGCCACCTCTGGGCGTACTCTTTAAATGTCTCTTTGTCCTTTTGGGACATGGCTCTGAGCTGATCCCGATCGGGAGCCATATCCACGTTGTATTTGTATTGCTTGACGAAGGCTTCGCCAAGATCATTGAAGGAACGGATGTTTGCACTGTCCAAACTCATATACCATCGCAGTGCAGCACCGGACAGACTGTCCTAGAAATAATGAATCAGCAGCTGATCATTATCCGTTTGAGTAGACATTTTCCTGGCATACATAACCAGGTGACTGAGCGGGCAGGTGTTCCCCTTGTACTTCTCAAAGTCTGGGACCTTGAATTTGACAGGTATTTTCACACCGGGAACTAAACAGAGCTCGGCTGCAGACTTGTCGAACAAATCCTTTCCTCGAAGGGTCTTCAATTCCTTGCGGAGTTCAAGAAATTGGTCATTCATAGCATCCATCTTCTCATGAAAATCTGGGTCCTCAAACGGCTCAGAATGATAGATGGTGTCGTCTACCCTAGGAACGGTATGCACGACAGGAGGAGGCACAGCAATGACCGGGCTAGATGCCGGCATAAAAGCGAATGTTGGAGCGGGAATATCAGGCATAAAACCAGGAGACATACCCCACGGAAACCCAGCTGGCATGGCTGTTGGCACGAAGTGGGCACTAGCAGCTGGCACAGTAGCAGAAACAACCTCAGAAATGACAGTCCTCTGGGGAGGAGTTGCAGGTGTTGGAGACGGATGATTTTGAGCAGCTAGGAAAGACTCCATCAAAGCACTCAGTCTGGCGACTTCCTCTTTGAGCTCGCGGTTCTCTTGCTCGAGATGATCCATCAATCTAGAAGAGTTGGCTCTAGTGTAGTACCGATGAGTCAGCTTGTCTTCAAAATAAATGAAGAGCACAGAGTTAGGCCACAGACAAGAAGACCGGAATAACACCTGCTTATGCACATGATGCATGCAATGCTCGTGCATATGATTTGTTTTTATTTTCGAAGGAACTTTAGGGCATTATTTGCAAATTTTGAATATTAAACATTTATTGCATATGGAAACTATCTCATCAAATATATTTGAGAAAAAGAAGTACAGCATTGTCAATTATTACAAGAGAAAAGGAAAATAAACATCCTATGGATCCCTAGAAGCTCGGGATGCCGGAAGATAAGCTACACGAAGCCTCTTGATCTCTCTCTCATATGTTGCTTCCATATCCGCCTTCTCTTTGGCGAGTCTATCATACCTCCTTTTCCAGAACTTAGAAGACTGAGGAAGTAAAGAAGTCCAAGCATCATCAGGATCATCAATGACCTGATGCTAGAGGAACTCGATCAGAGCGTCCTTCTCCTTAAGCTGTTGAAGCAACTCTTCTCTTTCACGGATCCAGGCACGTGAAAGGTCTTCGTCTCTCAACTCCTCTATGCCTTGGTTAGGGAGGGTTGAAGGCCCGGCCACAACCAAAGGTGTAGGTCTCGGATAATCATAAGGCATGAGATACTCGGATGCTCTCTTCCTCACCCAAGTAGTATACGACTCCAAAGCAATGCAGTTCTTCGGACCCAACTCAATTCTACCCTTCTTGTGAATCTTGCGCCATGCGTGGACCATCCTTGCTTTCAGGCCTTGGGGATCTTTACCCTCCTGAAAGAACACACCTTCTAACAGAATGTTATTAGGTTTATCCTTTAGGGGGAACCCAAGCTGACGGCGTGCTAAGATAGGGTTGTAGCTAATCCCACCACATGTACCAAGAAGAGGCACATTGGAGAATTCACCACAAGAGTCAATAATCTGCACAGTATCATATACACGATCATACCAAGAGATATCGTCATTAGTGAGAGACATGAGTCTCGTAGACCACCGTAGACATCCCTTGTTCTCCTTGAAAGCGGCCGTCTGAGGTAAGTGAGAAATAAACCACTTATATAACAGAGGCAAACAACACACAATAGCGCCACCACCCTTTGCATTCCTCAGATGCAAAGAGACATAGGTATCACCCAACAGAGTCGGAACGGGATTAAGAACAGAGAAGATCCTAATAGCGTTCACATCCACAAATTTGTCGATGTTGGGGAACAATACCAATCCATAGATGAGAAGCACAAATATGGCTTCAAAGGCATCCTCACTCATGGCCTTCCCATAAACGGTAGCTTGAGCGATGAGGAACTCATAAGGGAGACCTTGAATTCCACCTTTGGTAGTCATATGAGCTTTAACCAAGGATTCATCTATGTGCAACATGTCAGCTATCTCTTGAGAAGTAGGAATACTCTCCAAGCCAATGAACGGCAACTGATCCAGAATCGGAATACCCACAAGATGAGCATACTCCTCAAGGGTAGGCAATAGCTGAAAATCTGGAAAAGTGAAAGATACAGAGGATCATAGAACTGGACCAAAGTACCCATCAATCCTTCATCAACCTGAGTAGTCAGCAGAGGAAGAAGCTTCCCATAACGAGCTTTGAAACCCAAGGGATCTAATACATAAGATGTCAGATTCCTTAACTCTTTCAGATCGGGTTGTCTGAAGCTGTACTTCTTTGTATGCCTTTTTTGTCTTTCCATATCTGAAAATTTTGCAAATAAACCCCTTAAGTTCCTTGAAATTTTTCTTTTTTTTTCTGATGATATGGATGCAGATGAATGCATGAATGCATGAATGCAACAATCACACTCAAGGATCAAGCAAAGCACACCAGACAAAGGTCATGGGATAGCTCGTATTATCCCTAATATCAATCATCCATTTTGGTGGATTATGGTTTACACCTTATCAACACCCAAGTTCCATTGATATTAACGATAGTTGAACGGATCAACCATGAATCACGGATTTGTTGCGAGTCACGAGCATGGAGTCTCGGTTAAGAACCACCCAAAGGGAGTGTACTATGGTTTAAACCTGCCGAACATGTTCTACCAGAGGTTCCCATAGTCATCATCCCATCTTTCGAATATTATCGGAGGAACGAATACTCGTATTCCAAAAATATTCTCAAGAGAGACTCTTATGAGTGTAGTATCGCGTAACAATCGCATCAAATCTGACATTTGAATGACCTCCGCACTACGTCCTAAAAATAGGCCAAGATGGGCTTGGTAAACTAAGGTCCTTGGCTTCTACGACACACATCGGAAGAATAATGCCTAACCACAAATAACTTGTGTGACATCATTAATCCAACATGACCTCCACCAAGTGAATGGACTCGCAAGTCAACTTGCTAAGGAATAACTCCACACAAGTCGACGAGACTATGCCATTCTCCTATCATAAGGTGCACTCGAGTTCGGGTATAGAACTCATCTCACAGAGATCACCAAAGCAAGCAGCAATTGATATATCAAGCAATTCAAGCATTACAAACAATACAGTAATCCCAAATTGTACAAAAATATGTCATAAACAAATATAACACAACAATTGTGAAAAGTAGGCAAACCCACCAGGAAGATTTCTCCCCAGCAGAGTCGCCACTTTTCTGTAGCGGTGTATTCGTCACTTTATGATTTATTGACTAAATCAAAAGCAAAGCATACAAAGATAGAGTCGCCACCGCACTTCTATTTATCCAAAGGAATGGCTAGAAAACGAACAAAAGCCTAAGAAGTTTTACGCAAAGAAAACTAATAAAAGGTCAGAGATCTGGGTAAGGGGGTAATTATGTTGTGGGAAGGTGTTAGGCACCCACAACATCCTAGGTACTCCTAGGGAACCTCTTTTCACAACTTGTTGTAAAAATTATTTGTTTATGAAATTATTTTGTGCAAACATTGATTGAAGGGATGAGAGAAGAATATACAAATTTTTATTATTTTTGTGTTTGGATGGATGAACCCATTGCCTACGTACCTTTTCATGAAAGATAAGGATCAAAACACCGTAGTTCGGCTAAAAGATTTCCAAAAAGTGAGTGGATTGATTTTAAACAAGAGCCTTAAGGTCTTTCATTATCAAAGGGAGAACACTCAACCTGAACCAACAATCCACCATGTGAGAACAGCTTCAACACGCTAGTGAGGGGTTAACCCTATAATAAGCATGGAAGTCTTACAATTCAATCACTAAGGATGCGGTGAGATTCACATCAACCACTATGATAATTCAGATCTATGGCTAATGTATGAAAACTTGATTAAGAAGTGGACAAGGACCACAAAAGCAATTGAGTGGGTGAAACTAACCAATTAGAAGTATTCACAAAGATAGTCAAAGTTGACATTAAAGTTCAATTCAGAAGAAGTATTGTGAAAATGAAGTTTGAAAATCAAAGGCTTAAGGCCTAGGTTTCTAGTTTTGAAAACAAGTGAAAATGTTTGCACAAAGTTTTCTGGTTTGGGTTAAAATGCAAGTGGAGGTTATGCACAAAAGGGTTAAGGGACAAAGCCATACACAGGAGTTGCTTTCTCAAGATCATAGAAATGATCCAAGGAAGTTCCTTTGGAATTAGGCAACACAAAGCAACAAGCAAAGAAGCAAACTCAAAGGAGCAACAAAACTGGAAATGGATGGCCAATAAATGGTCTTATATCCAACTCCGAAAACAAATGGGAAACGGAGTGCCAATCAATGGTCTTACGTCCAACTCCACAAAGCAACATGGGAAACAGATAGCCAATCAATGGTCTTACATCTAACTCCACAAAAGAAATAGATAGGAAACAGATAGCCAATCAATGGTCTTACATCTAACTCCACAGAAGAAAACAAATAGGAAACAGATAGCCAATCAATGGTCTTACATCTGACTCCTCAAACAAAACAAATAACAAATGCAATAGCAAGATGCATACAATATGCAAAAACAACATGAAGGATGCACAAGTAATCAAACAATTAATCAATTAGCACACTCTATACACAACCAAGAGGCTCATACAAGGTTAGGCTTTAGTCAAGGGGTCATATCAACCTCGACAAACTAGCCGGTACTGTTATGGGTGTTCAGGCTCTTAACCTCTGACATTGACCGTCAGGGTGAGCAGATGAAATGGGAAATGAGGATTAGACCTCATAGCTCTTAACCCTGGCCTGGGTGAGCTTGAACCAAAGAAAGTGTGGGAGTCCAGAATGAGGAACTCTATTCCACAATGACTGACTCTATATCCAAGATTTTGGGTGTTTATTCAAATGCATCAGTACGTAGTGCGAGCAAGATGAAAGACTCAACTAAATAGCAGGGGGTGGATTGCACATCCCTTCTATCTACCAATGCCTCTTCACTTAGGAGGTCTTAATATGTAACCATGCCTCATTGAGGTCTTCAGCACAAAATTAAACAATCAAGAACATGGCCTCTTAAGGAGGGCTTCAGACAGGTGCCTGCCAAAAATAGCAGGTCTTCCAGACTACATGGAGAACAGAGGGTTTACCTAAGTGGTATGCCAACCACAAGCAAAGCAAAGCAACTCAAGTAATGAGTTAAAGCTACTAAAGTACCTGTAAGAAAATCAAACAAGTCAATATTCACATTCAGACAAACTAAACATACAAGTCAACAGTGAGACAACCAATATACACAATGTAATTCAACAACTCAAGTGAGTTAGCCACCCAAGGACCTACAACACAATCAACATTAGTTAAACAAATCAAATTGTATCTCAAGCAAAGAGATCACATCATCCATTAGGACTTATTGCTTGAACCTGAAATGCAAAGCTCAAATTGTGAGTTCAAACCCCTAGGGCAAAGCCTAGGGTCAAAGGTGAGGCAAAAAGTTAAAACAGAAGCTAAAATTCAACATGAATCACATTTAATCAAGTAAGAACATGTCCTAAAAAGGACCAAATCAAAATCATCAAGCAAAGTCATATAGTGAGCAAGAGAAGACAAAGGCAATTTCAAAGCACACAATTGGACATTAAGAATCAAAATTCCATATTAAAACAGAAATGAATCAAACAATCCTGGAAATTTGTATGTGCACACAATATGTCAAACATAATCATCATGCCAAAAATTGGAAACAGAAGAGCTCATTTGACCTAGAAATGAAAATGCACAAGTATGACATCAAATTGTGTGACACACATTGTCACACCAAAAGTTCATGTGTCTAAAACAGAAATGAAAAATGATAAAAATACACAACCAAGCCTCAAAGGTCAAGCAACATGTTGGGAATCATCATACAAAATTTCATGGCAATTGGATCATTATTGAGCATTTCAGAAAATAATGAATGAAGCAATGTCACATATGCACACATGATCAATCAACCAATCACAATTCAAATTCCAGAGATGATAAAATCATGAAACCACCACGAAAAAATAATAGACAAACACATGAACATTTTGCAAAAAATTGGGAATTAATTGGATGTGTTTTCAATTTTATATGATTTTTCAAAGTTGGATAAAATGTTTGAAATAAATGAGCAAACACATGTTGAAAATGGAGGGAAAGATTAAATGATGAATTAATTTGAAAACATGTCTCAGACTGGAATCGAACTCGGTGGCAATTCAAATGAGGCGCTGCAGTAAACAAAAATCCAGAAATGCAACCAGTGGGAATCGAAGCGAGGGAATGGATGAAACGCTGTAGTTTCATTAATGCGTTGGCACGTCCAGTCACCGGTCAATGCATATGTGGAAGCGTCAAGGAAACGAGAGCCAATCGCTTGGACATGTAAGCGCTCGCGTGACACACACAAGGGACAAAACCCTAGCGCCAGCACTGCTAGTTGCAGGCGACGGCTCCCATGGCCAGGCAAGGAGGTTTCCACCGTCTTCTTCATGAAGACGGTGGCTCTACAGTAACTTCACACAATTTTTTTTTCCAGAATTTGCAAATTTATACATCATTCGAACGCTTATGCAATGAGGAACATAGATCAAGCATTGTTTTGGCCAAATTCTTCATGAATTGTGAGAATCGAAGAAAAACACATATGCATGTCAAACTTTAAACTCACGTATCTCATGCATTTCTCATCCGTTTTTCATGAATTTTATACCAAAATTTTCAGCGTGAGGAGATCTATCTAAACATGTGCATAACATCAAGAATTAAGAGGATCAAATTTTTACCTCTTGAAGAGCAGATCAATGAAACTGTAGATCCAAGGCCTTGCAAGTGTCCAGATCAACTCCTGAGGTGATGTCTTGAAGCTTTATGAATGAATTGAAGCTTGGAGAGGCTTGGATCTAGCTCAAAAATCAGTTTCCATTGCTATGTTCTTGAGCTTCATATGCTTGATTTCCACTCGAATCTTTCAAACCAAAGCTTGATCTGCACTAAATGAGGATTAGAGAACAAGAATATGCAAGCAAATCACTAGCTTATGTGGAAAAAAATGAAGTTTCAATTGAGAGAAAACTTTGGAGGGAAGAAGAATTTGAGATCTAGAATGTTCAAAACTTCACAATTCTGTTATGATTTAGTATTTATATGGTGTCCTAATCATATTGCTAATCAAATTTGGCATTGGTTAATTGTAATTAAGCAAAATAAGGTGTATGACAAAATTTGGAAAATGGGAGGTGCCATGCAAATTGCACACGTGAACAGTAACATATGATGCTCAAATTCACTCAAAATTATCTCATGCACATGTTGGCAATGGTATTTTGTTCATACAATGCACCAATTTCAAATTTGTCATTTTCCCTCCAAAATGGGCATGAAAGAACAAATGATCATATGATGAGATTTCATGCAATGTGATGAATGATTTGGAAATTAGAGGTTATGACAAGCAAAATGCAAAAAGAGGCACTCAAATTGGAATTATGAGTCAAAAGTTATGGCCTTTTGAAGTTCCATGCACACTTGGCAATGATATGATCATATCTCCTCAACCATTCATCAGATGCTCATGATCTTGGACTTTTTGGAAATGGGAGAGAGAGATCTTCAACTTTCATGTTGGACAAAAATTCATTTGAAGCTTCTTTGATGTTGGAAAGTTGAGTTGAAGTTGGTCCAAAAACTTTCCATTTTTGGAAACTTGAAATTATAGGTCACTTTCCATTTTTGGAAACTTTTGCACTGGCTTCAAATTCTTCAATATAGAGGTTTGACATGATGAATAAGCCTTGTTTGAACATGAATGGGATGGCTCAGATCATTTCCCAATTCTCAAATCACAGTTGACTTTCAGTTGACTGGCATAGGCCCTTAGATGACCTGAAAATATTCTGATGAACTTGGGCCTCAACCGCCTGGGGAATTTACTCCGAAATGGACCTCTAGCTCATATAAGCTCAAAGTAATGATCACATGATCCATGTCTCAAAGGAAACCTCATTTCTTACACAAAGGATTCACTTGAATTGCCTTGACCTGTTGACTGCTTAAGCTGCAAGTAACAAAGGTTAATGACATATTTTTGTACATTTTGGTTAGTGATTAAAAGAAAAGCAATGATATACAAATGCAAGCAATGCTTGGTGATCAAGAACCACTCTCAGGAAAGATCCCACCCACAGGGAAAGGAAGCAAGGTGCACAATGATCCTTGAGGTTTATGTAAGGCTATGATATGATGCCATGAGGGATCTTAGGGACAAAATTGGGGTCTTACACACATAGAAATAAAACAACATTTTATTAGAGATTATGTTCAAAAAGGTATAATAGATATACAATTCATTGATACTGATAATCAATGGGCTAATATATTTACCAAACCTCTAGCTATTGAAAAAATTGATTTTATTAAAAATAATTTGAACATGCATCTTTTAAAATAATAGTGCTTGCTTCTAAATGAGGGATCCGAGTTTGATGATGATTAAAAGCCATTATGACCAGAGTCTTTCTTCGCCTCTGATGAATGGTAGCCTCTGAAGCACTTCAACCTTTAATGCTCACAATATGGTTATTTGTCTCTAATAGAAATTAAGTGGATTTTTTTTTAATCTCTAGTGGCATCTATCTCATTTAAATGACATATATTTGAAAAGTCTTCTGACATGGAAATTAGCTATTGGGTAATAGTTGTTGGATAATAATGAAATTATTTTTGAATACTATGCCTTTCCCCCATTTGTCATTAACTTTGTTTTATTCAAAACAAAAATCTCTTTTCACTAAAGGCTATTAAACGTTTCAACATTTCACACACACTCTCACTTCACAACCCACATTTTCGTTCTTAAGCTATCTCTGAAAAAACACCCATTTTTATCTAAACCTCTTTAGAACCCTAAAACTCCATTACAATGGCATCCACCTCAAATCAATATCCTATGGTTATAGATTCTAGAAGAATCTTTGTATTAAGCCTAGAACTATGAACCTCAAAGAGGAAAATATAAACTTGATTGTAGAATAAATTGTTAATTTCAAATCTTTTAGGGTTAATGGGTATCCTTTAAAAGAACATTTCGAAGATCAAGGATGGATAAACTTATTTGATATGCTCAGTGGTCCAACCTATCCCTACCTGGTTAAAGATTTTTCGATTAGGGCTGAGGTCTTTGATGAAGGTGTTGTTGCTCTTAAAGAATGTCAAAAGATTATTGAGAATACAGATTTCAAAGGGAAATCTAGGGCTGAAATGGGTATGAATGAATTGAAGGAGGTGGAAATTAGGTCTGCTATGATGGGACATATAAGTGACCATCACTCAGAATCACATTCCCAAACTTCTGGGTATGAACAAAAAAGGAAGTTGTACTATGAACACAAAAGACAACAACATATAACCAAATGTGATCAAGCAACTTTTGTTCCTCAAATATGATGATTTTTCTAAAGTGAAGAACATGAAGATTGAGCATTAACTTCTATTCATAATTTTGATTGGTTGTTTGATTCCAAGAGAAGGGAGTATTGACCAAATCTCTTGGGATCACAAACACTTTATCTGGTTTTTAATCAGTATGGAGGAAATCAACTTCCTGCATACATCTTTAACCATTTGTGTGAAGCAATCAAGGAAAGCACCAAAGATGATAAGAAGAATGTTCCTTATGCAAGGCTTCTTTTTGAGTTGTTTCATCAGAGTAAGTTGATTGAGACTCTGATGGCTTATGGTACTGTAAATATTTTGGAAGAAACATATGGCAATATTCTTTCAGTTGTTGTGCTTGGGAATATGAAGATAATTAAGAAGAAAGATGTGGTGCAACTTGTAGCTGTCCCGAGGATTAGAAATGTAAAAACTACCTACATTGATGATTTCTCATTCATCACCAAGTTGGAAAATCCTGAAGTTATTTAGGAGTTCATTAACATGGACATGGAAGAAGTTGGAGTCATTATGACCATGGATGACATTCTAGAAGCCCTTGAAGGAAGTGCGTACAAGCCTTCATGAAAAAGGAAGAAAGCTGCTTCTAAATTTGAGAAGGTGGTTCAGAAGCCACCTAAGTAAAAGGTTGTACACCAGAAGGAAGTTCAGAAGGAGGTACACGAAGTGGCCTCTACAACTGTCTTGATGCCTACCAAGACAAGAAGTGAAGCCACTAGAAGAACTCTTCAGAAGAGAACCTATTTTGATATGATGGTCGTGTCTATGAAAAAGAAGAAGCTAATGAAGATGGTGTTGAAACCAAAAGAAGAAGAATAAGAAGAATAAGAATAAGATGAACAACCTTTGGTCCCTAAGAGACCTCATGATGCAGATGTATGAATGCAAAAGAGACAAACTCTGTGGGGAACATAGGTCCACAAAGAAGAAACTCAGGAGAAAAGACAAATCCACAGGAATGATACACTTCCTAATGGAACAGAGACTCTGACGGGACTCTCATGGGGATAAGAAAAGAATGCGTGAGCAGGACACGACTTGGAACTGGAGACTTTACTGGGGAGTAAAAACAGACACTGGGGAAAAGAGTTCCAAAGGGAAACACATCCGATGGAAAGACTCAAGCTGACTCAAAAATGCGTGTATTGGGGAAAACGCCAATACAGCAAAACTATCCACAAAGGATACCTCGGATCAAAATCCGGACTCAGACTGAGGAAAGATTCACACAGAACCTCCCTGCCGGAAAAAATTGCATATATTGGGGAAAATGCCAATACAACAAAAGGGAAAAATCACAACAGAAACTCCACTGGGGAATGTCTAACAAAGACTCTCCAGAGGAAGCAAAAGGATGAGGTGTTACCGGTTACTGGGTAACAAGCTCAGGAAGAATGAATATCTAAGACCGGTATAAGGGTGAGAGATATCAATCAACCAAAACATCTGGGGAAGACCTAAAAAAGGTATATCAACTCAGGAAAATCTGACTCCGCAGGGGACCAAAGTCATAATAGGGAGCAGAAAGAAAGGAACACCAGGGATACCGGTTACTGGGTATATAATAGGTGACCAACCGAGACGTGAATTGGGGTTTACTTCCAAAACACTCATCATCCGAAAGGAGGGCTTGAAAAAGAAAATTGACTTACAGGATGGACATTCGAATCCACAACGGGAAAACGAATCTTACTCAAATGGGGAAGGACAAAAGGCTTCAACCAAAGAGCGCATGAGATATATTATCCATTACCGTCAAAACGTGGATAGTATACTCGCATGGAAGGAACACCAGGGATACCGGTTACTGGGTATATAATAGGTGACCGACCGAAGACGTGAATTGGTTTTTACTGCCAAAACACTCATCATCCTAGAAGAGAGCAAAACGCAAACTTGTTAAAGGATGGACATTCGATTCCACAAAGAATACGAATCTTACTCCACTGGAGAAACAATCAAAAGATTTTGACTAAGGAGTGCATGAGATATATTATCTATTACCGTTAGAACGTAGATAATATACTCGCATGGAAGGAACACCAGGGATACCGGTTACTGGGTATACAATAGGTGACCGACCGAAAAGAGAAACAATCGTTACCAACAACAACAGGGTAAACGAAAGATAACTCGCTGGGGATAAATTGCAAGCATACATCAATTATCTAGAAAATATATCACCGGTTACTGGGAGATACGCTCAAAACAAAGGGGAAATGAATATTCGATTCCGCAAAGGGAACACGAATCTTACTCGAATGGGGAAACACAACAGGCTTCGACTGAAGAGTGCATGAGATATATTATCTATTACCGTCAGAACGTAGATAATACACTCGCATGGAAGATTATCCACAACCGGTTACTGGGTTAATAAAGGATAAATCAACCGAAAAGAAAGGCATCGGGATACCAAAACTAGGTATATAATGATGACCGATCAAAGGGAGCAACAATCATTACCAACAAACGGGTAGATGAAAGAGGACTCACCGGGGATGCATAGATAAAAATCAATGATCCGGGGAACAAATCACTGGCAAACGGTGAAAGGACCCGCTGAGGATAAAATTGCTAGCATACGGCAATTATCCACAAGGAGAAGAAAAGACCTGCTGGGAATACGATTGCTTACTCAGAGCAATTACCCAGAAGAGGGAGGGAATATCAACATCGAATACTGGATATTGATAACCACCAAGAGTAACCGTCATCAACTAGGATGAGCCACAAAAGGTTAACTCTGCAAAGGGGGAGAAAATACGATTTACAACTACCGAATACTGGGTAGAAGACCAAAGACTCAGCTGAGGATAAGGCGAATGACTGCCGGTTACTGAGCAATTATCCAACTATTCCACAGGAAAGCACAGACTCCGATAGGGAGACAACAACAACATAGGATTTACAACTACCGAATACGGGGTAGAAGACCACAGGATCCGCCATCAACCAGACTGAACCACAAAGGTTACCTCTGCTAGAGGATGAAAGTAGGATTTATAACTACCCGATACTGGGTAGAAAACCATAAAGATAGGACTTACAACTACCGAATATTGGGTAGAAGACCAAAGCCTCTGCGTGGGGAGTGAAAGGATCACAACTCCGCACGGGGGAAACAAATAGGGTTTATAACTACCAGTTACTGGGTAGAAAACCACAAACTTTGCTAGAGAGCAAGAAAATAGGATTCAGAACTACCGAATAGGATTTACAACCACAAACTGATAATTAATGGGCTGATATATTTACCAAACCTCTAGCTATTGAAAAAATTGATTTTATTAAAACTAATTTGAACATGCATCTTTTAAAATAATAGTGCTTGCTTCTAAATGAGGGATCCTAGTTTGATGATGATTAAAAGCCATTATGACCAGAGTCTGTCTTCGCCTCTGATGAATGGTAGCCTCTGAAGCACTTCAACCTCTAATGCTCACAATATGGTTATTTGTCTCTAATAGAAATTAAGTGGAATTTTTTTTAATCTCTAGTGGCATCTATCTCATTTAAATGACATATATTTGAAAAGTCTTCTGACATGGAAATTAGCTATTGGGTAATAGTTGTTGGATAATAATGAAATTATTTTTGAATACTATGCCTTTCCCCCATTTGTCATTAACTTTGTTTTATTCAAAACAAAAATCTCTTTTCACTAAAGGCTATTAAACGTTTCAACATTTCACACACACTCTCACTTCACAACCCACATTTTTGTTCTTAAGCTATCTCTGAAAAAACACCCATTTTTATCTAAACCTCTTTAGAACCCTAAAACTCCATTACAATGGCATCCACCTCAAATCAATATCCTATGGTTATAGATTCTAGAAGAATCTTTGTATTAAGCCTAGAACTATGAACCTCAAAGAGGAAAATATAAACTTGATTGTAGAATAAATTGTTAATTTCAAATCTTTTAGGGTTAATAGGTATCCTTTAAAAGAACATTTCGAAGATCAAGGATGGATGAACTTATTTGATATGCTCAGTGGTCCAACCTATCCCTACCTGGTTAAAGATTTTTCGATTAGGGCTGAGGTCTTTGATGAAGGTGTTGTTGCTCTTAAAGAATGTCAAAAGATTATTGAGAATACAGATTTCAAAGGGAAATCTAGGGCTGAAATGGGTATGAATGAATTGGAGGAGGTGGAAATTAGGTCTGCTATGATGGGACATATAAGTGACCATCACTCAGAATCACATTCCCAAACTTCTGGGTATGAACAAAAAAGGAAGTTGTACTATGAACACAAAAGACAACAACATATAATCAAATATGATCAAGCAACTTTTGTTCCTCAAATATGATGATTTTGCTAAAGTGAAGAACATGAAGATTGAGCATTAACTTCTATTCATAATTTTGATTGGTTGTTTGATCCCAAGAGAAGGGAGTATTGACCAAATCTCTTGGGATCACAAACACTTTATCTGGTTTTTAATCAGTATGGAGGAAATCAACTTCTTGCATACATCTTTAACTATTTGTGTGAAGCAATCAAGGAAAGCACCAAAGATGATAAGAAGAATGTTCCTTATGCAAGGCTTCTTTTTGAGTTGTTTCATCAGAGTAAGTTGATTGAGACTCTGATGGCTTATGGTACTGCAAATATTTTGGAAGAAACATATGGAAATATTCTTTCAGTTGTTGTGCTTGGGAATATGAAGATAATTAAGAAGAAAGATGTGGTGCAACTTGTAGCTGTCCCGAGGATTAGAAATGTAAAAACTACCTACATTGATGATTTTTCATTCATCACCAAGTTGGAAAATCCTGAAGTTATTCAGGAGTTCATTAACATGGACATGGAAGAAGTTGGAGTCATTATGACCATGGATGACATTCTAGAAGCCCTTGAAGGAAGTGCTTACAAGCCTTCATGAAAAAGGAAGAAAGCTGCTTCTAAATTTGAGAAGGTGGTTCAGAAGCCACCTAAGTAAAAGGTTGTACACCAGAAGGAAGTTCAGAAGGAGGTACACGAAGTGACCTCTACAACTGTCTTGATGCCTACCAAGACAAGAAGTGAAGCCACTAGAAGAACTCTTCAGAAGAGAACCTATTTTGATATGATGGTCGTGTCTATGAAAAAGAAGAAGCTAATGAAGATGGTGTTGAAACCAAAAGAAGAAGAATAAGAAGAATAAGAATAAGATGAACAACCTTTGGTCAAGAGGACAAAGGTTGTGTAAAAATAGCTCATAACCTCTATGCAAAGGTGTAGCGGGGTATTCGTTATCATTAGACATATTGACTAAATCCAAGGTAAATCGTACAAGTCGAGTCGCCACCGCACTTCTATTTATCCAAAGGAATGGTTAGAAAGCGAACAAAAACCTAAGAGTTTTATCGAATCAAAAACTAGTAAAAATGTCACAGATCGGGGTAAGGGGGTTGGTTATGGAATGGGAAGGTTTTAAGCACCCAAAACATCCTAGGTACTCCTAGGGAGCCCTTTTCACACTTGTTGTAAGGTTGGTATTTTGTGAAAAATTTATTTGTGCAAACATGATTGAAGAGATGAGAAGAGAATATACAAGTTATTAAAATTTTGTGTTTGGATGGATAAACTCATTGCCTGCGTACCATCTTAAAAAAGATTAGGATCAAAACCTCGTAGTTCGAGGTAAAAATCTCAAAACAAGTTGGTGAATTGATTGGTCCAAAAGCCTTAAGGTCTTTTGTTATCCAAGGGAGAAAACTCAACCTAAAACCACAAATCCACCATGTGAGGATAACTTCAACATGCTAGTGAGGGGTTAACCCTATAATAAGCATGGAAGACTCATTGTCTATCACTAAGGATATATGTGAGTATTACATCTACCTCAAGGATAACTCAAACCTAATAGCTAAAGGTTATGAAAAAGTTTAATAAGAAAGTGGCCATTGAAACCACAAAAAGTATTTGAATGAGTTATATTTACCAATGAAAAGTATTTACAAAATATGGTCAAAGTTGACTTAAAGATTCAATTCAAAATAAGCGTTATGAAAGAAAAGTTTGAAAATCAAAAGCATAATGCTTAGGTTTCTAATGTTTGAAAACAAGTGTTAAATGTTTGCACAAAAGTTTTGGCTTGGGTTAGAGTGGATGGAAGAAGAAGAATGACTAAGGTCCTAATCATACAAGAGATGAAGGATAAGAAACAAGACCACAAATGGAGTTCCTCTCTTGAGATCATATTGATGATCCAAGTAGCTCCCATCCTTTGTGTAATACCCCAAAATTTACCCTTCATTTTTCCTGGAAGCATGGGATTATGTTTTACACTTCATTAGCATCATATTAGGACATACTCATTGCATACTGCATTAGTGACATGGAGATCAGGTTTTGATCGATCACTCCTTAACAGAAGGAGCCCACACAAAGCAGGATTGAGAATTGGACTTCATTTTCTAAGTATACAAGTCTCAGGGGTCTCAGGGGGGTCCAAGTATCTTATTATGGTCCTCAGTTCATCAGTGAAGGATTCAAAGCTATCAGAGTGTTCATCTGGATTTAATCAGAAATTAGGGTTTCATGGCTACTTGATACAGGCAATGTTTGGTTGGAAGTAGAGATCCATGTCATGATTAGAGAGGCATCTTGGCCTAGGAAGATTCACAATTATCTCAGAAAGATCCATTGGCAATCAGTGCAATCAGTTCCTGATCATTTTTCCCTAAAACTAGGGTTTGGTATAAAATCAGTTTATTTCTGATTCTTTGGGTGAAACTCTTTTCCATGGCCCTCCATATGTCCACAAGGGTCTACATACAAAAAAATCAGCTCTTTATTTGAGCTAGAAGTGCTTCAATTGATCAATGGAATTGGGAATCAGACAGTTTGGGAAAAGTCAATTGTGGGGCCAGAAAAGTCAACTCCTGACATTTTGAGGGTGGAATCTCAAAATCCATGCCTAGGGGATCCTACATGTGAAATTTGATCAAGGTTGGATCATGAATTCATCATTTAATCAGGAATTGGAAAAGTTACTTAATTGGGAAATGGTTGACTTTCCATTTAGGGCAAGTTTTCATGATCGTTGCACTCACTTTAAGCCCATTTTGCATCAAGATAAAAGCTCCATTTGAAACTTTCTCCAACATGAAAGTTGTTCCTCTTTTTCCAAGCTTTCTAGATATATAAAGTTTGCTCCATTTAGATTTGAATTTAAAAAGTTATGCTTAGTCAAAGTGAAACATTTTTTTAGGACACTTAGAAAAATTTCTAAGTCCAAAATCTTCAAAATTTGTCAAGACTTCTTGGCCAGTTTTCTTACACTTCAAGGCATTATTTGAAAATAATTTCTTCACAAAAATTGTACCTTGCCATGTCCTCTTTCACATCCTTTTGGAATCATATCATTTGGATCCATGGTTTGAGAGATACATTCATTTAAAGTGGGCACCATGACTTGATTTTCTAGGCAGATTTTGGGCCTGACTGGCCCAATCAGATTTTCTAAGCATGCTGCACAAATCAGTCACGTTTTTTTACCTCTTTTGGCCATGCATTGGACATCCATTCACTTAAGTTTGGCCCAAAATAACAACATTTTATACCTCACTTCACACTTTTATTCTTATGGATAAATCACTTATTAAAAAGTCCATGAGAACACCTAATCCACCCTATTTAAGAAGTTGAAACCCTAACCCTAAAGGAGCATTGGAATTTCGTAGAAAGGAGGAAAAACTTCATCATATATCATATTCCATTCCACTTCTATTTTCCCTTAGGTAATCATCTCTTCCATGGCCATGTTTTGATATATCTACGCTTGCTTACCATGTTCATCACCATTAATCCTTCCATTTTCGTATTTCTTTTTCTTATTTAAAACATTTTATTCGTCCATAAAATTACCCAAAAATATTTTTCACTTTTCTTAACGTTTTATTTAATTTTACATAATTTTTATTTTCGTATTTTTAATATTAATATTTTATTTTAATTATTTATTCTATATGGTCCATTTTAACACACTTTTTTTATTGATTTTATTTTTATGACTTAAAATTATTGTTAGCATTTGATTTTTGGGATGAAGGTTGACCACTGTCTCATGGTCAACCTGACCTTTTCTTGGAATTTTATTTCACATTTTCAATTTATTTCGGATTTATTTTTGACCTAGTTTGGTGGGTTGACTTTTAATTTGTCTTCTATTTTATTTTAATCAATTCACGTACCAATTTTCATTATTTTTAGAATCTTTTTGGGGGATGATGATGACCTGTCCCCACCTTATTTAGTTTAATTTTTCATAATTTTCTTGATTAATTTACTATTTATTCTTGATTTATTTCTAACCTAGTCTTATTAATTGACTTTTGGTTTGACCTATGTTGTGTTTAATTAATTCACGTGCCAATTTTCATTATTTTTAAAATATTTTTGGGGGATGATGATGTCCTGACCCCATCTTATTTAGTTTAATTTTTCATAATTTTCTTGATTAATTTACTATTTATTCTTGATTTATTTCTAACCTTATCTTATCAATTGACTTTTGGTTTGACCTATGTTTTGTTTTAATTAATTCACGTGCCAATTTTCATTATTTTTAAAATATTTTTGGGGGATGATGATATCCTGACCCCACCTTATTTAGTTTAACTTTTCATAATTTTCTTGATTAATTTACTATTTATTCTTGATTTATTTCTAACATAGTCTCATTAATTGACTTTTGGTTTGGCCTCTGTTTTATTTTAATTAATTTATGTACCAATTTTCATTATTTTAAAAATCTTTTTGGGGTATGATGATGTCCTGACCCCACCTAATTTAGTTTAATTTTTCATAATTTTTTTGATTAGTTTGCTATTTATTTGTTATTTTTTAAGTTGACTTGAATTTTCAGTTGACTTCTTTATGATCGATGTTTGACTTAGGGATTGCTTATGGCAATTGAAGAGATCTTTTGATCCTCCCTTGTTCATCTCATATGCCATGTATTAGAGGCCTTTTATCTTGATTTTATTTGGTCCTTACCTCATTTCCTGATTAAATTATTCAGTGGACCCTTCGTGTGCATATTTTCATCTGTTTGATTCATTTGTTATCTTTTATACTTGTTTCTCTCATTCATACTTTCTATTGCTTGATTATTTAACATGTTCATACTCCCATGTATTGTTTAAATGCTCCATTATTTGATTCTTTGGTTTGATTATATATTGTTTATTTATCCGATCTGACTGATAACTGTTGCCTACTTGTATGATGTATGAGGCATATATTCTTATTGTTTGTTTGCCATGAACAATCCCCATTCATAACAAATGTACCCCTCTCCCATAAAGTGTATAATATTTATTTCTTTATTTCTTTAGTCACCTGTTAATATAAGAATTAAAACGAACATCCGATAACCATTTCAAAATAAGATCAAAAGCTCGATCCAACATCGAGTAATCATTTTCAAAATTTAACAGAACCATCACGCATTCATCCATCCTCTTGTAAGTCGATTGCCTCAGGCATCACCATCTACCTGCAAGTCGATTGCCTCCGGCATTGTTATCTACCCTTATCCGTAACTCCTCTCCGCGCTCCATCCGCCGACTCTTGTTCCATTTAGGTAGCACCCATTAAGTAGAACCCTTTGTGTGATAACATAGGTAGAATTCCCTTATTTTTTGCATGCTAACATTAGGTAGATGTTCCCCTTTGTAAATCCTAACACATAGGTCCATATTGCATGACAACTCTAGAGCAGAGCTTCCCCGCTTTTAGACCTTCCGTGCGTCTCCGATCTTGTGGCATGTCAGTTCGTTCTATTGCAAAGAGGTAACTGCCTAAGACTCGATTCAGCGAGCTGCAACACCTACTGCTAGGAAGTTGAACACACTGCCCACCCTCCTTTGACACAGCTGGTGTCCTCTTTTGTAAGTCCATGTTCAGATGGAAATCCTTAACCCCTAGTTAGCCGAACTACATTTTGCTCTGATTCTCATTCCAGATGAGATACGTAGGCATAAGACGCGACGTCTTACCGAGCACACTTCTCTTTAACCCATAGGTAGCCGAGCTACGAAGACTCTGATTCTCATACTCAGATGAGATACGTAGGCAGTGGATGCGACATCCTTGCGAGTCATTTTCTTTTAACCTTCCTTTTAGTAAATAGTACTTTAGATATACCTACACCCTTTAGACTAGAACAACACTTATGAAAAGGGCTCCCTAGGAGTACCTAGGATGTTTTGGGTGCTTAAAACCTTCTCATTGCATAACCAACCCCCTTACCCAGATCTCTGACATTTTTACTAGTTTTTGATTCGATAAAACTTTTAGGTTTTTGTTCGCTTTCTAACCATTCCTTTGGATAAATAGACGTGCGGTGGCGACTCGACTTGTATGGTTTACCTTAGATTTAGTCAATATCTCTAATGGTAACGAATACCCCGCTCCACTTTAGAATAAGCAAGCAAAATAAGTGTAAGCTCAAGCAATCAATCAATCAAGCAAGCTCTTAGAAGTCCTCCAATGGCTCTTGTGTCTTTCACCTTAGATGAACATGGTAATGGTTCTTCAATTTGGCTCAAATAGGATTCCCTAGCACAAAAGCACACACATCAAAAAGTTCTATGAAGCAAATCAAGAATGGACAAGAGTGAGTTTAGAGATTTGGTCCTTCTAGTCCATCTTTAACATTAAGGCCTTTTTACTCCATTTTGCATAGGGAATGTCCTAGAAACTAAGTCCATTTGTCCATTTTTGCATTTTGGTCCACAACAATCAGAACAAAACACAAGCACAATAATATATACACAATTATATGCTCAACTGAGCAAAAGGCAAATTGCATTAACATAAACATGTGCTCAAATGAGCAAAGGGCAAAAGCAAATGAATAATATGTACAAGAATAGTAAATTGCATAAATGTAAAGAGTAAGAATTAAATGTTAATAGTTAATGGTTAGTGTTAGAGTTAGTGTGCCATAAGGCAATTAAGCGCTATGTTAAGCAATCGTAATTGGATTTATATAGAAGTCACAACTATCTGAGGCCGGTCAATAATAATGTAGGTAACAACACAAGTTAGAGATTTTGATTAGTGGATCAAACTCCTACAACTTGTCATGCCAAAAAGAAGATGAGATATGATCTTGTATTGATTTAGGTTCTTTGTTTGATTAGGAAGCAACCTATCCTTAATGCAAAGCCATTCACTTGATCCATGATCAAGATGAATTAGATTTGAATCAAGGAAGGTTAAACCTCTCATGTATCAAGGCTAACCACCAATCTTTAACTCATTGATCAAAAAAAGAAGAAGAAGAAGAAGAAGAAGAAGAAGAAGATGATGAATATTAAAGTACATTAATGGAAATGGAATGAGATAATCAACAAGCATTGACCAAATATAGAGAAGATCAAGGTCAAACAATGGTAAACGGAAGCAAAATGAAGATTAGAAGTCAAGAAACAAATAAAATATTTTTGGTATTTTTCAATGTTAAAATAAAACTTGAATTAAAATAATAAAGAGAGGTCAAACTTCAAACTCACTTCAAATCAACTTTGAAAAGTCCAAGTGAATTATCCCAAGTTCAACAAGGTCAAACAAAGTTTGACAAAAAATTTCAGCATTTTTAGAAGTCAGAAACTATTTTAAATCAATTAAAATGCATAAAAATAACCTAATTGAATTAAAATCTCAAATAAATTTCAAATCAATTAATAAATTGATGAGAATATTTTTCATAGATCTATCATCATTCAAATAGGTTGGAGAAATATTTTTGTATTTTTTGGATATCAAAAACTATTTTAAATGAATTAAAAATAAGCAGAAAAGAGAAAATTCCTAAAAAATATCAAATGATAAAATCAAAAATATTAAAAATCATTTTTAGAAACTAGAAATTAAAAGGAGAAAAATGAAATTGGTCTCATATTTTTTGGACCAATAATGAAGGAGCTATGAATTTTTAAAAAAGAAATGGAATTAAAAGAAATAAAAGAAATAAAAATCAGAAATTAGAAAATGTGAAAATGCGTGGACCGTCTGATGAGACCTCATTAATTGGCGTGGATCATCACGCGGCCAGGAAGCGCGCATTCACCATATACACGAGTCAACTGAATCACATGGTGCCATTAAAATAGTCATATCAATGAAGGGACTGGATCAAATCTGGAAAAAGCAATGGATGGCTTAGATCTAATCTGGAGACCAGCTGGTGACCAGCGCCACCGTCTTCTCCGGCCAAGCTCAAAATTGCAGAGAAACAAATGCTAACCAAATGCTACGATCTAGGTACCAATCGAAAGCTGGGGTGATGTACATTGTAACACCCCGATAAAAATAAGATAATTATTTAATTTAAGTTAATATTATATATATTAATTTAATTAAATAATTGGAATTATTGGATTATTATTATTATAATTATTGGAATAATAATTATTGGAAAGTATATATAAGTTGGAAATAAGAAAAAGAGTCCAATTTTGGTAAAGAAAGGGTTTCACGTGAAAAACAGAGAAGCGGCTGAAAAGGGAGAAAAGGGCAAAGAGGAAGAGCAAGAGAGCAAGGGTTGAAGAACGGAAAAGATTGGAGCTTAGGGATTGCCGGATTAACTCAGGTAAGGGGGGTTTATCGTCGTTTAATGGGTATTATGGGTTAACATGTAATGGGTAGTGATAAACCGTTGAATTGACCCTAATTGGGATGTTGAATGCTGAAAAATTGTGTTGGATAAGTTGTGTTAAAGCTGTAATTGAATCTGTATTTGTGTGAGTTGTGATTTCCCGAACGTATAGCTTTTTACGGAATCGGAATCGGAGGTCCGGAAGTCCTCCAACGGCGGAAAATGCGGAGAATTCTGCATTCTGCTTCGTGTTAGCGCAGGAACAGCTTTCTGTCTTGCGTTAACCGGTTAACCCAGGGTGTTAACCCGGTTAACACTGTTGTGAGTTGTGAAAATATTGTTGTTCTGTCTGCGTTAACCGGTTAACCCAGGGCGTTAACCGGTTAACACTGTTGAGTTTTGCCAGAAAGCGTGTTCTGTGTTGCGTTAGCCGGTTAACCCAGGGCGTTAACCGGTTAACACTGTTGGAAAAGTGAAAAATTAATATTTGAATAATGTGTGCATAATTGGTGTTTGGCCTATATTGGCGTATGATGTAATAGGGATTAATTCCCGCTGTTTTTGAGCAGTATAGGTATTAGTGGAGTGTGCTAATACTGTGATTAATTATTTGACATGATATGATGTTTTGATACGTGTGTTGATGAATGTATGATGGTATGCATAATGCTGTGAATGTATATGTTATGTATGCAATTGTGAATGGACTGTTTATGGCTTAGAGTGTGAGCATATGTCCATTGTGGATTATTGTTGATGATTTTGCATTGCTAGGTGATTTAGCATGCATATTGTGGCCTTTATGGTGGTAGCTAATTCCCATAGTGAGGAATTAGTGAGTTAGTCATTATGGACTGTTGTTGATGTTTGCATGCTAGGTGAATTAGCGTGCATAGCATGGCCCTTGGGGTGGTAGCTAATTCCCGTGGTGAGGAATTAGTGAGTGAGTCACTAGGTCTCAAATGAGTGGGACTAGTGGGCTTGGTAGCCGTATCTGGATTTGATCGGTGAGGTGAACTATATGTTCACGAATAGTCGGTACCGCATGCATGGAGTCTCATTGCATAATGTATGTATTGTGTATAATATGAATGGATGTGTTCCAATATTATACGTGTGTTTTGATGTTTATGTTGAGCATGATTATGATGTTTGAGTGGAGGTTGTAACACCCCGATAAAATAAGATAATTATTTAATTTAAGTTAATAATATATTTATTAATTTAATTAAATAATTGGAATATTATTATTGGAATTATTATTATTGGATTATTTTTATTATTATTATTGGAATAAAAGTTGGAATTAGAAAAGGTCCCATTTGGTAACAAGGGGTTATTTTTCACGTGAAAAGGAAAAGAGACAGAAAAGTGGAAAAGGGCAAAGAGAACCAGAGAACAAGGGTTGGAGAGGGGAAGAGCTTGAAGCTTAAAGATTCGCCGGATTAACTCAGGTAAGGGGGGTTTATCGTCGATTAATGGGTATTATGGGATAACATGTAATGGGTAGTGATAGACCATTGATTTGACTCTATTTGGAATGATGCATGATGAAATTGTGAACTTTTGGATGAACGAAATTGGATTATGATTGAAAGGAATTCGTAGGAATTAGATGTAAAAATGTTAGAATTGGTGAAATTGAATAGGGTATGATTCGTGTTAGATGATATGAACGATTACTGTGTAAAATTGGATTGTAGGAGGTTGGAATTGGGAGATCTCGTAGCAGAGAAAACCATAGCAGATCTGGAAATCTGGTTTCTGGTCATACGCGTATGGCACTAGGCAATACGCGTATGAGATGGTCTGGTACGCGTATGGCACTAGGCAATACGCGTATGGATGAAGAAGATGATGATTTTAACGTAGTTTTGTCTCTGTTGGTACGCGTATGAGGATGTGGTACGCGTAGCATACGCGTATGAGGCAGGTAATACGCGTATGGGATTGGCTGAGAAATGGGCCATACGCGTATGGGACTAGGCAATACGCGTATGGGCAGGATTGTGATTTTTCTGTGCTGTTGTTGTGCAGTTTTTGGTTGTTCAGCTGAGTAATGTAATTTAGCTGATGTATGATAGGGTAGGGATCATTTCCCGTTGTTTTGAGCAGTGTAGGTACTAGTAGAGTGTGCTAATACTGTGATTAATTATTTGACATGATATGATGTTTTGATACATGTGTTGATGATGTATGATGGTATGCATAATGCTGCGAATGTATATGTTATATATGAAATTATGAATGGACTGTTATGGCTTAGAGTGTGAGCATATGTCCATTGTGGATGATTGTTGATGTTTGCATGACTAAGTGATTTAGCTTGCATGTTGTGGCCTTATGGTGGTAGCTAATTCCCATGGTGAGGAATTAGTGAGTTAGTCATTATGGACTGTTGTTGATGTTTGCATGCTAGGTGAATTAGCGTGCATATCATAGCCCTTGGGGTGGTAGCTAATTCCCATGGTGAGGAATTAGTGAGTGAGTCACTAGGTCTCAAATGAGTGGGACTAGTGAGCTTGGTAGCCGTATCTGGATTTGATCGGTGAGGTTGAACTATATGTTCACGAATAGTCGGTACCGCATGCATGGAGTCTCATTGCATAATATATGTATGTATGGCGTATAATATGAATGGATGTATTCCAATATTATACGTGTGTTTTATGGTTGTGTTGAGTTTGAGTATGATGATGATGATAATTATGAGTTGATATTGCCGTTGTTGAATATGTGTGATCTGATTAGGGTGATGATATGTGTTAAATTACTTAGCATTACATGATATTTTATAATGCTTATTTTATCGATTGAGGAACTCACCCTTACAACTATGTTTTCAGGTAACGAGCAGTGATTGAGTAGAAGCTAGTCCTTGGAGTCTAGTGTAGTTCCTTAGTGGGTCATGCTCTGGTAGATGTAACATCGGGACGGGATGTTTTACCTTGTTGAATAATTTTACATGTAATGTGTTACATGTTTTGCATGATTGATTTGATTTCTATCTGCTGCGTATTGTGCAAATGCTTCATGTTTTGAATTAATAAAAGAGCATGATAGTTATTATGGCGAATGGTGTGAAGTGTTTGTGTGACACCCTTAATTGCATATCTACTCTGATTGATATATGTTGTTATTTTAATTAAATATTTGGGGTAATTTAGAAGGGTGTTACATTAGTGGTATCAGAGCATAGTCGGTCAAGTCGAGTCGTAATTATTCTGTTCCCCTGTACGGGATAGGTGTTGTGTAACCCTATCAGTACTTATTGTTTAGCTTGTTAGGTTTTCAGAATAGAGATGGCTGGAAGAGGTAGAGACGATGCTGCGATTGTTGAGGCTCTGGGTATGCTAGCTGGAGTACTTGGAGGGAATCCGAATGTTATGGGAATGGGAGCTGCTCGTCAGCTGAGTGAGTTCCAGAAGAACAATCCTCCAATGTTCAAGGGAGCATACGATCCAGATGGTGCTCAGAAGTGGTTGAAGGAGATTGAGAGGATCTTCCGAGTGACTGAGTGTGCCGATAACCAGAAGGTCAGGTTCGGTACCCATATGCTGTCAGAGGAAGCAGATGATTGGTGGGTTGCTACCCGCACTGAGTTGGAAGCTGCTAGGAATACTGAGATCACTTGGGCGGTGTTCAGAGAGAGATTCCTGAGGAAGTACTTTCCAGAGGATGTCAGAGGAAAGAAAGAGATAGAGTTCTTGGAATTGAAGCAGGGCAACCGGTCTGTTACTGAGTATGCTGCTAAGTTCACAGAGCTGTCGAAGTATTACACTCCCTATAATGAGGCTACTGGGGAATTTTCGAAATGTGTGAAGTTTGAGAACGGGTTACGTCCCGAGATCAAGCAGGCTATTGGGTATCAGCGGATTAGAGTGTTTTCCGATTTGGTTGACTGTTGCAGGATTTTTGAACAGGATACCAAGGCTAGAGCAGAGAACTATCAGCAGAGGGTTGATAGGAAAGGCAAGAATCAGAATGATCGTGGGAAACCGTATGCAGCTGGAAAAGGTTTCCAGAGGCAGAGTGGGATGAGGAGACCTAGTGGGGGAGACTCCAGTGCCCCTGCTAAGTGTTACAGATGTGGTCAGGCTGGACATCGTATCCATGAGTGTACCAGTACTGAGAAGAAGTGTTACAAGTGTGGAAAAGGTGGTCACTTGGCTGCAGAGTGCCGGTTGAAGACTGTGACTTGTTTCAACTGTGGAGAGGTGGGTCATATCAGCCCACAGTGTCCTAAGCCTAAGAGAGAGAACCAGTCGGGAGGCAAGGTCTTTGCGTTATCGGGTTCTGAGACTTCTGCAGATGATCGTTTGATCCGAGGTACGTGTTATATTAATGGCTTTCCTCTTGTAGCTATTATTGACACAGGTGCGACTCATTCCTTTATATCTTTGGATTGTGCTGTGAAACTTAAGTTAGAGATATCTGAGATGCATGGAAGTATGGTGATTGATACTCCTGCGAAGGGTTCAATGACTACTACTTCAGTTTGTTTAAATTGTCCTTTGAGTATTTTTGGTAGAGACTTTGGAATGGACCTAGTGTGTCTTCCATTGTGCAGATTGATGTTATCCTGGGTATGAACTGATTGGTGTTTAACCGAGTTTATATCAACTGTTTTGATAAGACTGTGATTTTTCCTGAGATTGAGGAAGGAAAGAGTTTGTTTCTATCAGCAAGGCAGGTGAATGAGGCAGTAGCAGATGGGGCAGAGTTGTTCATGCTGTTAGCTACTATGGAGGCTAAAGATAAACTGGTGATTGGCGATCTAGCCGTGGTGTGTGATTTTCCTGATGTGTTTCCTGAAGAAGTGAATGAATTGCCGCCAGAGCGTGAAGTTGAGTTCTCGATTGATTTGGTACCTGGTACTAGGCCGATATCGATGGCTCCTTACCGTATGTCTGCTGTTGAGTTAACTGAATTGAAGAGTCAGCTGGAAGACCTGTTGGATAAGAAATTTATTCGTCCGAGTGTGTCACCGTGGGGTGCACCAGTGTTATTGGTTAAGAAGAAAGAAGGTACTATGAGGTTATGTGTGGACTACAGGCAACTGAATAAAGTGACGATCAAGAATCGGTATCCTTTGCCGAGGATTGATGATTTGATGGATCAGTTGGTTGGTGCGAGTGCGTTCAGCAAAATAGATTTGAGATCGGGTTATCATCAGATACGTGTGAAAACTGAGGATATTCAGAAGACTGCTTTCAGAACAAGGTATGGACATTATGAGTATTCTGTAATGCCTTTTGGGGTGACTAATGCGCCTGGAGTATTTATGGAGTATATGAATAGGATTTTCCATCCGTATCTAGACCAGTTTGTTGTGGTGTTTATTGACGATATTTTGGTGTATTCGAAATCTGAAGAAGAGCATGCTGAACATTTGAGAATGGTTTTAAGAGTTCTACGAGAAAAGAAGTTATTTGCTAAATTGTCTAAGTGTGAATTTTGGTTAGAAGAGGTTAGTTTTCTTGGTCATGTGATTTCAAGAGGTGGTGTTGCTGTTGATCCTTCTAAGATAGAAGCGGTATTTAAGTGGGAAGCTCCGAAGTCAGTTTCTGAGATAAGGAGTTTTCTTGGACTTGCAGGTTATTATAGGAAATTCATTGAGGGATTTTCTAAGTTAGCGTTACCGTTGACGATGTTGACTAAAAAGGGGCAAGCGTTTGTTTGGGACTCAAAATGTGAAGAAGGTTTCCAAGAGTTAAAGAGAAGGTTAACTACTGCTCCTATTCTGA
Organism: Lathyrus oleraceus; assembly: GCF_024323335.1. Lineage (NCBI taxonomy): Eukaryota > Viridiplantae > Streptophyta > Magnoliopsida > Fabales > Fabaceae > Lathyrus > Lathyrus oleraceus. The sequence goes on from NC_066579.1 coordinate 133,337,603, forward strand.
TATTACCAAGTCCGTCGGAACTATTTGAGGTTTACTGTGATGCTTCATTGTTGGGTTTAGGTGGTGTTTTGATGCAGAATAAGCAGGTTATAGCTTATGCTTCGAGACAGCTGAGAGTTCATGAGAAAAACTATCCGACACACGATTTAGAGTTGGCAGCTGTGGTGTTTGTTCTGAAGTTATGGAGGCATTACTTGTATGGGTCGAGATTTGAGGTTTTCAGTGACCATAAAAGTTTAAAGTATTTGTTTGATCAGAAAGAGCTGAATATGAGACAGAGGAGATGGTTAGAGTTTCTGAAGGATTATGACTTTGGTTTGAATTACCATCCGGGTAAAGCAAACGTAGTGGCTGATGCATTGAGTAGGAAATCATTGCATATGTCTATGTTAATGGTTAAGGAATTGGATTTAATTGAACAGTTTAGAGACTTGAGTTTAGTGTGTGAGAGTACTCACAATAGTGTTAAATTGGGAATGTTGAAGTTAACAAGTGGTATTCTGGATGAGATCAGAGAGGGTCAGAAATCCGATGTGCTTTTGGTTGATAAGTTGACTCTAGTGAATCAAGGTCAAGGTGGTGAATTCAGAGTTGATGAGAATGGTGTTTTGAAATTTGGTAATCGGGTGTGTATTCCGGATGTTACCGAACTTAAGAAGAGTATTCTTGAAGAGGGACATCGTAGTGGCCTGAGTATCCATCCTGGAGCTACGAAGATGTATCATGATTTGAAAAAGTTATTTTGGTGGCCGGGAATGAAAAGAGAAATTGCAAGTTTTGTTTATTCTTGTTTGACTTGTCAGAAGTCAAAGATTGAGCATCAAAAGCCGTCTGGGCTAATGCAACCGTTGGCTATTCCAGAGTGGAAGTGGGATAGTATCAGTATGGATTTTGTTTCTGGTTTACCGAGGACAATTAAGAATTTTGAAGCCATTTGGGTGATTGTTGACAGATTGACAAAATCGGCTCATTTCATTCCGATCAGAATGGATTATCCGTTAGAGAGATTAGCTGAGTTGTATATTGAGAAGATTGTAAGTTTGCATGGTATTCCGTCGAGTATTGTTTCGGACAGAGATCCTAGATTTACATCGAAGTTCTGGGAAGGTTTGCAGAGGGCTTTGGGAACTAAGCTGAGATTGAGTTTTGCATATCATCCGCAGACTGATGGTCAGACTGAGAGGACGATTCAGTCACTGGAGGATCTTTTGAGAGCTTGTGTCTTGGAAAAGGGAGGTGCTTGGGATTGTTATTTGCCTTTGATTGAGTTTACCTACAACAATAGTTTTCATTCGAGCATTGGTATGGCACCGTTTGAAGCTTTGTATGGTAGGAGATGTCGGACACCTTTATGTTGGTATGAGTCCGGTGAGAGTGCTGTGGTTGGACCGGAGATTGTTCAACAAACTACGGAAAAGATTAAGATGATTCAGGAGAAGATGAGGATTGCTCAGAGTCGTCAGAAGAGTTATCACGACAAGAGGAGGAAGTCACTTGAGTTTCAAGAGAGAGACCATGTGTTTCTTCGTGTTACTCCGATAACTGGGGTTGGTCGAGCTTTGAAGTCGAAGAAGTTGACACCTCGATTTATTGGTCCTTATCAGATTTTGGAGAGGATAGGAGAGGTAGCCTATCGTATCGCTTTACCGCCGTCACTTGCGAATTTGCATGAGGTTTTTCATGTGTCTCAATTGAGGAGGTACATTCATGATCCGTCGCATGTGGTCCAAGTAGATGATGTCCAGGTGAGAGATAACCTGACTGTTGAAACATCACCTATGAGGATTGAGGATCGAGAGTTGAAGCAGTTGCGGGGTAAAGAGATTGCTTTGGTGAAGGTGGCTTGGGGAGGACCAGCAGGTGGCAATGTAACTTGGGAACTTGAGAGTCAGATGAAGGAGTCTTATCCGGAGTTATTCGCTTGAGGTATGTTTTCGAGGACGAAAAATCTTTTAGTGGGGGAGAGTTGTAACACCCCGATAAAATAAGATAATTATTTAATTTAAGTTAATAATATATTTATTAATTTAATTAAATAATTGGAATATTATTATTGGAATTATTATTATTGGATTATTTTTATTATTATTATTGGAATAAAAGTTGGAATTAGAAAAGGTCCCATTTGGTAACAAGGGGTTATTTTTCACGTGAAAAGGAAAAGAGACAGAAAAGTGGAAAAGGGCAAAGAGAACCAGAGAACAAGGGTTGGAGAGGGGAAGAGCTTGAAGCTTAAAGATTCGCCGGATTAACTCAGGTTAGGGGGGTTTATCGTCGATTAATGGGTATTATGGGATAACATGTAGTGGGTAGTGATAGACCATTGATTTGACTCTATTTGGAATGATGCATGATGAAATTGTGAACTTTTGGATGAACGAAATTGGATTATGATTGAAAGGAATTCGTAGGAATTAGATGTAAAAATGTTAGAATTGGTGAAATTGAATAGGGTATGATTCGTGTTAGATGATATGAACGATTACTGTGTAAAATTGGATTGTAGGAGGTTGGAATTGGGAGATCTCGTAGCAGAGAAAACCATAGCAGATCTGGAAATCTGGTTTCTGGTCATACGTGAAGGTGAGAAAAACAAGAAAGGGGGGGTTTGAATTGTTTTAAAAAATAAGCTCTTTTCGAAATAAAAATCACACAATGATTTTATACTGGTTCGCTTATAACACAAAGCTACTCCAGTCCACCCGGCCAAGGTGATTTCGCCTTCAACAAGGACTTAATCCACTAATCTTGAAAGATTACAAACAACACCTAAGAGAGAAGAAAAACTCTTAGTCTTCTCAAGTCTACTGACTACAAAGAGTCACTTGAGGAAATCAATAAAAATTAGATACAAGATATGTAATCTAGAGTGCTTCTAAGAAAGCAAGTATTACAAAATTAAGAACAGATTTTTCACTTAATAAGCAAAAGCTTAGTGAAATTCTTTGAGAGCAAAGATGATTTTCTTGAGCGTGAAATAATTCAGTATAGTTTTGGCTAGTTGATTTCTTGCTTACTGAAAGTTGATTTCTTCTCTATTTATATAGGAGTTGAAGTAGTGTTGAAATAGAGTTGAAGTAGAGTTAAATCTGCTGGATAATGAGATGTAATTACGCCATTCCATAAATAGCTTCTGTAGGAGACTTTTTCTTTTAGAAGTGACTACTTACCACAAGTAGTATCTTCTCTCTTGGAAGAGGAGATTAACGTCTCTTTCTAATTGAGGAAATCCATTTGCAGAACTTTAACTTGGCTTAAACGTTACTTCATCATGATTAACAAATCTGATTAGAGTCTTCATGTATCTGGAGATTCTTGGGATCTGGCTTCTGATGTTATTTCTTGAGAGTTCAGATAGCGCTGATAAATTTCAGAGTTTACAGAAGGCATTTGTTCAGAGTCAGAGCTTCTAGACTTTACTTCATGTTCAGATGCTTCTGATACTTTGCAGTTTTGTCCAGAGTCAGAGCTTCTTGAAACGAGATTCCATTTTAGATGCTTCTGATACTTGATAATTTGTATCTGATCTTGTTGTGCATCTGATGACATCATCAGATTTATTTCTTCTATCTTTAGAACCCTGCACACTTAGAAACTTTTCGTTAGGGTGCCATTTTTGGTTTCATCCTTTGTTATCATCAAAATCAAGGAATCTGTTGTAGAACAATTTTTGTTCTTACAATCTCCCCCTTTTTGATGATGACAAAACAACTTAAAATAGCAGATGAAACATGAATAAAATAAGATCAGATAGACAGAAACTCCCCCTGAGTTAGTGCTAGGGAGTTCAGAAGTTCTTACCAGAGCTTTCCAAGTAATGAGATTTCTGAAAACTTTCTGCAATTTCTTAAATTTAATGTTAGAGCTATTTAATCAGAGCTGTTTTTATCAGAGCAATTTCTACAATTGTTGCAGAGTGCTTAAGGTTTTTAGACAATTTTCATCAGAGCTATTTAATGATTTCTCCCCCTTTTTGTCAGAATCAAAAAGACATAGAAAAAAAAATAACTTAAAGAGAAAAACACTTCATTAAAAGAGAAACATCAGATTCATTAAAATCAAGAGCAAAACATTAGATCCAAAAAGAAGACAGAAGCAAAAACAACAAAAGGCAAACAAAACATAAAATCCTAAGTGCCTAAGGGTTCTGAGGCAATTTCTGCAAGATCATGGCAAGCATCTTCTGGATATTCTCATTGACCGTATCTTGCTTGTCCATTCTGTCTCGGAGGATGTTCTGATCTTCCTTAAGGTCCTTCAGAGTCTGAAGAATCATGGGAACAGCAGTTGAAGACTCCCCCTGAGTCAGAGCCTGCTGGGCTTCAGCTTCTGCAGCAGCTTGAGCTTCTGCATCTGCCAGAGCCTTAGCTTCAGCTTCTTGTTGTCTTAGGATTTCTGCTTCTTTTGCCAGTCTTTCTTCCTCTAGTCTTTTTGCTTCTTCTGCAGCTTCCTTAGCCAACCTCTCCTCTTCTAGCCTTCTGGCTTCAGCTTCTCTGGCAAGTCTCTCCTGGAGTCTTGCCTCAACATCTCTGATGTAGCCATTTCTGACTTGTTCAGAGACACTCTTCAGCCTAAAAGACTCAGATGTCATCCAGCCAATGACTCTGTTCCAGTGTGTCCTTACAGATGCAGGATCATCACTGATTTCAGAGTTTGTGACTAGAGAATCTATCTTTTGAGCTGAAGCCTCTGCAATCATAAAGATGGCTTCCTTAAGGGTAGGTTTAGAAAGCTCAGGTTCGGGTTCTGGTTCAGAGGTATGAGGTGGAGAGTTTTGAGGGCTGAGATTTAGAGTTTGAGGTTCAGATTCTGACTCAGGTTGGGGTTCAGAATCTGCTTCTGGTTGAAGACTGGGGGATGAAGCATAGAGTGGGTTTAAATCTAAAGGTTCGGATTCTGGTTCTGGGACAGCGGGAAGGATTGGTGGAATGATATTAGAGGTGAAAGGAGCAGATGATTGAATTACGGAGGGTATGGTGGTTGTTTGTTGTAGTGGTGAAGTTATTTCAGGTTCTGTGGTTTGTGTTCGTTGTGAAGCAAGTCTATGGGCATAGAGTGTTGCTATGGTTGGGGAGTTTGGGTCAGAGTGTTCTTGGTCAGAGGACTCTTGGGCAGAAGAAGGGGAAAGGTAAGGAGGTGATTCATATTCAGAGGATGAAGAAGAAGAAATGCTTTGGTGGGTTTGTATAGGTTGAGAGGTTCTGGTGATTGAGGGTGGTATTTCAGAGGTGGTATATATTGGTTGTGAAGAGAGAGGGTTAGAGGAAGCCATTTTAAATTCAGAGGAGACAGGAGGAATAGACTTACCAGAAGAGACATTCAGAGGTGCTGAAGTTTTGCTTCCAGAAGTTTCTCCAAGTCTGGCTTTCTTTGCTCTCCTTGCCTCAGCAGCTATCAGTTTTTCAGAGACACCTCTCTTGTATCTGACCAGATCTTCTACTGAATCCAGACAGTCGTCGAGACTGAAATCAGAAATATCAACGCATTCATCCAGACGATCCTGAAGGTAGATAGCAATGGCACTCTTGGGTTCATTCTTGAAGAACCTGGCAAGGCCATGAGGCATCTTCCTCTGATCTTTTAGAGATTCCCAGGATACATCCAGAGTTGGCTTGACTCTGATCTCTTTGATGATTCCCATGCTCTTGAGGTTTTTGGCATTTAAAGCTCTCCCTACATCAATTGCCAGATCATCCATACATCTGGTCTTTTCCAGATCATCTACCAATCCATGCTCAATGAAGATGTCAGAGAGCAATCTCCCCAGAGGGATGTAAGACCTTGGCTTCATGTTGTTTCTGGTTTCTCTGACAGAATCCCTCAGATATCTGAAGAGAAGAACAGGGAGGTTGATCTGGATACCCTTCTGAATACAATATAAAATGCATTTCTGGTCTGCATTTATGTAATCTGAAGAATTTGAAGCTGGACGGTGGTGGATTGTTCCCAGAATTATCTTCAGCCAAACTCGGAGGTTCTGGTGAAGCTCCTTGTTCTTAGAGGGGTTTCCTTCAACATTAGGTTTGAAGATTGTTGGGTTGATGACTTCAGTGATGCGCTTTGACCTTGGAGGAATGTTGTAAATCCTTTTACCTCCAGTTTTCTCCATGTTCAGCAAGGAAGCAATTGATGCTTCAGTGATAACGATTTTTACCCCTAGAACAAACGAGACAATGAATTGGTCATCTGCATCAGCATGTCTCCAGAACTCCTTGACTAGAAGAGGGTAGATTGGACCATAAAGCCTGTCGAAGTAGGTTTCCCATCCTTGTTGACGAAGTTCCCTAGTGAGATCAACGCCATTTCTTCTTAGGTTGTCAAAATCAACCAAGGATTCACACAAAACATCCAAACCTTCAAAGGGAGTTGAAAGGTTTATGTGGCTTTCTCGGTCAAGAATGTGGGGTTCTTGATAAACAGGGGTTATGGTGACGCCTGTAATAGTGGGTGTTTGAGTGTTTGAGGTTTGGGGACTAGAAGCGGATTCCATCTGTTGGGAGAAGTTAAAAACTTCTTGCTGTTGAGCATCCATGAAGAAGATTGAAGAAGAAGATGAAGAACTTGCAGAGAAGGGTTTAGGGTTTTAGAGTGAGTGAGAGTGATAAGTGTGTGAAATGTGAGAAAAGTGTTTATATACCTAAGTAAAAACGCATGCAAAACGACACCTCAGAATGCGTTAAACACAATACTCAAAATAGCACGCTTGGGGGGAAAAAATGATTACAGCTAATAAATGAATGTCTAATCCCACAGTTTGCACACTGCTCGAGGAAAACTCAAACGTCTGCCTTTTGAATTTCTTGACAGCTGTCTAGAAGTTCTAAGGTTTGACGCTCAGAGCTCCACGTGTTTAATGTATCTGATCTTCAGGAATACCAAGAGATTGGTTTCTGAAGATTTCTGATTCAGATATCTTCTTAACTTGTAGAAGTATCAGAGTCAGAGGCAGAATCATATTTGTTTTTATCAGAATCTTATTTTATATTTTTCAGAGCCATACTTCATTCAGGACAATTTTTAATGTTCAGATTTTCTAAGATGAAAAGAAATCTATCTTCAGCTAGAGGCTTAGTAAAGATATCTGCCCATTGATGTTCTGTATCAATGAACTTCAGCGTTACTATCCCTTTCTGAACATAGTCTCTAATAAAATGATGTTTAATTTCTATGTGTTTGGCTCTGGAATGTAGAATAGGATTCTTACTTAAACAAATAGCAGCAGTATTATCACAAAAGATAGGAATGTTACTCTCAAATATCTGAAGATCTTCTAGCTGATGTTTCATCCAGAGCATCTGAGTTGTGCACAGTGATGCTGAGATATATTCTGCTTCTGCAGTTGATAGAGCAATTGTTGACTGTCTTTTGCTAGCCCAGGAGATTAGATTGTTTCCCAGAAGCTGGCAATTTCCAGATGTGCTTTTTCGTTCTATTCTATCTCCTGCATAATCTGCATCACAATAACCAGAAAGCCTATACTCTGATGTTTTCTCATACATCAGGCCCAGGTTAGGAGTTCCTTTCAGATACTTAAGAATTCTCTTAACAGCTGTTAAATGAGATTCTCTAGGATCTGATTGGAATCTGGCACAAAGACAGACGCTAAAGAGAATATCAGGACGAGTAGCAGTCAGATAGAGAAGAGAGCCTATCATACCTCGATAGAGCTTCTGACAAACCTTATTGCTTACCTCTTCCTTCTCCAGAATGCAAGTTGGGTGCATGGGAGTCTTTGCAGAGTTGCATTCAGTCATGTCAAACTTCTTCAGAACATCTTTAATGTATTTACTTTGATGGACGTACGTGACTTCTGGAGTTTGATTAATTTGAATTCCCAGAAAGAACTTTAGTTCTTGCATTAGACTCATTTCAAATTCTGCCTGCATTAACTTAGAAAATTCTTGGCAAACAGAGATATTAGCAGAACCAAAAATAATATCATCAACATAAATTTGGCATATCATGAGATCATTATTAAGGTTTTTGCAGAAGAGTGTAGAATCAACTTTCCCTCTGATAAAATTTTGTTCCAGAAGAAAATTGCTTAAACGTTCATACCAAGCTCTGGGAGCTTGTTTAAGTCCATATAAGGATTTCTTAAGTTTAAAAACATGTTCTGGAAAGTTTGAATTTTCAAAACCTGGAGGTTGATTGACATACACTTCTTCTGAAATATAACCATTAAGAAATGCACTCTTGACATCCATTTGATATAGTTTAATAGAATGATTAATAGCAAAAGATACAAGAAGACGAATAGATTCTAACCTCGCGACTGGAGCAAAAGTTTCATTATAATCAATACCTTCTTGTTGACTATAACCTTGAGCTACCAGTCGAGCTTTGTTTCTGACAACTTCTCCTTTCTCGTTCAGCTTGTTTCTGAAAACCCATCTGGTTCCAATGACATGAGTGCCTCTGGGTTTAGGAACGAGATCCCAGACATCATTCTTGGAGAATTGATCTAACTCTTCTTGCATAGCTGCCACCCAATCGTTATCTTGAAGAGCTTCATCACAGGACATAGGCTCAATCAGAGACACTAGTCCCAGAGGAATATCTTCCGAAGTTCTGAAGGTAGATCTGGTTCTAACAGGTTCATCTTTGTTTCCCAAAATCAAATCTTCAGATACGTTAATACGACTTTTAACTTTCCTTGGAATTTCTGGAGATTTAATTTCTTCAGAGTCTGGAGTGACAGTTGCTTCTGGAGTTTTCTCAGATTCTACCAGAGTGATCTCTAAATCTGCAAATTTTTCAACTAGCTTTGACTTTTCAGGGTCAAGCTTATCATCAAATCTAACATGAATTGATTCCTCCACAATTTTGGTTTCTGTGTTGTATACTCTATAGCCTTTAGAGCGTTCTGAGTATCCTAACATAATACCTTTCTGTGCTTTGGAATCAAACTTGTTCAGATGTTCTTTAGTATTTAATATAAAACAAATGCATCCAAAAGGATGAAAATATGAAATGTTGGGTTTTCTTCCCTTACACAGTTCATAGGGAGTCTTTTCCAGAATAGGTCTAATAGAGATTCTATTCTGAATGTAACACGCTGTATTTACAGCTTCTGCCCAAAAGTGCTTTGCTACATTTGTTTCATTGATCATGGTTCTGGCCATTTCTTGGAGTGTCCTATTCTTCCTCTCTACAACTCCATTTTGTTGTGGAGTTCTAGGGCAGGAGAAATCATGGGATATTCCATTAGAATCAAATAATTCTTCAAAATCTTTATTTTCAAATTCTCCACCATGATCACTTCTGACTCTAACAATTTTAGAGTCAAATTCTTTTTGCACTTTAGAACAGAAACTGGTGAATACAGAGTGAGACTCACTCTTGTGCTTTAGGAATTTTACCCATGTCCAGCGGCTGTAATCATCAACGATTACTAGTCCATACTTCTTTCCATTGACTGATGCTGTTTTCACAGGACCGAATAAGTCAATGTGAAGAAGCTCCAGAGGCTTAGAGGTAGAAACAACATTTTTCTTTTTAAAAGATGTTTTTGAAAACTTTCCTTTTTGACAAGCTTCACACAGAGCATCTGAAGAAAACTTCAGTTTAGGTAAGCCTCTGACTAACTCAAGTTTAGTTAGCTGAGAGAGTTTTCTCATGCTAATGTGGCCTAAGCGTCTATGCCATACCCATTGCTCTTCGTGAACTGACATTAAACATTTAACATTTTGATCTTTTAAATCAGAAAGATTTATTTTATAAATGTTGTTTTTCCTCTTGCCTGTGAAAAGGACAGAGCCATCGTTCTGACTAATGGCTTTACACGTTTTTTGATTAAAGATTACATCATAACCGTTATCACTTAATTGACTTATGGATAACAAGTTATGCATTAATCCTTCTACATAAAGAACATCAGATATAGAGGGAAGAGTACCATTACCAATAGTTCCGGAGCCTCTGATCCTTCCTTTCTGATCTCCTCCGAAGCCTACAAATCCAGCGTCTTTAAGTTCCAGGCTTTGGAACATAGACTTTCTTCCCGTCATATGTCGCGAGCATCCAGAGTCCAGGTACCATGACTGGTGTCTGAACTTTGCTGCATAGGATATCTGCAACATAGATAATCTTATCTTTCGGTACCCAGAATCTCTTGGGTCCTTTTAGATTAGTTTTCCCAGAGTTTCTCACAACTTTGGGTCTTCTAGCATTTTTAAATTTGTGTTCTTGTGTGTGTGTGTAGTGATATGAAAAAGGTGATTTAATTTGGTTACTGGTAGAGGTTTTATGTTCCTCAGAATCATACCCAATTCCCCTTTTATTATTCTGACTTACTCCATAAATCATGGATGCCATAATACTCCTATCTATTCCATTCTTCAGAAATTTTTGAAAGGCTTCTTCATATTTATAAATAATTTCATTTGAAGTTTGTGGTGCTTGAGACAACGCTTCTTCTAATTCTAAGCTTTTGGTTTTAGCTCCATCTCTTTCTAACGTTAAAGATCTGATAGTATCTTCTTGTGCTAGAATTGTTGTCTCAAGTTTACTACATTCTTCAGATTTTGCTTTAAGAAGGCCTTTAATGCTTTTAACTTTTTGTTTTAATTTCTGAAGAGAGGTAAGAGTTTCTGATAAACATGATTCTAAGTCAGATCTAGAAAGTTCAGAAAATACCTCTTCAGATTCTTCATCTGAGCTGCTGGATGTGGTAGCCATAAGTGCTACGTTGGCTTGTTCATCAGAGTCAGATTCTGATGATCCTGATTCACTATCGTCCCAGGTGGCCATTAGTCCTTTCTTTGTTCTGAAGGTATTCTTCTTGAAGCTTTCTTTTCTAGGGTTGTCTTTCTTCAGCTTGGGGCATTCATTTCTGTAATGACCTGTTTCTTTACATTCAAAACAGGTAATATCTTTATTAGGTTTACCTTTTGAAGTTGACTCTGATCTATCCCCTCTGGGTCTTGATCTTCTGAAGTTGTTGTTGTTCCTTCTTTTCCAGAGTTGCTTAACTCTTCTGGTTAGTAAGGACAGTTCTTCTTCATCATCAGAGTCTTCAGGTTCAGAGTCGTCAGTATCTGCAGTTTCTGCCTGGAGAGCTTTGGTTCTGTCTGACTTCCGTCTTTCAGGTCTGGACTTCAGCGCCACTGACTTGTTTCTTTTCTGAGGCTCATCCTCCTCTAGTTCTATCTCATGACTTCTGAGAGAACTAACAAGTTCTTCAAGGCTGATATTGTTCAGATCCTTTGATAACTTCAGAGCAGTAACCATTGGTCTCCATTTCTTTGGCAGACTTCTGACTATCTTCTTAACATGATCTGCAGTCGTGTATCCTTTGTCAAGCACTTTAAGACCTGCAATAAGGGTTTGGAATCTGGAAAACATAGCTTCTATAGCTTCGTCATCTTCCATCTTGAAGGCTTCATATTTCTGGATCAGCGCCAGAGCCTTCGTCTCCTTGACTTGGGAGTTTCCTTCATGGGTCATCTTCAGAGAGTCAAGTATATCTTTAGCCGTCTCTCTGTTGGTGATCTTTTCGTATTCGTTGTATGATATAGCATTTAGAAGTATTGTTCTGGCCTTGTGGTGATTTTTGAAATCACGTTTCTGATCTTCTGACATTTTGCTTTTGGGAACTTCAGCTCCATTTAAGACTGGAGGTTTGTATCCATCTGTGACAATGTCCCAGAGGTCAGCATCATAACCCAGAAAGAAACTTTCGATTCTGTCTTTCCAGTAATCAAACTTTTCTCCATCAAAAACAGGAGGTTTAGCATTGTAAGAATCTCTTTCATTTGAGTGAGCCATTTGTTTTTCTCGCACTGGATCTCTCTACACGGTTAAGTGTTTGATTTGAAAATCAATAACAGAGCCGGAGCTCTGATACCAATTGAAGGTGAGAAAAACAAGAAAGGGGGGGTTTGAATTGTTTTAAAAAATAAGCTCTTTTCGAAATAAAAATCACACAATAATTTTATACTGGTTCGCTTATAACACAAAGCTACTCCAGTCCACCCGGCCAAGGTGATTTCGCCTTCAACAAGGACTTAATCCACTAATCTTGAAAGATTACAAACAACACCTAAGAGAGAAGAAAAACTCTTAGTCTTCTCAAGTCTACTGACTACAAAGAGTCACTTGAGGAAATCAATAAAAATTAGATACAAGATATGTAATCTAGAGTGCTTCTAAGAAAGCAAGTATTACAAAATTAAGAACAGATTTTTCACTTAATAAGCAAAAGCTTAGTGAAATTCTTTGAGAGCAAAGATGATTTTCTTGAGCGTGAAATAATTCAGTATAGTTTTGGCTAGTTGATTTCTTGCTTACTGAAAGTTGATTTCTTCTCTATTTATATAGGAGTTGAAGTAGTGTTGAAATAGAGTTGAAGTAGAGTTAAATCTGCTGGATAATGAGATGTAATTACGCCATTCCATAAATAGCTTCTGTAGGAGACTTTTTCTTTTAGAAGTGACTACTTACCACAAGTAGTATCTTCTCTCTTGGAAGAGGAGATTAACGTCTCTTTCTAATTGAGGAAATCCATTTGCAGAACTTTAACTTGGCTTAAACGTTACTTCATCATGATTAACAAATCTGATTAGAGTCTTCATGTATCTGGAGATTCTTGGGATCTGGCTTCTGATGTTATTTCTTGAGAGTTCAGATAGCGCTGATAAATTTCAGAGTTTACAGAAGGCATTTGTTCAGAGTCAGAGCTTCTAGACTTTACTTCATGTTCAGATGCTTCTGATACTTTGCAGTTTTGTCCAGAGTCAGAGCTTCTTGAAACGAGATTCCATTTTAGATGCTTCTGATACTTGATAATTTGTATCTGATCTTGTTGTGCATCTGATGACATCATCAGATTTATTTCTTCTATCTTTAGAACCCTGCACACTTAGAAACTTTTCGTTAGGGTGCCATTTTTGGTTTCATCCTTTGTTATCATCAAAATCAAGGAATCTGGTGTAGAACAATTTTTGTTCTTACAATACGCGTATGGCACTAGGCAATACGCGTATGAGATGGTCTGGTACGCGTATGGCACTAGGCAATACGCGTATGGATGAAGAAGATGATGATTTTAACGTAGTTTTGTCTCTGTTGGTACGCGTATGAGGATGTGGTACGCGTAGCATACGCGTATGAGGCAGGCAATACGCGTATGGGATTGGCTGAGAAATGGGCCATACGCGTATGGGACTAGGCAATACGCGTATGGGCAGGATTGTGATTTTTCTGTGCTGTTGTTGTGCAGTTTTTGGTTGTTCAGCTGAGTAATGTAATTTAGCTGATGTATGATAGGGTAGGGATCATTTCCCGTTGTTTTGAGCAGTGTAGGTACTAGTAGAGTGTGCTAATACTGTGATTAATTATTTGACATGATATGATGTTTTGATACATGTGTTGATGATGTATGATGGTATGCATAATGCTGCGAATGTATATGTTATATATGAAATTATGAATGGACTGTTATGGCTTAGAGTGTGAGCATATGTCCATTGTGGATGATTGTTGATGTTTGCATGACTAAGTGATTTAGCTTGCATGTTGTGGCCTTATGGTGGTAGCTAATTCCCATGGTGAGGAATTAGTGAGTTAGTCATTATGGACTGTTGTTGATGTTTGCATGCTAGGTGAATTAGCGTGCATATCATAGCCCTTGGGGTGGTAGCTAATTCCCATGGTGAGGAATTAGTGAGTGAGTCACTAGGTCTCAAATGAGTGGGACTAGTGAGCTTGGTAGCCGTATCTGGATTTGATCGGTGAGGTTGAACTATATGTTCACGAATAGTCGGTACCGCATGCATGGAGTCTCATTGCATAATATATGTATGTATGGCGTATAATATGAATGGATGTATTCCAATATTATACGTGTGTTTTATGGTTGTGTTGAGTTTGAGTATGATGATGATGATAATTATGAGTTGATATTGCCGTTGTTGAATATGTGTGATCTGATTAGGGTGATGATATGTGTTAAATTACTTAGCATTACATGATATTTTATAATGCTTATTTTATCGATTGAGGAACTCACCCTTACAACTATGTTTTCAGGTAACGAGCAGTGATTGAGTAGAAGCTAGTCCTTGGAGTCTAGTGTAGTTCCTTAGTGGGTCATGCTCTGGTAGATGTAACATCGGGACGGGATGTTTTACCTTGTTGAATAATTTAACATGTAATGTGTTACATGTTTTGCATGATTGATTTGATTTCTATCTGCTGCGTATTGTGCAAATGCTTCATGTTTTGAATTAATAAAAGAGCATGATAGTTATTATGGCGAATGGTGTGAAGTGTTTGTGTGACACCCTTAATTGCATATCTACTCTGATTGATATATGTTGTTATTTTAATTAAATATTTGGGGTAATTTAGAAGGGTGTTACAGAGGTTGCCGTTACCGAATGTGTGATATGATTAGGGTGATCAATGTGTTATTTACTTAGCATTACATGATATTTTATAATGCTTATTATATCGATTGAGGAACTCACCCTTACAACTATGTTTTCAGGTAACGAGCAGTGATTGAGTAGAAGCTAGTGCTTGGAGTCTAGTGTAGTCTCCTTAGTGGGTCATGCTCTGATAGATGTAACATCGGGACGGGATGTTTTACCTTGTTGAATAATTTTACATGTAATGTGTTACATGTTTTGCATGATTGATTTGATTTCTATCCGCTGCGTATTGTGCAAATGCTTTATGTTTTGAATTAATAAAAGAGCATGACAGTTATTATGGTGAATGGTGTGTAATGATTGTGTGACACCCTTAATTGCATATTTACTCTGATTGATATATTGTTATTTTAATTAAATATTTGGGGTATTTTAGAAGGGTGTTACATTAGTGGTATCAGAGCATAGTCGGTCGAGTCGAGTCGTAATTATTCTGTTCCCCTGTACGTGATAGGTGTTGTATAACCCTATCAGTACTTATTGTTTTATCTTGTTGGGTTCTCAGAATAGAGATGGCTGGAAGAAGTAGAGACGATGCTGTGATTGCTGAGGCTCTGGGTATGCTAGCTGGAGTACTTGGGGAAATCCGAATGTTGTGGGAATGGGAGCTGCTCGTCAACTGAGTGAGTTCCAGAAGAGCAATCCTCCAATGTTCAAGGGAGCATACGATCCAGATGGTGCTCAGAAGTGGTTGAAGGAGATCGAGAGGATCTTCCGAGTGACTGAGTGTGCCGATAACCATAAGGTCAGGTTCGGTACGCATATGCTGTCAGAGGAAGCAGATGATTGGTGGGTTGCTACCTGCACTGAGTTGGAAGCTGCCGGGAGTGCTGAGGTCACTTGGGCGGTGTTCAGAGAGAGATTTCTGAGGAAGTACCTTCCAGAGGATGTCAGGGGAAGGAGAGAGATAGAGTTCTTAGAATTGAAGCAGGGCAATCGGTCTGTTACTGAGTATGCTGCTAAGTTCACAGAGCTGTCGAAGTATTACATTCCCTATGATGAGGCTACTGGAGAATTTTCAAAATGCGTGAGGTTTGAGAACGGGTTACGTCCCGAGATCAAGCAGGCTATTGGGTATCAGCGGATTAGAGTGTTTTCTAATTTGGTCGACTATTGCAGAATGTTTGAACAGGATACCAAGGCCAGAGCGGAAAGCTATCAGCAGAGGGTTGATAGGAAAGGCAAGAATCAGAATGATCGTGGGAAACCGTATGCAGCTGGCAAAGGTTTCCAGAGACAGAGTGGGATGAGGAGACCTAGTGGGGGAGACTCCAGTGCCCCTGCTAAGTGTTATAGATGTGGTCAGGCTGGACATCGTTTCTATGAGTGTACCAGTGCTGAGAAGAAGTGTTTCAAGTGTGGCAAAGGTGGTCACTTGGCTGCAGAGTGCCGGTTGAAGACTGTGACTTGTTTCAACTGTGGAGAGGTGGGTCATATCAGTCCACAGTGTCCTAAGCCGAAGAAAGAGAATCAGTCGGAAGGCAAGGTCTTTGCTTTATCGGGTTCTGAGACTTCTGCAGATGATCGTTTGATCCGAGGTACGTGTTATATTAATGGCTTTTCTCTTGTAGCTATTATTGACACTGGTGCGACTCATTCCTTTATATCTTTGGATTGTGCTGTGAAACTTAAATTAGAGATATCTGAATGCATGGAAGTATAGTGATTGATACTCCTGCGAAGGGTTCAGTGACTACTACTTCAGTTTGTTTAAATTGTCCTTTGAGTATTTTTGGTAGAGACTTTGGGGATGGACCTAGTGTGTCTTCCACTTGTGCAGATTGATGTTATTCTGGGTATGAACTGGTTAGTGTTTAACCGAGTCTATATCAATTGTTTTGATAAAACTGTGATCTTTCCTGAGATTGAGGAAGGAAAGAGTTTGTTTCTGTCAGCAAGGCGGGTGAATGAGGCAGTAGCAGATGGGGCAGAGTTGTTTATGCTGTTAGCGACTTTGGAGGCTAAAGATAAACTGGTGAATTGCGATCTAGCCGTGGTGTGTGATTTTCCTGATGTGTTTCCTGAAGAAGTGAACAAATTACCGCCAGAGCGTGAAGTTGAGTTCTCGATTGATTTGGCACCTGGTACTAGGCCGGTGTCGATGGCTCCGTACCGTATGTCTGCTGTTGAGTTAACTGAATTGAAGAGTCGGTTGGAAGATCTGTTGGATAAGAAATTTATTCGTCCGAGTGTGTCACCGTGGGGTGCACCGGTGTGGTTGGTTAGAAGAAGTTAGTTTCCTGGTCATGTGATTTCAAGAGGTGGTGTTGCTGTTGATCCTTCTAAGATAGAAGCGGTATCTAAGTGGGAAGCTCCGAAGTCTGTTGCTGAGATTCGAAGTTTCCTTGGTTTGGCTGGTTATTATAGGAAGTTCATTGAGGGATTTTCTAAGTTGGCGTTATCGTTGACGATGTTGACTAGAAAGGGGCAAGCGTTTGTTTGGGACTCAAAATGTGAAGAAGGTTTCCAAGAGTTAAAGAGAAGGTTAACTACTGCTCCTATCCTGATATTACCGAGTCCGTCAGAACTATTTGAGGTTTTCAGTGACCATAAAAGTTTAAAGTATTTGTTTGATCAGAAAGAGCTGAATATGAGACAGAGGAGATGGTTAGAGTTTCTGGAGGATTATGACTTTGGTTTGAATTACCATCCGGGTAAAGCAAACGTAGTGGCTGATGCATTGAGTCGGAAATCATTGCATATGTCTATGTTAATGGTTAAGGAATTGGATTTAATTGAGCAGTTTAGAGACTTGAGTTTGGTGTGTGAGAGTACTCACAATAGTGTTAAATTGGGAATGTTGAAGTTAACGAGTGGTATTCTGGATGAGATTAGAGAGGGTCATAAATCCGATGTGCTTTTGGTTGATAAGTTGACTCTAGTGAATCAAGGTCAAGGTGGTGAATTCAGAATTGATGAGAATGGTGTTTTGAAATTTGGTATCGGGTGTGTATTCCGGATGTTATCAAACTTAAGAAGAATATTCTTGAGGAAGGACATCGTAGTGGCCTGAGTATTCATCCTGGAGCTACGAAGATGTATCATGATTTGAAAAGGTTATTTTGGTGGCCGGGAATGAAAAGAGAAATTGCGAGTTTTGTTTATTCTTGTTTGACTTGTTAGAAGTCAAAGATTGAGCATCAGAAGCCGTCTGGGCTAATGCAACCGTTGGCTATTCCAGAGTGGAAGTGGGATAGTATCAGTATGGATTTTGTTTCTGGTTACCGAGGACAATTAAGAATTTTGAAGCTATTTGGGTGATTGTTGACAGATTGACAAAATCGGCTCATTTCATTCCGATCAGAATGGATTATCCGTTAGAGAGATTAGCTGAGTTGTATATTGAGAAAATTGTCAGTTTGCATGGTATTCCGTCGAGTATTGTTTCGGACAGAGATCCTAGATTTACCTCGAAGTTCTGGGAAGGTTTGCAGAGGGCTTTGGGAACTAAGCTGAGATTGAGTTCTACATATCATCCACAGACTGATGGTCAGACTGAGAGGACGATTCAGTCACTGGAGGATCTTTTGAGGGCTTGCGTTTTGGAAAAGGGAGGTGCTTGGGATTGTTATTTACCTTTGATTGAGTTTACCTACAACAATAGTTTTCATTCGAGCATTGGTATGGCACCGTTTGAAGCTTTGTATGGTAGGAGATGTCAGACGCCTTTATGTTGGTATGAGTCCGGTGAGAGTGTTGTGGTTGGACCGGAGATTGTTCAACAAACTACGGAAAAGATTAAGATGATTCAGGAGAAGATGAGGATTGCTCAGAGTCGTCAGAAGAGTTATTACGACAAGAGGAGGAAGTCACTTGAGTTTCAAGAGGGAGATCATGTGTTTCTTCGTGTTTCTCCGATAACTGGGGTTGGTCGAGCTTTGAAGTCGAAGAAGTTGACACCTCGATTTATTGGTCCTTATCAGATTTTGGAGGGGATAGGGGAGGTAGCTTATCGTATCGCTTTACCGCCGTCACTTGCGAATTTGCATGAGGTTTTTCATGTGTCTCAGTTGAGGAGGTACATTTCTGATCCGTCACATGTGGTCAAAGTAGATGATGTACAGGTGAGAGATAACCTGACTGTTGAAACATCACCTATGAGGATCGAGGATCGAGAGTTGAAGCAGTTGCGGGGTAAAGAGATTGCTTTGGTAAAGGTAGCTTGGGGAGGACCAGCAGGTGGCAATGTGACTTGGGAACTTGAGAGTCAGATGAAGGAGTCTTATTCGGAGTTATTCGCTTGAGGTATATTTTCGAGGACGAAAACTCTTTTAGTGGGGGAGAGTTGTAACACCTCGATAAAAATAAGATAATTATTTAATTTAAGTTAATATTATATATATTAATTTAATTAAATAATTGGAATTATTGGATTATTATTATTATAATTATTGGAATAATAATTATTGGAAAGTATATATAAGTTGGAAATAAGAAAAAGAGTCCCATTTTGGTAAAGAAAGGGTTTCACGTGAAAAACAGAGAAGCGGCTGAAAAGGGAGAAAAGGGCAAAGAGGAAGAGCAAGAGAGCAAGGGTTGAAGAACGGAAAAGATTGGAGCTTAGGGATTGCCGGATTAACTCAGGTAAGGGGGGTTTATCGTCGTTTAATGGGTATTATGGGTTAACATGTAATGGGTAGTGATAAACCGTTGAATTGACCCTAATTGGGATGTTGAATGCTGAAAAATTGTGTTGGATAAGTTGTGTTAAAGCTGTAATTGAATCTGTATTTGTGTGAGTTGTGATTTCCCGAACGTATAGCTTTTTACGGAATCGGAATCGGAGGTCCGGAAGTCCTCCAACGGCGGAAAATGCGGAGAATTCTGCATTCTGCTTCGTGTTAGCGCAGGAACAGCTTTCTGTCTTGCGTTAACCGGTTAACCCAGGGTGTTAACCGGTTAACACTGTTGTGAGTTGTGAAAATATTGTTGTTCTGTCTGCGTTAACCGGTTAACCCAGGGCGTTAACCGGTTAACACTGTTGAGTTTTGCCAGAAAGCGTGTTCTGTGTTGCGTTAACCGGTTAACCCAGGGCGTTAACCGGTTAACACTGTTGGAAAAGTGAAAAATTAATATTTGAATAATGTGTGCATAATTGGTGTTTGGCCTATATTGGCGTATGATGTAATAGGGATTAATTCCCGCTGTTTTGAGCAGTATAGGTATTAGTGGAGTGTGCTAATACTGTGATTAATTATTTGACATGATATGATGTTTTGATACTTGTGTTGATGAATGTATGATGGTATGCATAATGCTGTGAATGTATATGTTATGTATGCAATTGTGAATGGACTGTTTATGGCTTAGAGTGTGAGCATATGTCCATTGTGGATTATTGTTGATGATTTTGCATTGCTAGGTGATTTAGCATGCATATTGTGGCCTTTATGGTGGTAGCTAATTCCCATAGTGAGGAATTAGTGAGTTAGTCATTATGGACTGTTGTTGATGTTTGCATGCTAGGTGAATTAGCGTGCATAGCATGGCCCTTAGGGTGGTAGCTAATTCCCGTGGTGAGGAATTAGTGAGTGAGTCACTAGGTCTCAAATGAGTGGGACTAGTGGGCTTGGTAGCCGTATCTGGATTTGATCGGTGAGGTGAACTATATGTTCACGAATAGTCGGTACCGCATGCATGGAGTCTCATTGCATAATGTATGTATTGTGTATAATATGAATGGATGTGTTCCAATATTATACGTGTGTTTTGATGTTTATGTTGAGCATGATTATGATGTTTGAGTGGAGGTTGTCGTTACCGAATGTGTGATATGATTAGGGTGATTAATGTGTTATTTACTTAGCATTACATGATATTTTATAATGCTTATTATATATCGATTGAGGAACTCACCCTTACAACTATGTTTTCAGGTAACGAGCAGTGATTGAGTAGAAGCTAGTGCTTGGAGTCTAGTGTAGTCTCCTTAGTGGGTCATGCTCTGATAGATGTAACATCGGGACGGGATGTTTTACCTTGTTGAATAATTTTACATGTAATGTGTTACATGTTTTGCATGATTGATTTGATTTCTATCCGCTGCGTATTGTGCAAATGCTTTATGTTTTGAATTAATAAAAGAGCATGACAGTTATTATGGTGAATGGTGTGTAATGATTGTGTGACACCCTTAATTGCATATTTACTCTGATTGATATATTGTTATTTTAAGTAAATATTTGGGGTATTTTAGAAGGGTGTTACATACATCACCCCTGTACCAACCAAATCCACTCTAGGTTTCTACATTGAGAGAAACCAGATATGGAATTTTAATGGTGTTCAACTGAACTTGCTAGATTTTAAAAATTCGAAGCTCAAAACAATTGCCTCTATGCAGAGGACTTCAGATCACACAACAACAGCAAGAAACAAGCACAATATGAGCTGATTCGAAGAAATCAAAGTTTGTAGTGAACCTCTGATTTGCAGAGCTTGGAGTCACAATTTCTTGGTGTTAATGCTTGCAGTACACTCTATGAATCAAGGTGATGAGGTTTAGGAACTTTTAGATCTAAGAAAACAATCGATGCAATTGAATTCTAGATTTGAAAATTGAGAGAAAAATTAGAGAGTTCCTTTGGAGTGAGGGTGAGGATTCAATTGCACAGCATTTAGGGCGCCTTCAGGTTAGTGAAATGAAGAGCATTGGCAATGTATTTATAGGAGAAAGTAAGCTGAAGTGCATGAACATTCCCTTGCATGAATGGAAAGGGCCTCCATGCATGGGCCTGTACAGGCGCATGGAGGACCCAATTCCACTTGGATTTGGTAGATGAACAATGATAGAAGCAAATTGGACGTGCAAATGGTACAGGATTAGTTCATGCAATGCAAATTAATTGATTTTCCAAAATTGCACCAATATGTTTAGGTCTTCGAAAATGCCATGTCCAAAATAGAAACACCACCTCATGAGTAATGGTTGGAAATCTTTTTGCATGAGGATCATTTGTTATGTTGATCAAAACTTCATTTGAAACTTGGAAATTGATGAAAAGTGGTCATGAAGTGTAGGGTGCAAAACATGTACATTTGAGATTTTCAAAATTGGCCAAAGTTCAAGCCCTTTTGTTTCAATGATGAAAGCTCCAAATTACAAAACCTTCAACATCAAAGTTGTAGATCTTTTCAAGACAACCAATTTGGACTAAAATATTTTTTATCATTTGGATTTTTGATGAAGAAGTTATGGGCACTTGAAGTTGGACTTTTTCACACTTCAATGCTTTTGGTCCAAAGTGACCTATAATGTTTTGCATTATCACATGTATTTCTTTTGCGATTTTGAACTTTTTCTCAACATAACATTTTAATTAGACATCTTAAGCTTTCCAATGCATTTGATCCCACCTCAAAACCATGAAAAAGGAAGGAGTTATGTCCTTGGGAAGTTGACCCAAAATTAGGGTTTCAGTCAAAATGACCTATAATATTTTGGAATGGATGATGACTTTATAAGCTTCAAATCAATTTTTGATGAACCTGAAAGTTGTTCAAATGGTTCTTAAGAACATTTTTTTCTCTTGGGGTCATCTCGATTTGACAAACACATCAAAAGTTAGGTCTCAGTGTATTTCAAAATAGTTAGATGAATTGACTAATCAACTTCTCAAGTTCAAACCTCATATCTTGATGAATTGATGATTGAGGACACTCAAATAAGTTCAAATATGCATGAAATTATGAGTTAAAGAACTTCCCTTGATTTCATTTGATCATGGGTTGAGGTTGCTTCATGAGCAAGGCACAGTTGATGAACAAATGAATTAGGGTTTCCTTGGGAGACAAGCCTCAAACCCTTTGATTTGATTTGATCAAAATGATGAATTGAGATACTTGGGAGGCATATTTGATGGATGAGAGCTTTGGGAACCATTGCCATGCTTGCTTTCATCTTCACTTGACCATATCAATGCACATAGGATCTCCTAGAAGCTTTGGATCTTGTGACTGCTCAAGCTACACACAAGAGATGTTAGTGACATATTTTTGTGCTTTTGGTTAGTAAATAAAATGAGAAAGTCAATGATATACAATTCAAGTATGCTTGGTGATCTCAAACCAAATCTCAAGAGTTCCCACCCAAAGGTTAAGGAGCCAAGATGCTATGATCCTTGAGGCAAGATGCAAATGCAATGTTATGATGCCATGAGGGATCTTAGGGTCAAAATTGGGGTCTTACAAAAGGCCATTCAAGAAAGATCTAGATTAATAGCATCTGCATTGATCAATCAGGCTATGGAAAAACCTTTCATTGCCTAAGTTTTACATAAGAAAGTGAAAGCTAAAGTTGAATCAGGAGTTGTGTTGAAGGAGGCTGAAGGTACTTCTGGAATTGGAGCTTCTCGTGTGCCATAAAAATTTACTACTCCGGCTCTTGAAACTATTGTGGAAGAAGAGAAAGTTACTTTAGAAGTTACATAGATTATCTACACAGATAATTCTCTGAATTTCATGTATGATAATGTCTTAAATTCTTCCATTTCATGACTTATGACCATATTACCAACTTCAACACCACCTCAATTTACTACACAATCACCAGAACACACACCATCATCTAAACATGACCTGGACTTATCTATAGACCATGTCATTCCTTTTTCCAAACTAACCTTTGAATCAAATTCTCATAACATTAGTCAGATGCTTAAGGACTTTTCTCAACAAGAGATCAGCCCTAGAGCATTTGTCTTAGAGGAACTGACAAGTCACCTAGCTGGTGAGTTACCTTTTGAACAAAACCAGCTAACATGTCTCTCTGATTCTAACTAATCCCAACCCTTAAACATCACGTTTGAACCCCATATTGAGGTTTCCAGTTCTAAGTCTATAAGCTCGAGGTCCAGTTTTGATTATGTTGAATCATACTTTAGTCCTCTTAAATCCATTCCTCTACAAGCCGTTCCTCTTGAAACCACACCCTCTGACACCCAAAAAATGTCTAAACAATTTTTTTTGAACCTGACCTAACCAACCTTGTTCAGTCTAAAATTCAAGTTTAATATGAAACTAAACAATAAATTCAAGACCAATCTATACTAGAACCCGAACCCAATCTGAACCTGAACAAGAAATCCCAACACTAACCATAACTGAACCTCAACTAAACCTTGTTCAACCTCAACCAGATATTGAAGCTCAAACTAACCTTGAACAATTCACTCAGGACCAACCTCAACTAGAAACCACAAAAGACCAAATTGTACCAGAAATATAAGTTAACCAACAACCTCAACCATTTGATAATCACCTTTCTCCTTCTAGATAAGTAAATGATGTGTCATAATCTACCACAATAGCTTTATATATTCCCTCTACACCTCACCCGACTCAAAACCTAAACCTCCCACCTCATATAAAATACCAAATGGAAGAGTTTAGGATTGTTATCTCTAATAAAGTTTAGAATTTGGTTGCTGAGAGGCTCATTGCATCTGATCCCATAACTTATGCACCTATATGGGACACTCTCAGAACTACTATAGATACAGTTCTGCAAAATCTCAAGTATTTCTCATATGACTATGTAGCTTCTTCCATTCAGAAGCAAGTCCACTTATAGGAGAAATTGGATTTTGTAGATGCCACTCAAAAGGTCATGGTTGTTAAGCAAGAAGAGATGGATGTTCAAATGAAGACAGTGATTGGTAGGCAAGATGCCATGGGTTCTGATATCAAAGGTATCATGGATATTATGAAGCATAAACCCTAAGCTTTAGGATTTAGCAAACCCTTTTTGTTTTGTCTTCTCAATTGTTTTGAACATGTTTTTGCACTCTGACTCTCTTCCTTTTTGGTTAATGAAATATTTTATTCAGCATCTTTTCTATTTCCTTTTTTTTATGACAAAAAGGGGAGTAGATATAGAAGTATTTAAGCACCTGAATCTGATAGTTATTATTTATGCTTAAATTCTAAAGATTTATTAATTGTGCTTTAAAGTTTAAATTTAATTAACCTGGATAGAACATAAGGGGAGCTTACAAACCTCACCCTTTAAACTATTAGACTCAGGGGGAGCTTACAAATCTCAAACCTTGAAGTCAACTTGTTAATTAAATTAACAATCATTGTTCTTAAATATGTGTGTTTGTCATCATTAAAAATGGGAGATTGTTGGAAAAAATTTGGTTTGTACCATATCCCTTAGGTTTTGATGATAACAAAGTATTTAAAGAACAATTAGGTATACTAATATTTCTTCTAGTGTGCATGACCATATACTAAAATCTCATGAATAAACTAAGTATTGGTTATGTTAGTGAACATCTAAAGAGAAACTCAAAGATCAGAATCTTAAGGATTAGAAGATGAAGATCAGACTCTGAAGAAGTTTATGTCTTAAGGTCAAACTCTGAAGAAGCCAACTTCTAAAGACCAGACTCTTAAGAATCCAACTTCTGAAGGACATAAGCCGAGGCCAGTTAAAGCACAAAGATCAAGGTGACTCTAATAGGTCACTGTCAGACTCTGTGTCTATTTTGTCATCTTTTGATCACATGAATACCTAAGCTATTTTTCATATAGATAGCTGGGATGTAATTGATAATTTCTTTTGAAGCAAAGGAATTTCAAATGACCTTTCAACGACATTAACCATATCAAGAAACATTTCAACTTCTCTGAATCAAGCTTTTAAAAGACTCACTTGTGCAAACTATCCAACGACTCTTTTCCTTCTCTATATAAGGAGTTGAACTCTTGAAGAACAACAATGAACTATTGAGATTCAAAGAGTTGTTACTCTATCAAAACATAAACACAAGTTTAACTTAGGTTTTATTATCTTTGTGCATCTTAAAAATCCCCAAGTCTTAAGATTCTTCTTGTATTGTATCTTGTCTACACATCTGGTTATATATCAAGCGTATTACCCCAAATAATCTTTTGTCGGTTAGGTAGATTATTAGAAGTCCCTTACTTAGTGTTTTAAAATTAGAAGTCTCTTGCTTATGTCCTTGAGCATTTGAAGTCTCTTGCTTGTGTGCTTAAGCATTTGAAGTCTCTTGCTTGTGTGCCTCAGCATTAGAAGTCTCTTACATTATGTTTGAGCATTGAAAGTCTCTTGCTTGTACGCTTGAGAAAATTGTAATCTTGTGTAATTATAGTGAAATCTCTTAAAAGTGCCATGGGATTGGACTACTCTCAGTTTGTAAAAGGAACCAAGATAACTTTGTATGTCTCCTTCTTTGTTTCATTCCTCATTCACTACTTACCACTCACTTATGATTCACACTCTAGACTTTATGTTTAGAATCTGACTAGAGTTTAAAAAGAAAGAAAAAGTCTAACATAATTCAACCTCCCCTTCCTGTGTTTTTCTGACCTTCATTCATCAATTTCAATATTTATAGTTGTACGAGAATTAGATTAGATGATATCATAAGGCTTTGAAGTAGAAGTATCAATGCATGAGAAGTTATATTATTTATCTAAAATATTTCTAATAGTGTTCTGACCAACAATGTCAACTCGAAAACGAACGTAAACCTTAGTAAGTGATATTTAAGTGGAAATAAAAAAACATGACATAATGACATACCATACATAGAAAAATACTCTTATTTTGCATAGACAAGCAAAAATTATATGTTTATACAACGAAGTGGAGTCTTCCTCTTGACATCACATAGTTCCAAATATTTATAAAAAAGTATACATCACACCCCGTTAGGTTTTTGGGTTTGAGATACACATTTTCCTGATGTCACTTATAATAACCACAGGACCAACAAAGATTAAAACATGCCTTGCACAAAGTATCGGTGACACATATTGTCTCATGATAATTCATAATAAGAGCCATGACAACAACATATTGCAACCTAAAACTAATGGGAGAAGAAGGCAAAGTTTTGAAAACATGAACAACATGGTCAAAAGTAACCAAACCATGATTGTGACTTGAGAATTCCCAGTTTAAGTAAAACATAATGATGAATATGTAAATCAAAGGTTTCACTTTAAAATCCCTACACAAGTGCTAGAAACCCCTTATGTAATCCTGAGTAAAAAGATAAGTTTATGAAGGATCCAAAAACATACCACCAACAGATGATGCTTGAATGAAGTAAAGGGAAATTGCAACCCATACTTTCAAAAAGTAACATATTACATATGAAAACTAATTCCAAGGTACCGACCACCTATATGGTTCTCTGGGAAAGAGATAATGACAACCCATTCAAGCGGGTTCCCTAAGTGCGATCGGGGATTAAATGAATACAACCTATCTAGGTGAGAATAAACTAAATATGACTCAAGATATACAAGGTCAATGATGTCCCTCATCCATTCCATTTCAGGAGGAGTAACAAGACTATCATTGGGCTATCTATTGGGAGAGAATATGAAGATGAGAAGGTCTAGGAGGGGGTTGAATAGAACTGTCCCTTTCAAACAAAATTAAAAATATATTACTTTTTACAAAATTAGAGTTAAAAGTGCATAGGAAAAATGTAATGTGCTGAAGATAAAACGTAACAGATGTATCAAAATATATATGTTTCCTCATAATCATAGGAACATTGATTCAATCAAAATCATGATACTAGGGAACTTGAAGTTACTTTGACATGAAATTTAGATCCAATGACTTAGAGATGGTACAATCATAATTCAAGAAGTGAATGTTCAACAAACTAAATGCATCACAAACATGTACTAATAAGATAAAAAAAACTATAAGCAAGATTTAGTTCTAGATGAAATTATAATGATGAACAATAACTAACATACACGATAATATGCAATAAATTTAAAGAGATAAAGAGAGAAAAAAAATGTACACTAGATATATAGTGGTTCATCAATTCGTCCTCACTATGCCTACTCCACTCTTAGATGGTTTTCACCATCGAAAATTGCAACGTCTTCTAATGTTTTTAAAGTTAAAGATACAAGTATTTTGGTACAACGAATATTATCAATTCAAACACTAACAACCCAATGATTTAGCCAACGTGGATTTAAAACAATAATACTTCCTATTGATTAAGATTAATCAAAGGCTAAGTACTGATCAATCATGGATGAAATCTTCTTTTACATGCCTTTGCTAGGTCATATATTGGTAACAAGTCGAAAAAAACATTATCAGACCCAAATTGTCACAAACATAATTTTTTTTAAGGACATAGCCCATTTAAGGCATAGTCACAAAAAATTAAAGAACTTAAATAACCAACAAAAGAAAAGTAGTTACCCTCCCTTAGAGGATGGATGAAGCATGTAAATGAGCCACTAATAATGAATGAGATCTCTCTTATTGATTAGCCATCAACAAGTTGAATTGTCTCCCAAATTGACCCACCTTATGTCAAAGTCAATTGCATATATGATGTGGAAAACTCAAA
This sequence comes from Lathyrus oleraceus, assembly GCF_024323335.1. Lineage (NCBI taxonomy): Eukaryota > Viridiplantae > Streptophyta > Magnoliopsida > Fabales > Fabaceae > Lathyrus > Lathyrus oleraceus. Next base: position 133,365,402 of record NC_066579.1, read on the forward strand.
CCCATCATCAGGGTAAAGAACAAACAGGCAAGTTAAAATAAGTTTAAAAAAAATCAAAGATAATTTCTTTTCAAAGAAGATAAATCGCAAAAAGTATGTCAAACATAATAACATAAAAGTAAAATTAGGGTAAAAACACCACAGTTGAACTCAAATCAATTAGAATATAAAATAATCAAAACAATTATGAATATCAGATACATGAACCTAAATGAACAATTATTTAGTCCTTTCATTTATACAATCTTAATAAACATCCATATGTTTAGTCTCAAGGTGGACTCCTGGATTCTAAGCGTCAATCTGCACAATAGAATTTTCAAATTTCTAAGCACAAATTGCATTTATATCCCCTCATAATCAATTAGAAAGTTTGGTAAGGTCGATGTTCTCTACATTCATGGTTCGATCTTTTCAACCTCATGAAGTCTGAGTGTCGCTCTGATATGTAACACAGGGACTGAATAACTTTGATTTTCGGGTGATCATGAGATTTATTAGATTAATTTCCTTATCCTTGAGTTTGAGTTATATTAATCATGATACATTTTAGTTGAACATGTTTTTGAGTTTCACTACTTTATTCTAAAATTTTGAGAAGGAGGTTTTATGAGAGAGATGTGACACCCTTGCTGAATAAATAAGTATTTTGGTATGATTTTATTTAAATCAGGGTTTTTTAGGGTTTAGGATGTTACAGTAATTGTCGCTCCAAATTGGGAACTTCCCTTTGAGCTAATGTGTGACGTGAGCGATTACGCGGTAGGAGCAGTTCTTGGTTAACGCCACGAGAAATGTTTTCATGTTATTTACTAATCTAGTTAGGTTTTAAAATAAAATCAGGTGAATTATACCACCACCAAAAAATAATTACTATCCATAGTATTTGCATTGGAAAAATTTAGGGCATATCTAATTAGTTTGAAAGTTGTGACTTTTACAGATCATGTATAGTTGAAATACCTTTTCAACTAGATATTCTAAGCCGAAGCTACTCTAATGGATATTATTAATACATGAGTTCACCTTATAAATAAAAGTTAAAAAAGTTGTTGAAAATGTTGTAGTTGTTCACTTGTCCATGTTGGACAATAAGGAAGTAACTCGAAGAGAAAAGAAGATAACATAAGAGTTTCTAAAATGAACACTTGATGGAAATTAGTGAACAAACTTAATTTGCTAATATGGCCAATTATGAAGCTACACAAAGTCTTATGAAAGAATACACATGGTAACAGAAGAAACAATTCTACAATGAGGCTAACCACTATTTATGGGATGAGCCTTATTTGTTTAAGATTAGTGTTGACGGTCTAATTTGCAGATGTGTTGCATGTAAATAAGTTAGAAACATTACGTGGCATTATCATAGCTCAGCTTATGGAGACCACCATAGTGGTGAACAAACAACATTGAAGGTACTTCAAAGTGGATTATGGTGGATAACTTTATTCAAAGATTGTAAGTCTTATGTGCAAGAATGTCTCGAGTGCCAGAAAATAGGTAACATTTCAAAATGAGACGAGATTCCTCTTAATGGTATAATAGAGGTAGAACCCTTTGATTCTTGGGGAATTGACTTTATGGTTCCTTTTCCACCATCTAGATCTCATGTTTACATTTTTGTTTGTTTAGATTATGTAGCCAAATGGGTTAAAGCCATAACTTGTGTTGTTAGTGATGCCAAAGTTGTTTCTGATTTCTTGAAAAAGAATGTTTTTGCTAGGGTTGGAGTCCCTAGAGTCTTGATTAGTGATGGGGGAACATTTAAGTAATAAATACTTTGAAGGTGTGTTGTAAAATTACAATATGAAATATAAATTATCCAAACCTTATCCCCCTCAAACTTATGGACAAGTTGAAGTGTCAAATAGGCAGATAAAACAAACCTTGGAGAGGACGGTTGCTACATCCAAAAAAGATTTGGCAAAGAAGTTAGATGACGCTCTCAAGGAGTATATGACAACATTTAAGACTTATCTAGGATTATCCCCGTATCAATTGGTCTATGGGAAGGCTTGCCAATTACAAGTCGAGATTGTTGAAGCTAGGTGAGTTAGAAGAGATGCGACTGAGAGCTTATGAGAATGTTGTAATCTACAAAGAGAGAACCAAAAGATATCATAATAGGAACCTAATAAGAAGAGAATTTAAAATAGGGAAAAATGTTTTTCTATACAACTCTCAATTGCGGTTGTTCCTAGGTAAGTTGAAGTCTAGATGGTATGGTCTTTGTATTGATAATAAAGTGTTTGTGAATGGTGTTGTAGAAATACAAAATACTAGAGATTCTCACACTTTTACTGTGAACTATCAAAGGTTGAAAATCTATATAAGAGGTGAGATACTAGTTGAGAATGTGTCTCTGATACTCGTAGATCCTTAGAAGAAAAACTCAATCTAATAACTTTAAATAAGCGCTTAATCAGAGGAAACCCATCATAAAAGTTTTTATTTTAGTCGCAGTTTCAATTCCAGGTTATTTCGTTTGATAGTGTTTTATTTTGTAGTATGTTGTTTGATGAAGAGTTTTCAGAAAAGTAGAAAAAAGATAAAGCATAAAAAAATTGGAGAAAGAAAGAGTGAGCTAGTGTAATTCTCGCGGCCATGATGCTCTCATCATGGGCACGTTAAAGTTGCATTGTGATTATGTTAGATCTCATTTTAGTTGCAATATAACCGTTATAGAGAGACATTGGATTTTTTTACCGTTGAGTATTGGGATCATGATACCCTTCATTGAGATTGCGATGGATCTATTATAGGAACTATAAAATTCCATTTGAGCAAACTTTTCCATACAACACTTTTTTCTACTCCTCCTCTGCACCTAAAACTCTCTAAATTTCAATCTCATCTCAATTTATTTGCATTATTTTGTTGTTTTTGTGTCTATCTTTCTGCAGAAAAATGACACCTAAAAGAGGTCGTGTTTCTCATGCGACAACATCATTTGCACCAACCAAGAAAGATGCCATGGTTTTTTCAAACTAACAGTTTCTCTTGCAAGTTAATGCAGACAAATATCTCAAGGTCAAAGACTACAAAGTGGTAAGCAAAAGGGATTTTGATTATGAAAAATTAGCCGATTATGAGGAATTGGTGCGATGTTGGAAGAAAGAGGATGAATGAGGTTTAATAGTTTGATTCAGGTAACCAAAAAATCTACCGGGTTGGAATTATTTACTAATGTTGCTTATCATTTTCACATAGATTACAAATATTACATATCATGTAAACACATTGACTATAGACCTTATGTTATTAATTATTTAGAACCAAAAATGCACATTTATTTTTTATAGATTTTACGTCGGATATTATACCTAATTTTATTAAACCGAGATAAAAACTCTCTAATTTTTTATTCCTTTTGGAACCAAAAAAGACGCCTTATTTTTTATAGATTTTACATAGGATACCTCGGTTTTTAGTAAAATCGAGATAAATACTCTCGAAATCTTTTATTCACTCGAAGTTAATGTTAAGTCTAGATCATTCTCTTTTTGAGCCCTAGAGAATGAAATAACACCATTCTTATCCAAGAAGGAAGGAAGCTCGAACCAACACTTTTCTTTACAAGTCTCTCATCACATTTCTGGTATGTACAAGTTCTCCATTACCTGTGTTCTTATTGTTGCCATCGTAGTTGTTGTTATTATTATTTTGAGACTATCTTGTTATTTATTATTTTGTTGGTTGCGTACTATTTTTATTTTATTTTCATAAGCTTTATGTGATTATGGATCATAGTTAGATGAAAGCCAATAGATTAAGTAAAAAATATGATAATGAATTTATACAATTTCTTGATTTCGCTGGAAAAAACTTCCTAGAAATAATGGGATTTTTTGGTGTCCTTGTAAAAAATGCTTTAATGCAAAAAAACATCCAAGAGATGTTATATTCAATCATTGTAGTTGTGATGAAATTATTCAAAATTACACGAAATGGGTATGGCATGGTGAAGTCACAAAAAAGAGACCTTTGTCGCATACAATTGAAGATGATGAATTTATGAATGATACTCCAGAAGATATGATTCTTGATATTGGAGTAGATGCTTTCAAGAAAGATAATATGGTAGATACTTTACAAAGAGACATGAAAGATTCGTTGTATCCGAGATGTAAAAGTTTTACAAGAATTTCAGTTGTGTTAAGACTATTTAATCTTAAGGCAAGAGGTGGGTGAACAGATAAGTATTTTACTGAATTGCTTGAATTGTTGAAAGAAATGTTACCTGAAGGTAACACGTTACCGAACCATAGTTATGAGGCCAACAAGATATTGTATCCAATGGGTTTGGACTATGTCAAAATACATGCATGTCGTGATGATTGCATCTTATATAGGAAAGAGTTTGAAAATTTGAAGGAGTTCCCGGGGTGTGGGGAATCACGCTACAAGCAGAAGGACAATGATGTTGATGACGATGATAGTTTAACTAGCAAGGGTGTTCCTTACAAGGTGATGTGGTACCTACTAATAATTCCAAGGTTTAAGAGATGGCACGAAGAATACTAGATGGCATGCAGATGAAAGAATGTGTGACAAAAAACTGAGGCTCTTGTTTATGGAAACTCTGCGCCTTTTTAAGCCAACCTGATTTAAATGTTTATATTCGATGTTTAACCAATTTGAACCTAAGCCATTTCTTTCAGTGACACGGCTTGTTATATAGCCATTTGACCTTTCTACCATCTTTGGAGTTAGGTAGAAAGTTTAATTTCCTTTTCTTATGCAAAGAAAATAAAGAAGTTAAAATGACTTCTTCAAAAAATATTTGAGAAGAAAATGATGAATGAAGAAGATCAATAAATTGAATTCTCTTGTACCGGTTGATCATGTAAAAGAATATTATGAAAGGAACATGGTAACATAAGGAAAAGTAGGTACATAAATCCAAAGTTTTAAGCCTATTATCCTAAATTATCCTATCCCTACATAAGGCATATTACAACCTTGAAAAGATCTCAAAAGTCTGTGTTTAAATATGACTCTGGCCGACTTTGCTAGAAATTCTGCAAACTCATTGTAAAGTGCTTTTGTATGTGATTTTGTGATTACTATGTAGAATTGGGTGAACAAAGATGAGATGAGAGATAAGATGAGTACTTGTGATGTTGGAATAACCTTTCAAAATTATTTGGATAAAAGCAGGGAACATACGTGTTGATCAGAAAATATAGAAATGTGATGTTCGTTGATTAGGGTAAGCATTTTATTTATGATGAAATTTTCAATTTATATGCAAGTAACTTGAGGACAAGAAACAAAGTAAGTTTGGGATTGTGATGACACTCTATCATTACATAATATTTTCGAGTATTTTCGACAGGATCTGTGGAGTTATGAGCAAAAACCAAGCAAAAATGATGAAGAAGTGAGAAAAATTGCAAAAGAGGAAGAAAATGGGACTTAGAAACAATTAAGAGAAAAAAAAAAGAAGTTTCAGCCCCTGGGTTTATCGCTACCGCAATGCTTTAATTATGGGAACGATAAGCACATATCGCGATTGCGATGGTACCTAACACGACTACGATTATACTTTTTTCTGACACGAAATTACAACTTTAAAAGAAGATTTTGCTACTTTTTTAGGGGTTCTTAATTATATGCGAGAAAATGTCGGCAATGAGTACTTTGTGATGACTTTAGAGAGCTTTGGAGAAATTGGAGATATAATTTTTCATTGAATTTCATGAATTCTTCTTATAAATTCATCGTAATTCTTTGTTTGACTATGGGTAACTAAGCTAGTTTTGATTAGATCTTTAGAGATGAACGTAATTGTACTCTATTGGATCATATTAATGTTTGAGATTATTTGAATGCTTTTATTTTATAATTATTACTCAATTATTCTTTTTCTTACAACTATTTGTGTGTTGATAAGCGTGCAATGTTGTTTTAGATGAGTAAGGATTATTGATCGTAAGTCTATCGATCTGAATAAGAATAATTGTTCAACTTAGTAATTATCAGGGATAGATAATTATAAGTTATGGCTAGTCAATTAAAGAACATAAAACGCCTAATTTTATTTTGAATTCGTGTAAGGAATTATGGAGTCGTAGTCTTAATTAATGAGCCGCACACCAAGGAATTGAGTGAAGTTGTCTTGTTAATTTGTCGTGTGATTATAGAAAAATTGTTATTCAAGTAATACACATTCATTAACAAAAATAATTCGGGGATCCGAATAAAGATCTAAATATTCTTCGTTATTGGAAACTCTAATCCAAGTTATTATTGTACTTATTTTCCATACCAATCATTATTGAAAACCCCCCATTTATTTTACTTAAATCGCATGATTATCACTTTGTTCAAATTTGAAATCCTTGTTGAGACAAATTTAATTTTATAACTTCGACAATATTAGTACTTTCTAAGAAAGGCATCAACGACGTTTAAGGACTCAAAAAGTAAGGAGTAGACTAACAATGATGTCCCTAGTTAGAAGAAAAGACACGAGGGCGTGGATGACAACCTCCTTAACAACAAGTATAGTACCACAAACCAACCTACACAAACTTCTCATTGGCCCTCTTATGAAGTAGACATAGTAAAATGTGTCGATAGTCAAATAAAGGTCCATATAGGACTTGCATCCCCGAGACAACTCTTCCCACTAAGTTATTAAGAACAAATCACAACTTGGCTTTATGGTTCCTAACTTAGGAGGCTACTAGTTTGTTCTAGATCAAGGCCCAATACAATTTGATTTGACCTAGTAAGATATCCATATAGGAACCAAAGCCAAAGACTATCAAATCCATCCAACAGTTCTCAATAGATCCCTTCTGAGATAAGCACATTTGAATAAAGTATAAAGATTGAGGAACACACAATAACCATATCCTAGCAAATTAGAAGAAAGAGGTTGAGACATCAATAAGGATTATCGGATCTAAAGATCAAAAAATACTAACATCACTATCTAAAGTCAAGTTGAAATAATCAGTCCTTTAGAATAGTTATCTATGAGAAGGTTCTAACAGTGCATTACCCTAGGCGGACCTGCAATTAAAAGGAGCAGAGTTGTCAGATCATACTTTGGAGGATCCTATGACATTTATTATTTCTTATAACTATTCAAAGCAGAAGATTCTAGGCCCATAAGTACATTAGAACCTACTATAAAATTCTAACTAAGACGACAAATCAAGGTATATATTATTCTATCCCTAAAACCTCTCAGTTTTGAACGCCATTAATCCAATGATCATATTATTTGCAAGTACTTTGTCTTCAAAGTGGAACATCAAGACATCATACCTTCATCATAATTGACCATAGAGTCTAAGTTTACTCCCTCTTTTATGAACTAGATAAATATTTCTAAGACCAATCATTAAACCTAAATATATTTGTCACAACAATGTATTTATTCACAACTGAACCAGACAACCTATTGTATTTAACACACAAGGGACCCCAAACAACATCTCCAACCATAGCTCGAGCTAAAAATAAGTATTAGTATCAATACCAAATATTTAAAATAACTTTTTAAAAAAATGACTTTCCCCAACTCCAACAAACCATCATCAAAACTTAAGATATTCCTCCACCAAATTGAATTCAATTGTAAATTCAATTAAGATCCTTTAGGCAACCATATTACCCATCCTTTTATACCACTAATTTCCCCATTAAATTATGTAAACACTAATATGTATAACGACCCGTAAAATCACGCAAATCACAATTACAACACACTACGATCCATTTATATTAACGAACCTTACGCACTTTATCACCCCATTCTCCAATACAATTAAAAAAAAAATCAATTTTAAAGACAATGTATAAAATGTCTTAAAGAAAGAAAGAAACTAAACCAGTATGGTAGACATTAAAACTTTAATGAAAATAACGAAGCCACCTATTTATCAAAATCTGATTTGTGCATAAGATAATCAATCACAAAATTCTTTCAACGATTGAATTCCAAAAAAGGAAGACATAAACCATCTTTTTTGAACCAACAAAACCACACCCAAAGTACATTATATAAATGAACCAATAACCAAATCAAAGATGGACATGGGCCTAAAGAATCCAACCATTGTGATACTCAAAACAAACAAATAATGTTATGGGCCTAACCACTAGGACAAATAGTACCCACACCCCTACAAATTGTCTTTGAAATGTGAAGTGTGAAATATGCTCTTGTATTTATTAGTGTAATAAAAGAGGTACGGAGACCCATACATAAGCACTTGCACTGCTTTCTCTATCACTAATTAGACAGAGCTGTGATCCTTGGAGAACAATTAATGTCATTTTGAGAGGTTCTTAAATCCAATTTCTAAAACTTGTATAATTGAAAAGGACTAGTAGTTGTATATGTCAGATCTATAAATAATATGGACATGTTTATTGACAATTTTTTATAACCCAATCTACCTGTTTGTGGACCTCTTTCAAATCATGGGCCACTAAATCTAAGACTACTCACACCTTTCAATTACTTCACCTTATTCACTTTTTCATTTATTTATAAAGAAAACTCGGCATGTAGTCGGATAATATGAAGATTAATTTATATATCTATTAATAAAAATGCTCAATTAAAAAAATTAAAATATATATATATATATATATATATATATATATATATATATATATATATATATATATATATATATATATATATATATATATATATATATATATATATATATATATATATATATATATATATATGAATTGATTTATTTTAAGTTGTTGATTTATAAATATCAACTTATTTATATAAATAAATATTGTGGACATTATTAAAGATAAGGTTTATCATAATCACTTTTATAGGCTATTATTTAGGTTGTTATTTCTTTTCTCTTTTTATCTCTTATGTTAGTTAGTTTGTTACTATTTCTTAGGTCCAATAGCTTATATAAACGACCAATTGCAACCTTTATTTTATGGGAAACATAGATGAAGAAATCTCTATAGTTAATCTTCAATATGGCATCCGAGCACGACGATCCCGATGATGACTAATCTGCGCAAGAACCTCAATCCACCATCATCCCACACAACCTTGCATACACTATGAATAATTCTGATAACCTAGGAATCCCTCTTGTTTCTTCAACCTTGAATGACAACAATTACTATACAAGGCTTCAAACCATGAAAACCGCTCTACGCGCGAAGGTGAAACTCAGTTTCTTTGATGGTTCTATCAAGAAACTTGGCCGCAATTCTGCAAATTTTTCCAGCTGGGAGAAAGCAGATTCCATGGTCATGGCATAAATTATCAATGCGATTGATCCAAATCTGCATGGAAGCATCTCGCACGCATCAACTGCCCGCGAAATTTGGATTGATCTTGAAGAAAGATTTGCCCAGATCAGCACACCACACATTCATTAGTTATGGCGCACCATATGCCTTATACAGAAAGATTCTGACATGAGTATAACAAAATATTACACAAAATTCAAGAGCTTTTTCGACGAACTTGATGAACTCCAGCCGATACCGGAGTGCAACCGTGGAGCCTCAAAATCTTTAACCAAAAGAGATGATGAACAACACGTGCATCTATTTCTTGGTGGTCTTGACAACGATCAATTTGCTCAAATCAAGGACATCATCCTCAACTCCGATCCCCTCCCACCGCTGCGACGCATTTTCAACCATATACAACGAGAGGAATCACGGTTAACAACTGATACAACAAGAAGTGTTAACACCAATAGAAGTCCAGTTTTTCACTTTTTCAAACATGACAAATCAAAATGGCGCAATACCCAAAAGTCAAGTGTGATCATTGTGGTAAAAATGGTCATGTCAAAGAAAAATGCTTTGAAATTTTCGGTTATCCTGCATATTGGGAAACCAGAAGAACTCCAAGAAGAGATCACAGAGCATCAGTTGAAAAACATGATTTTGCAGATGGTTCAACATCAAGGCATGTTTTACATGGCACTCGCACCAAAAATCCAGTTCCTCCTCTCAATAACATGAGCGGTAATGTACATTCAACTCATACATGGATATTTGATAGTGGTGCATCTCATCACATGACTTATTTACCATCTATTTTGCATAATACTATAGTTAATCCTGAATAGACATCAAATCTTATATCCGTAATTTATATGTAATTAATTCAACTAATATATAGATGATCAATTTACATTCACTCAATTCAATTAATATAATAGATGAGCTATCCTACCCACCCCTCCAAATTTATCAATTGATTCAACACATAATTATAGACATCAAATTTATTTCTAAAACTTAGAGAATAACACTTCTAAAATTCGGGTCTTCACCACCAAACCAACCGGTAGATATTCATCTTATTCGTCCTTAATTCAAATTGTAATTTTCATTTCTTGAAATAGAAATTGTCTTGTTTTATTAAAATTATTTTTAGGTCCCAAACTAGATATTCAAATCTTATTTTACATCCTCGTACTTTAAGATAGATCAAATAGTTATACACTTTTATGAAAATATAACTTTATAAGATTTACTAGTACATTTATTTAAAATATAATTACATATTGTAAATAATTTGAATATCGTAATGTTTAATTTTGATCGAACAACTACAACCTCTCTAATCATTTTTAAATTTTTTTTTTATATAAAATTTGATAACCATAATAAGAATTATGATTTCTTACACATGTTTTAAAGATATTTTTACCACAGTTTCAAATTTTTATTATAGAAAAATGAGCTAAGAATTTTAATATTTAACAAAATATAAATATTTTCATATGTTTTATATTATTTGATGTTTATATTAAATGAGACAATTATATGGTCTATAATATAAACATTATAATGAAAATGAACTTCTTGGAGCATAACATTATTCATTGTAGTGATATATTTATGAAGGTCTTAAACAAGGGCAACTTCTAAGTCCCCGTCTAAAGTGATGTCGCCCAAACGACATCCTCACAGAACATGGGGCTCACCTTTGGAACAGATGACATGTATAATACCATTATCTTCCGTTAGGTTCCTGAGAGGGAGTTAATAGTCCTCCCTAATTACGAGGGATCGATTGCTGCCCATGAGGGTTTCCTAAATTCTAGACCCGAAAAAACTCTATCAATACTTCTTTCTAGGGGGAGAAGATAAATTCTAATTTATACCTTTATACCTAAGCATTAGATAAATTTTCAGAGTCTCTCACCTCACGTGACTAGGTCCTCTAAACCATCATATAAGACTTCTCGCCGCTGTGGAAAAATCCTAACCTTCATACAATATAATTTACCTACTAAGATCTCTGAGTACCCTTTCTCTTGTACGGGTAACATGCACATATGTACTTTTTTATCAATACAATGGTGCCCACCGTGGAGCTCCTCTAAAACTAATAATGCCCACACTTTTTTCATTACAATCACCATACTCATTGTTACCATCCACTCCTAAACCTAGCCTCCCTCGACCATGGTTAACATGAGAGCTTCATCCCCTACACCAGAAGGTACCAACAGTAGTGGTGAGGTCGACACACTAGCGGTGATGCATGTTGCCATGGACGAACTACGTCGCCAGTACCCGACACTATAGGACAGTGTCCACAACATCAGATAACGCCAACATGAGTCCAATCCCCCGAAGGAAATGGAAGAGCTGGATCCCTAACCACTTTCAAACAGGATATGGGGAGCTCCTGTCCTCGAGGGATTTAAACCTATTTTTTTTGTCCAAGTTTAATGAGCGTAGTGATCCTTACGAACGTGTCACCTCCATCAACATACAAATGATTATCATAGGAGCGCCTGACTCACTGAAGTGCAAGATGTTATGTGGCACTTTCAATAACGCCGTCTTACGATGGTATATGGGTCACCCCTGTGCCAACATTCAACTATCACGAACTGGTAAAGAAACTTGTAAACCAGTTCACTACCAGTTGTCACTGGAAGATGTCCACCACCTACCTGTTCAACATACGACAAGGTCCATCAGAGTCACTGAGGTATTATCTTGTCCAATTTAACGAAACCACCATTAGGGTCATCCCATCAAACCAAGATATTTTTTAGCGGAGTTCCATAATGGAGTCAAGGATGGACACTTCAATGAGTCTCTCACCTAGAAGTCAATGCTTTCGTTGGTGAAAGTGTTCACTGGAGAAGAATGTTATACAAAGGGTGAGGAGATCAACACCAAAAAGAAGGCGTAAGATGTCAAGGAGCGTGTTCCCAACGCCGAAGTTTCACACCACCAGAGTAAGAGTAATTACACCTCCCCCATTAAAGACAAAATTGTGTTCAAGAGAATAATCAAGACAACAAAGAGTTTCAAGCCTATGAACATTCGTCATGAACATATTTGACACAAGGTTCTTCACCTACACAACATTCTCATGCCTCTAGCTCTGAAGGAGAATGTGATGGATTTAAAGGTAGTGTAAATACAATAAAGGGGGGTGTCATACCCTAATTTTTAACCCTAAGATCCCATATCTCATTTGCATCTTTTGCATACAAGCCAGGTAATATCTTGGTCCTCCCCTCTATTCATCTTTGGGTTTGCTCCTTATAGGGATCATCAAGAACTTTTTTGTTTTAACTTTGTGTTTATTTGATTCATTTCTTATCTAATCACTTATATAAATACCAAAAATATTTCTTGTTTATCTTAAGTTTACTGTGCAAGGTAGGGCTACTCAAGTCAAAAGCATCTCAAAGTTTGGTGGCCTACTTCTCAAGAAAGTCAAAGATTCATGTGTTTATTTACATGCCTTCTTCAACAAGAAACTTCAAGCTTTGAACAATCTAACCAAGAGGCAATCAAGGGCACCTTATTTTGAACTCATATCATCACCCATGTGCTTTGGAATGCAAGGAAAGTCCAAGTGCACAAGCTTGTTCCAAAGGGTTTGACCTAAGAGTCAATACTTTGAAGTCAAAGTTCCAAGGATCATAACTCCTTCAATTCTCAAAAAATTTAAGTGACCCTTTTTGCATATGAAGTTTCTTAACATCCTCTACAACGTCTCTTTACATGACAAGAGCCAATTATACTTGTAGGATCATCAAAAGTTTGGAGACATTATAGGTCATTTGTGGACTTAGTGAAATTTGACCTATTTTCAAGTGACTTTTTGCCAACTTTGAAAGATCATAACTTCTTCAATTTTCAACATATGAAGCTGATTCTTTTTGCATAATGTCATTTGTGATGCCATATACAAGTTTACTTCAAGGACTAAAGTCAAATTATGCTTGGAAGACCATGGAACTCATTGGGACATTACAGGTCATTTTCAGCCATGGAACACTCAAATTTTTCTAAGTTATAGAACCAGTATTTTATGCCAACTTCAACACACCATAACTTTATGCTCAAGCATCCAAATTCAACCTTTCTTGTCTCATTGTCATCTTGGACATGATGTTAACACGTTACAAAAAGAATGGGATTAAAAAGCGTCTTGAGTAGGATGCCCCATTAAGTTGAACATGGTGACTTGAAATTGAAGAAATCACCATTGCCCGAAATTTGATCATGACTAAACTCAATTCCAAGCCAAAAGCAAGTGTTTTGGTCCTAAACATGTTTAATCAAACTTCCAGAAGTTAATTGACACTTAAAATGCATTATTTGGCAGAGTTTTGTGGAGTTTCAAGTCACACTTTTCACACACTTGGATCAAATTCATTTTGCACGAATTCAGCATCATTCCACGCGTATTTGGATCCAATTACATTTCCTATAAATAGAGGAAGCTTTTGCCTTAATTTGAAAGCTTTGGAGAGCCAAAAAAACCTGTTACAACTTGAAGTTTTTTCCAGAAAATTCAACTATCGTGTTTTGAGTTTCAGCCTGTTTCAATCCATTTTCTTGATTCTATTAGCTCCATCAGCATCCTCTGAAACTTTTGCAACAATTCCCAAGCTCTGAGACCTTCTGAATCGCTCCAACCAGATTGAGTTTCATTAACTTCTGATCACTATTTGGACAAGGTAGTTCTGAGCATCATTTGAACTCAAACAAGTTACCACAATGTAGTCCTGCACTCTCTGATGATTTTCGCTAACTTATTTGGTGTTGATTGATCATGTTCATCATTTAATTTTTATTTTCGTGTTTTGCTTGTTTATGAAATTTCTTTGAAAATCCCTTTGCTTAGTTCACATAAATGAAATTGCAACATAAGGTTGAATTCAGGATGAGAAGGGGATCACAATGGTGGTGATCCCGTGTCTTGAAGTTACCAAATGATGAAACTCCAGTGAGAGCTCATCGGAGAAGATGACCAGAGTATTTCTCAAGTGGTCTGAGTTTGGACCAGACACGTTGGCATTATGAAATGTTTTGATTGGTCAAATTCAAATTGGATCCTATGTTTGGCTTGCAGCGTGTTCCATCGTGTCTCTCATCATTTAGAGTGTTAGATCTGCCACGTCAATTAATGAGGCGTGATCCAACGATCCTGGTTTTTTCTGATTTTAATTCTTTTTCTTTTATTATTAGATTGCTTTTTCATTAAAAATTTATAGTAATTTCATTTTTTATCCAAAAAATCCCCAAATAATTTCTAAAATTCTCTTTTATTTTTCTTCATCTGATTTTATTTTTTCACATTTTATTTCATTGATTTTCTATTTTTCATGAATTTTCTCTTTTCTCCTTTATTTTAATTGGTTTAAAAAATACTTTTCTTCATTTTTTCAATTCTGAAAATTTTATTGTATGTTTCTCATTTTATTTACAACCTTCCATAATTTTCTTGGCCATTTATTTGGTGTTTTGAAGGACTTTGTAGATTTTCCATTTTATTTTCATTTTAAAAGTTATTTAAAAATATCTTTTATGCATTTTTATTTCATTTAATTTCATTTTTAATTTGTTTGACCTTGTGGATTTCTGTTGGCCTTGGATCATGATAATTTTGACTTCAAGTCTCATCAAACTTAATGGATCTTGGGTGTTGATGGGGTGAAAACCCTAATTCACCAAAATGGATGATTTATTTTGATGATGACTTGATCACATTTGTGATTCAATTTAGGTGTGACTTCTTTTGTCCCCTTTCATCTTCATCCCTTTCTAAGTGATCATGAATCATTTAAGGTACTTTGGATTGATGCATAAGTTTGTCCAAAGTGTCATGAAATGTGGATTGAAGTAATAGACCATCCTCCTAGCCTTTGTGCTTGATCATCCTCTTTCATTTTCTTTTCTTGTATGGCATAGCTTTGGGAGGATGATTTACATATCATTTCTCTAGCATGTATTAACACAAACATTATTATTGACCAACCTCATATAGTTATGACTTCTACATAAGTCCAATTACGACTGCTTAACATAGCGTTAAATTTGTCCCAAAAGCAATGACATTTTTATAAGTGAGATTGTAAGTCTCCTATTCCTCATGGTATTGTATGAAAAATTTGCTCCTTTTCCATTTGTGAGAGCTAGTGGCATACTTGTTGATTTTATCCAAGTTTGATCCCTTCTTATAAATGATGTATAAGGTTCATATTTTCATGCTTGTGAGTGGATAGTTGAGTGTTCTCCAAAAAGTGACCAAAACATCTTTTCATCTTTGATTACTAACATCATTTACTAACAATTTACTTATATTAACTTTTACTTAAAAGCCATTTACCTTTATGCCTTTACTTTTTATCTCATTTACTTTATATTTTATGTTTAGCATTTCCTATCATATTGTTGTGTGATTATATTATTTTGTTCTTTGACCATTTGGATCTTTCTTTTGATAATATTGTAAAGAAGACACTAACAACAAACCTAAAAAAGGAAGCTTGCTACTCCTAATTCATGTACTTGTGATTACTATCTTAGGCATCTTTGTTAGTACCTTAGGATTGACATTAATTTTATAAAACAAATAATGTAATCACCTCTATTGTTTTAATATGTTGGGTTGAAGAAATTCAACATCTGGACCAACATGTCATGTACGATGTCACGACATCGTGACTGTGACATCGCGCATGTGTATAAATCTGGCATGTGCTAGCTAATGTAATATTCTAGGATTAGTTAGGATATTTGGTGAATATCCTAACTTCTTTGTGGAGGTCTTAAAGACTCAATCAGAATATACAGTTTCTAAATATGGAGATATATATGGAGATATTTTAGGAACTAAAAGATTGAAGACCTTGATTGTAGCAGAAGTTTTCTGCTGACTTTGTAACAGCAAAGAAGAAGTGTGCTGCGATTTCTGAAGGCCCAAATTCAGTTGGGTGCTTAGGTTATAAATAGCATATTGTAACCTAGGTTTTAGTGTGCCTCAAACAATGTTAAAATTAGGGGTATGTATGAGGTAAACCTCCCAACCTGTGGGAAGGTTACCATGTGTGTCTCAGTGCTCAAAGCATGAGATTATCTGTAACTCAAAGCTTGTAGGTAAGAGTAGTTATGGTCTTGAACGAAGCTGTGAAGCAAGTTCAAGCTGTTTAGCATTACTTTGAAATTGTAGTGATAGGAATGGAAACTGGTGGTTTCTATCTAGGAGTTCCTAGATATAGATTGCATTGGGTAGGGATTAAGTGAAGAGTTGTAAACGGGGGAGTTTAACTCTGAATTAATACTGCTGATAGTGGATCTTCGTCCTGGCTTGGTATGCCCCCAGAGTAGGTGATGTTGCACCGAACTGGGTTAACAATTTCCTGTGTTTGTTTTTTCCTTCTGCATGTTATAATCTTGTCTATTATAACTCAGCATGTATTTCAGTCGGTTTATCAAGAGAATAACAGACCTGGTACATAGCATACTGTTTGAATGTCAATCAGAATATTTTGACATTCATCATTGACAGCATATACTGAATAATAGGCAGGTTGGTTTTTCTGCTTCAGTTCAGTATGTATCTCAATCTGTTTATCAAGGGAATAATAGACCTGGCATAAGGCCATTGTGTAAATGTCAATCTGGATTTTTTGACATATACTACTGTAAGCTGATATTGAAGTATATAGTGGTTGGTCTGCTACAGTACAACATTTAGCACAGTCTGCTTTCAGGAAAATAACAGACTTAGCATATGGTATATGTTCTGGTCGTAAACTGAATGTTGTGACATTCATCCCTGACAGCATATGCTAAATTGTAGAATGGTTAGTTTTTCTGTTTCAGTATTTTTCTCAGGCTATTCTTCAGGAATCCAACAGCTGAGCTAAAATCCAGGAAACTAACAACTGAGCTACAATTAATGAACCTAACAAATAGCCTATTTGTTAGTACCCTAATATGTGGAAATTAGGGTAACTTGTTTAACCTTTATATTAGGAAATACGAGTACAAGGCCAGCAAACTGTAATGGTGTAACAGGTGATGTTCAAATCAATATTGAGACATCATGCTGATAATTGTGCAGGCTCAACAAAAGTAAGTGCTATGTTTGATCTCTGTTGTGTCTTTGTACCAGATGGACAGAACTGGGTGTTCTTCCATTCTATGGTGATATAGTAGCAGATGTCATGACATCTGTGAATGTGTGCATATTAGTACTGGGTTTTAATTTGTGTAACTGTCTTGCTGTATTAGTAACAATGTTGGATCAGATGTCATGACTTGGAGTAGAACATCTGAACTCTAACTACACCAGAATTTCAATTGGTATCAGAGCGGGCATCCTGTTCTGTTTCTGGATGAGATCCATGGGTGATACTTTCTGGTATCTTGCAAGGAGTTATGTTAGCACCGATGTTGGAACCTGTGGAAGGTTCTGTGATTTCCCTGAATGGTCCCTTGAAGTAGGTGGATGGACTATTCATGGCAGGAACTGTGTGTACATGTCTCTAGAGGTTGGCAATTGGCCTTTGTGTGAGACAGCTGTGCTAGTATTGAATCATATTCAAACTAGGTATGTTGGTGGAGGCTGATCTGATGAAGTGGGTGTTCGTAGGTTGAGTTGTATTATGAATTTCGCTGCATAATACCTGGCAAAACTAAAACTCTGATGTGGTTTCCCCTCATGTGGATGAAAGGCTGCTGTATTCAAGATTTCATCATAATCTACTGAAGATGTCAAAGATACTTGAGTCTCCTCAAGTCCACTCATCATGGTAAGAATCACCAGATCACTAATTCCTTCACTCCCTTGGGTAGTGTATATGAAGACCGTGAAGACCTTCAAGGAGGGTTTGTTCCAAGGAAGTGGAACTAATGTTCTATGTGATGTTAGAACATGTTGTTCAACAAGTATGCATCTACTGGTTGAAGAGCAGATGTTTTGGTGTCAAACAAAGGGATACTTTTGTTTGGAACCTACTCCTGACCTGGAAGAGGAGACATTTGTGTGTGCTAAGTTGACAAGGATTGATCAGGGTTGGATAGTTGTTCCCTAAAGTACTACGTTGTGTTGGAAGACAAGTCCCCTGGATGTTAGAAGTCAATAATGGGGTAACCTGATTGCTATTTCAATTAAGAGGATTGGGACCACGAATCTTGTTATTCAAACACCACGCTCAGAAGTGGCAGTTCTCTCAAGGAGTGAGAATATGAAGATTCAGAGGTTGGTTGAGGTAGTATGCTCTGGCAATGCAAATCTACTATTGACTGGTGTTGTTTCGTTTTCACTAGTACTTATGGTCAGCTGGAGTCTGATTGGTGTGATTGGAGTATGTATAGGTATAACTCATAGAGTTAGTTGCCACTGGTAGGGATGGTGTATGTCATGTTGAGACATTTGTGTACAATGCATGGATATTGGTGTGGAGTTTCCATGATTGTTAATTTGAGGGGGAGTCTTGGTTAACCTCCTCACGGTTGGTCAGCCTAGGGTCTGGTTGGCTGTTGACCTGTGTCACATGAGGTCTGGTTGGTGTGTGACACATCTGCAAGAAAGGAGTCATCTCTCTCATTCCTAAGGGTGAATCTAATCTGGAAAGATTCTCAAAACTATTGATATGCTCGCAAGCAGAAGATGTTGACACAAGAAGAGTATTTTCAAAGTATTCTTATGGTGGAAGTATCTGAAAGGATAATTGGGAAAGGATTTAAGATCAATGTCTACTTGTGCCAAGTACAAGTATTTAATTGACTATCCTTGGAGCTCAAGATAACTGATGTTCTTAAAGATGTTGGAACATCTCTTCTTCGAGACCCTGTGCAGAATCACAGGAAGGACAGTACAGTGGTTTATGATCTATCTCTTTGGTGGCAGCAAAAGCATATGATCTCTGAAAAGGTTTCCTGGCTAGACACATGCTCAGCCTTGGTGAGTACAAGAAGAATACATCATAGTCTTGATGGTGGTTACTTGGATCAGTTTATTTCTGATCTAGGTAAGGAAGTGCATTGGCTAATGCATACTGTGGAGTTAAGAACAAGTGGCAGCATTCTTAACATCATGGAAACAGCCTTGCTTTAGGAAGTGGAATCCTTGGCATAGCTGAAGGGTTAGTCTCCAACTGGTCCTTCTGAAGATTCATGCATCAGAGTGTCTGATGCCTTTGGAGAAGAAGCAGGGATTCATCAAGGTGTGAGCTTGGATGACTTAACTGCAAACCTGCAGGATGGAGGTTGTTTACTCAAACTTGGTTCCACAATCAAGTCTATGAGAGCGTTGAACTCTTGCTCTGTGTAGGGAGGAAGTTCTTTCAAGTGGCAGAAGAAGGAGCTGAATTCAACAACTAGATGTTAAAACACAATGTTGTGACATTTGGTTTAACATCAGAATCTTAGTTGGTGAAGTGGCACATCAACTTAAGATAGAAGGGTCTACAGAGTTGCAGATTGGGTACTTCAAAAAGATCGTTCTCATTGCAGTTCTTTGGAGTTGCTGGATGGAGAAGATGTTACATGTTCATGTCTTAGAGAATCTAAGTTTTGTTTAACATGTAGCTTAAAGTTCAAGTCTCACTTGGAAGGTCAGAATATCTTTGGGAGAAGTCTGATAAACGTGGAGAGGTCAAAAAGTGGCATTTGACTTTTTCATATGAGGATTCATGAATGAGGTAATCAACCAGTGGCAATTGGTCCATCTCAGAAGTGAGTTCGAAGAATCAAGATAATCAACATATGGCAGCTGATTATTCTTTAGGAAAGTCTGAGACAAATTACTTTTGAGCAGAAAAGTAGTAAGTTGAAGACAAAATGAGGTGTTTTCTATTCATCTCTTGAAGCGCGTGGTAGGGGTTCTGAGCTATCTATGGAAGATTATCTCTTGTAATGGGATGAGAATGTATATGTCCCAATGTGTGTCTGGTTTCTTTTGGATCAAGCGGGTGACTCGGTGATATCTGAAGATTACCAGATGGTGTTCTTTGTTATGTTGTGAAGGATGTCCTAACTAATGTTAGAACATTTTGTGAAGTGACTTTCTGTTCTGGTTAGAAGAGAGATTGACACAGAGTGTGGATGTGTTCAGCCAAGAAGGTTGAACAGAGGGAGTTCTCTTGAAGACATGAAGATGCGTCTTATGTTTTCCATTCATCAAGTGGTCTGAGTTCACTTTGAATCAGGAAGTATGTGAAGGTCCAACTTTGGGGTGTTGGATATGTTCATGTGTGATCTCCAAGTTTCAAGAGGAGAGTTGGTTGTTCATGACAGGGGGAGTTCTGTCTTTGCGCTGCAAGTAATCATCGAGCTTGTGGTCTATGTGGTCTCAGATAACAAGGTATGGACCCTTGTTGGGTATTGGGATGATGTGGTGTGTGTCAAGGCTGAGTGAGCATAAGAATGTCTGACCGGATGTCATGACATTGCCTTGGACAATATTGTTAATTCCTTCTGAAACTTACAGTCATTAGGAAATATGGGTGTGGTGTAGTAGAATAAGCCCGAGTGTTACAGGTGTGTGGTACAGGGGGAGTAACCACCTACTGGTGTTTGTGAGTTTGGTTGTAGTGGTGCCAGATGTCAAGCTACCACTGGAGGTATGAAAGTGGGCTTAGGAAATGATGATAGGAAGAATACATGAAGAATGCAGGCAAAAGCCGCGTTGAATGTTAAGACATCGCGTGCAACGTGTCTGGCTGCATATATGGAATAGTCTCCATGCATTGGAACTGTTGTTTCGGAAAAGAAACAGTCAAGAGCTATAAAAGGTATTCAAAGATAGTCTGAGATATTGTTGGTGATTCTCTGACTATTTCTCAGCAAATATTTATGAATCTTGACCAAGCATTTATTCCTACCGTTAATTCCTAAGCACGGTCTGGTCTATTTAAAGGATGCATCAGCACTCCTCCTCTCAATAGAGCGACATTCCATTCTCTCTAAACCATGGGGTTTGTTAAGATTTGGGCATACTACGCTTGGATCTGGTTATGCGAAGGTTTCATTTATAAATGTTTAGCTAAAAAGGGGGAGAGAAACACTGCCATGAGGATGTACCAGAAGCAAGCAAAATATGGTAGCAAGCAGAAGTTGGTTTCAGGCACAAAAGTCACTAACTGGGTATATCGCTTGTGACTTGTGATCTGAGTTAAGAGGACAGCTGTGTCTTGTGATCTGAGTTACATTATCTATGTACTCAGCATTACATATTCTTCAGGAAGCTCTACTGTTGAGGAGAAGGGTTGTGATGCAGCTGATCCGTGTACAGCTTCTTCCTCATGTACACCATAAGTGGTGTTGGTAATGGGGATGACAATGACAAAGAGGAAGTGCAGGCCCATATTGGGATATGGTGTCTAGTGTAATGTTTATTTGTTTTAGCTAAAAATTTCCAAAGGGGGAGATTGTTAGTACCTTAGGATTGGCATTAATTTTATAAAACAAATAATGTAATCACCTCTGTTGTTTTAATATGTTGGGTTAAAGAAATTCAACATCTGGACCAACATGTCATGTACGATGTCACGACATCGTGACTGTGACATCGCGCATGTGTATAAATCTGGCATGTGCTAACTAATTTAATATTCTGGGATTAGTTAGGATATTTGGTGAATATCCTAACTTCTTTATGGAGGTCTTAAAGACTCAATCAGAATATACAGTTTCTAAATATGGAGATATATATGGAGATATTTTAGGAACTAAAAGATTGAAGACCTTGATTGTAGCAGAAGTTTTCAGCTGACTTTGTAACAGCAAAGAAGAAGTGTGTTGCGATTTCTGAAGGCCCAAATTCAGTTGGGTGCTTAGGTTATAAATAGCATATTGTAACCTAGGTTTTAGTGTGCCTTAAACAATGTAAAAATTAGGGGTGTGTATGAGGTAAACCTCCCAACCTGTGGGAAGGTTACCATGTGTGTCTCAGTGCTCAAAGCATGAGATTATCTGTAACTCAAAGCCTGTAGGTAAGAGTAGTTATGGTCTTGAACGAAGCTGTGAAGCAAGTTCAAGTTGTTTAGCATTACTTTGAAATTGTAGTGATAGGAATGGAAACTGGTGGTTTCTATCTAGGAGTTCCTAGATATAGATTGCATTGGGTAGGGATTAAGTGAAGAGTTGTAAACGGGGGAGTTTAACTCTGAATTAATATTGCTGATAGTGGATCTTCGTCCTGGCTTGGTATGCCCCCAGAGTAGGTGATGTTGCACCGAACTGGGTTAACAATTTCCTGTGTTTGTTTTTTCCTTCTGCACGTTATAATCTTGTCTGTTATAACTCAGCATGTATTTCAGTCGGTTTATCAAGAGAATAACAGACCTGGTACATAGCATACTGTTTGAATGTCAATCAGAATGTTTTGACATTCATCATTGACAGCATATACTGAATAATAGGCAGGTTGGTTTTTCTGCTTCAGTTCAGTATGTATCTCAATCTGTTTATCAAGGGAATAACAGACCTGGCATAAGGCCATTGTTGTAAATGTCAAACTGGATGTTTTGACATATACTACTGTAAGCTGATATTGAAGTATAGACTAGTTGGTCTGCTACAGTACAGCATTTAGCACAGTCTGCTTTCAGGAAAATAACAGACTTAGCATATGGTATATGTTCTGGTCGTCAAACTGAATGTTGTGACATTCATCCCTGACAGCATATGCTAAATTGTAGGATGGTTAGTTTTTCTGTTTCAGTATTTTTCTCAGGTTATCTTCAGGAATCCAACAGCTGAGCTAAAATCCCGGAAACTAACAACTGAGCTACAATTAATGAACCTAACAAATAGCCTATTTGTTAGTACCCTAATATGTAGAAATTAGGGTAACTTGTTTAACCTTTATTTTAGGAAATACGAGTACAAGGCCAACAAACTGTAATGCTGTAACAGGTAATGTTCAAATCAATATTGAGACATCATGCTGATAACTGTGCAGGCTCAACAGAAGTAAGTGCTATGTTTGATCTCTGTTGTGTCTTTGTACCAGATGGACAGAACTTGGTGTTCTTCCATTCTATGGTGATATAGTAGCAGATATCGTGACATCTGTGAATGTGTGCATATTAGTACTGGGTTTTAATTTGTGTAATTGTCTTGCTGTATTAGTAACAATGTTGGATCGGATGTCATGAATTAGAGTAGAACATATGAACTCTGACTACACCAGAATTTTAATCTTTGTGGAGTTATGGACTTAGAATTAGGATCTTGACCTTTGCTTTGGGACTTGTGACTTGAGATCTTGGAATTCATCTGAAACCCTTGACTTTGGATTTCTCTGAAGACTTGGCTTGATTACTCTGGTTTCATATGACACATGGATTACCATTTTCTTATTTTGCTTGCTTGAGGCTTAATCCAAAGGAGGGAATTCTTGCTTGATTTATGTCATAAAGCCTTCTATATCTTGGTTAGATATTTCTTCTTTAGCTTTTACTTTACTGCCTTAGGATAGTCTCTTCTTCTCCTTCCCCCTTCTTTAATTTTCAAATCTTCTCCCTTTTTCAAAACCTTCTTGTTTTAACTTTAACCACTTTCTCAATAAACCTTGACTTTTGTCAAGTGATTTTCAAACATTTTCTTAATAAATGTTAATCTATCTTAAGCATGTTTAGACTAGTTTCAAAAGACTTAAAAAATGCCTAACTCATTCAAACCATTTTGTACCCTTGTGTACTTTTTCTTTTTAAACTTTTTCTCAATGCATCAGACATGAGTCATTTCCATAGTTGAGTTATAATTCTTCTATCTCCATAGTATTGATTATGATTATTTTCCATCTGTGGGAGCTAGTGGCATACTTGTTGATCCTTATCCAAGTTGGAGCCTTTCTCATGATGATGCAAAGTTCTCATACTTGTGGGTGACTAGTTGAGTATTCTCCTTAAAATGACAAAATGTATTTTCCATAAAAAAAATGAATCAAAACAAACATCTTTGTTATTTTTACCACGAAATACAAGGTTTTGATCCTCCATTTCACTTTGTTGGTACATAGGCATGAGACTTTAAAAGTCTTGGCAAACACCAAATCATAATAAAAATGCTTCTTTTTCCACCCCTCTAATATTTTAACAAATAACACCTTTTTCAATCTAAGATGTGCATATTTTCAAAGAGGTTCCCATGGAGTACCATGGATGTTTAAGGTTCTAATACCTTCCTTTTGCATAACTAACCCCCACACCCTTGTTCTCTTTTTACTAGTTGTGTTTTAAAACTTCTTTGGGTTTTGTTCATACTTTTTCCCTTTTACTTTGGAAATAATAAAAGCGCGATGAAGACTCTTGCTTTGCGAGTTAAGTTAATCAATAGCTTAATATCAAAAAATTTACCACTACAGTGAAGTGGCGACTCTGTTGTGGAATAGTTCCTAGTGGGTTAAGCCCATCTTTGTCTTTGTGCCGATATTATGTTTGTTGTTGTTTGTTATTGTTTGTTATGTCTGGTGCTTGGTGATCTCTGTGTGGTGAGATAAGTCCTATACCCGGAATTGAGAGCTCTTATGATATGAGGGTGGTATAATCATGTTTGGCTTACGTGGAGTTAATCCTTAATAAGTTGACTTGATATCCCCCGCTCAGTGGAGGCCCCTTTGGGACTACTGATGTCACGCGAGTAGTCATAGCTGGCATTACTTTTTTTGACATGGGAGCCCGAGAAGCTGAGGACCTTAGAACCCCTAACTCATCTTGGCCTTTTAGGACGTAATGTAGTGATTATTCAGTTGTATACTTGAATTAGTTGTTACGCGATACTACACTTGGACGAGTTTCTCTTGAGAATATTATTGGTTGACGAGTAGTCGTATAAACCGGTAATATCCAAAAGATGGAATTACGACTCTAGGAACTTTTTAGAACCTTGTTCTACAGGTGATGATATCCTTAGTACATACACTGTGGGTTGATTCTTACCCTTGGCTCCATGCTCGTGACTTCGAACCTTCGAATCTTGTTTGTGTGCTTTGTGTGACCTTGTTTGTGATTGTTTCATCATGCACTCATGGCATAAACCTTTTCTGAAAGACGAACACTTGTTTTAAGCTAACTGAACGTATGAATGGAGAACATCACAAAGAACGGGTGGGTTAGAATAGGTTTTGAGCCTTATATCCTTTTTTTCTGAAACCGTGAACCAGACCATGTTATAACCCTCAAAAGACCTAATTGAAGCAGGGTTTATTTCGAAAGCATACTATGGTAAGATCACGTCAAAGCTGACTCCTAAAGATTTGCTTGTCATTTTTATTGATACTGATATGGTATTGTAACTAGTGATTCATTCACTACATGTCATAATCTTAGTGAACACACTCGAATTTCAAAACTTGCATGAGCATGACATTATAATTATCATTTCCAAAATGAGCATTTTTACTTGTGAACAAGAACTTAACATCAAGAAAGATTACATAATGAGAAGATCGAACTTTTCTTTTGGTATCCCATAGCTCAGATCTATTCAAGGTACAATCAATCTGGGGCAACCACGTCGAGATTCTACAAACCCCTTCGAAACAGTCGGACAAGGGCAAAGTTACTTCAAGGCTCACATTACGGCAGGCCACCCCAAGAGCACTAGAAGTTAATCATTCCTAGAATTGGTTAATCGAGAGGACATGATTTCAAGACGCTAGGGAAATCCAATTTGAGATCTTCGGATGATGAGTCTGCTTCACAACTTGTGATTAGGGCAATATGCACATGCTCAGCAGATTGGGGTAGAGGCAGGCTACATAGGTACAAGCTCTCTCCATGTTTCAGACATAGTTCAGAGGTGTGACAACAACTGTTCAACTCGAAGTAGGTGTCGGAGAATCACGTCTACATGACACTTGTTCCTATCCCAAAATCCCCACCTCCCTCTATATGAGCATCTGGCTTAACCATTGCATAAATCATCATGATATATTAATCAAGTTGTTTCACTCATGCATATCATTCATCTAGCATAACATGAAATCGGTGTGCAAATTTGGAGAATCAAAACCCAATATTTTATTGACACCTTGAAATCCCAAACTTGCTTGGTACCTTTTAAAACTAGTTGGTTTGACACTTTCTTCAAAATCCAACCTTCTTGGCATCTTTTAAAGCCTAGTTTGATTGGTATATTTTTCCCAATCTTCATGATTTGGTAATCTTTTGTTTCCAATCTTCATGGTTGATGAACCTTTTTCATCCTTCATGGTTGATAACCTTTTGTTTCCAACCTTCATGGTTGATGAACCTTCTTCTAACCCTCAGGGTTGATAATCTTTTTCCAACCTTCATACCTTCATGGTTAATAATCTCTTTATTTCCAACCTTCATGATTGAAGAAACCCCATTTTTCACTCTTCATGATTGACGAATCTTTTTCCAACCTTCATGGTTGATAGTCTTTTGTTTCCAATCTTCATGATTGTCGAATCTTTTTCCATCCTTCATGGTTGATAGTCTTGTGTTTCGAACCTTCATGGTTGATGAACCCTTTTTTCAATTTCCATGATTGATGGAGTTTTTCCCAACCTTCAGGGTTGATGACATTTCTTTTTCAAACCTCCATGGGTGACTTTGTTTCCAGTTTTTGAACTGATGATTTATTTTGATAAAAACGATTATGTTAAAACCTTTTGTCTGCAAAGGTGTTCTGGAACTTTCATGTTTGAGTTATGGGCTCCCTGTTCCTATACCAGATCCAGAGCCTATATCCATTATTTCTACTTAGCATACATAGCTTCATGTTTCATAAAAAAATAAAACATACATATAGCATGCATATCATGATGCGATTAATCCATTTCCCCTTTGAATATTTCAATTAAATCCCCAGCAGATGAACCTATGAAAGTCTACTTGTCATTCCATATGCCATATACTTACCTATATCACCTTATAATCGTACTCAACGAGAAAGTTTTTGGATACTTGGGTATTTAATCCTCTTCTAAATTGAATACCTGAAAAGCTTTCGCACTTCGCGCATTCAGGTTTAAGTTGATTAAATAGGGGTAACTGTCATACCTCAAAATTTGCCCTCCCTTTTTCATATCAAGATTCATCTATACTTATTCATGCATCATTCATGTGCGACATTCATGCATGATTAAACTTGCTAACAAACAGCAAAGATTCAAGGCTCATGGTAGATAAAAATGATGGTTTTGCTTGAAGATTGTGGCTTCACACGTCATATGGAGAGAAACCCTAATTTATGGATTCTTTGAGACCTCGATTATTAGAGCCTACACCATGGTATTCATCTGGACATCCAAACCCTAACTCTTGACTTTGCTCTTATGGGATCTTATGGTCGACTTTGTGGATATTTGACTTGATTTCTAAACCCTAATTATGGGCCCATGGTTTGAGATGTTGCTTGAGGAGCTTTGTGCTTGGTTTGAAACCCTAATCATATGTGCTTGACATTTGTTGACAAAGTGATTTTTCTATTGATCTTGTGTGTGAAACCCTAATTCATGGGAAGGGGATATTTGGTCATTTTGATTTGCATCATGCCATTGACATTAGAATCATTCATCAAGTTTGCTATTGGTATTTGAAGTCAATCATCTATTGATTATGGTTTCTCATGATCATGTGTGTGATGGCTCATTTGGTTCATAGCCTTGTTATTCAAGGTTTCATTTGGTTCATTCAAGTTTCATGGTCCATTGATTTAAAGTTCATAGTTTTATTCACGATGCACTCATGGTCCATTCATTCATGTTTCATTGATTTAAAGATCACATTGCATTCATGGTCCATTCATTGAAGTTTCATTGATTTAAAGATCACATTGCATTCATGGTCCATTCATTGTCCATTAATTCATGTTTCATAGTGCATTCAAGATCATTGATTCAAGGTGATTTTAAACTTGGAGAGAAAGTTGCATTTTTTAAAATAAGAATTGTTTCATTAAATCATAAGAACCTTTCTCATCAAAAACTTTCATTTCATTCATACAAAATTATATTACAATTTCCATACAGAGGAATTACCAAAAAAAATAATTTTTGACCTAAAGTTGACTTTGATCAAATGTTAAGGTGACCTAAGTTAACTCATCTAATCCCTAATCCTAATTGTTGATTTTTCACATGGATTATTCATTCTCCATCTTCATGGATAAGGTTACTTCTTTATCAAGCAACCATGTTTTCTTCAAGTCATTCATGGTGGTTCTCACTCCAAGTGTCTTGAGATCATGGCCTTGCACATCACAAGAACAACTTGCACTCATACTATATGCACATTAGAAGTTGAGGACACAAAAATCAAATGCATCATTTAGCATAACAAAAATCAAACCATACAATTTGAAAATTCAGGCATTAATTCATAACAATGCATTATCATACACATATCCATAATGACCTAGACCAAACATAACATCCAAGCATGACATTCCACCATATTCTAAGTATTTCCATTTGTTGCCATTATATGCATTCACGACCATCAAGTATATTTCCAAACAGTCCTTAACCATTAGCACACATCAAGTGACAAAAATGACATAGCAAATCTTACCATCATCAAGACCTGACATACACCTAAACATTGCCATTGCACAATGGAACAACCTTCATCTCACCATTCAACATAACAATCATACCTTAATGACCAAGAACATAACAACTTCCTGCAAACCATTTCACTAACCATAACATCAATAACACAGGCTTGCAACATAACCATTTCACAACATTAATAATATTGCACAAATCCTGCAATAGTAGTTCACAACAGTAGTAGATTGAACTCGAGCAATGTAACATACCAACCATTCATCTAACAGAACACTTACTAACATATGTTAACATGATTTTTCAGTTAATATGCACATATCTGCTAATAGTACTAATAGAGTTTCATAACATAACTTCATTTTAACAGAATTTATTTTAACTTAATCAAAAATATAACAGAAGCTAACTTACACGGGCTTAACTAACTTCCGAACATAATTTCCAACTAAAAAACTTTCATGAATCCCTAAAGTAACAGAGTAATTAACTTCAAACCGTTTTGGCTTTGATTCAAACTAACAGAGTTGATCTTTGTTAACTCTAAACCCTATAAATCCTTCACCCTAGACATTCATTGATCTTGGGGATTCATTCATTTTTCAGAAACACATTCACACACACACTTTGATTCCTACATCTTTCTAAAAATTCACATGAACCCTTTCAGAACCACTCTCACACAACTCTCAATTCCATCCTTCACCCTCTCAATTCAACAACCTCGTAGCAAATTCAACTGAGTAGTAGAAGAAGAAGGAGAAGAAGAATCATTTGAATTCATAAGGAAGAAAGGAGTCAGAACAAGAACTTATCGAAATCGTCTTCATCTTTGTCTCCGGCAGTTAGGTTCACTTTGCTCACCATTTTGCTTCGAATCGATTACCGTTATATAGCTTGGTGTGAGGAATCAAAGCCCCAATAATTCGGGTTTTGATTCCATGTAATTAGGATTTAATTTTGATTTTCGTGTTTAGGGTTCTTGAACAAAGCGTTTCAGTTAGGGCATTTGATTGTGAATCTCGTGAAATTGACGTTGGATTTGAGTTAAGGACATGGAAACGAAGGTTTTTGATATATGGATTTGAGTGAACTATCCCCCTCCTTCATGTTGTGATTTGGGCTCACTTGACTGTAGGCCCACATAATTTCTTCTTACACCTTGTGGTTGCTTCGTATACCTCCCCTTCTCTTTCGCATAATAGCAAATGGGCCTCTGCTCTGAAGCCTATACAAAACCACAGCTTGCATTCTGGATTCGCTTCCTGCACCCCCTGCGCCCAAAGGCCCATCTTCTAGTTTTTTTACATGGTTTCTTTTCATATTTTTGTTTGTTAATTATTATTTTTATTAGAATATTAGATCTAGAATTTTTAGGTTAGTTAGATTTGATTAGAATATAGGGTGATTAGAAATATTATGTTAATTAGGATTTTAATTAGATTAGAAGTTTAGGATGATTTACATGATTAGAATTAATGAGGAATTAATTGAATTTCTAGATTTTAATTAGAAATTTTAGAAAGTTAGATTTAATTAGAATTTTAGAATTAATAGATTTTAGAATTTAATTCGGGCAATTAGAATTAGACTTGGAATTAATGGTTAATTAGAATTGTAAAATTTTAATTAGGTAGAATTTTAATTGTTCTTAATTGATTTATTAATCGTTTTGATTCTTGTATAAACCTTGATTTTGTGATAAGTTGCATTTTAACCAATGACATGTTCCCTTAGTGCTAGGTGTTTAGAATTAAGCTTAATTGTTTAGTTGTGTAATCCCTAGGATTTTAAGTCATTATCCACATATGCATTGAATTTTCAGCTAATGTTTCCCCAATTGGTTTAATTGATCAAAGTTCGCTTTGATCAATTAAATCTTTTGTATTATGTTGTAATCCCCAAGCCTATTCAAGTGATCAAAAGATCTTTGATAACTTGATAGGGCAAGTCCATTATGCTCAATCTGTATTGGATATGCTGAATCTCAGGAGTTCAAGACCTCAAGATTCAAATCCAAGATCAAGACTTCAAAGCCAATGTCAATCAAGCATAGGTGACAAAGTGGATTGCTTCTCAAGCACATCAAAGGTATCAACACTTGTCAACCATGATTCAGATTATGCGGCACGGGCCTTAAGAAATAGAGAATGAATGAGAGTGGAAAATTCCATTAACTCATTCTGAATATCTTTGGGTACGAGACGAATGACCCAGTTACTCATTGTATTCACCTTTATTCATAGACTTTAGCACAATTCGAATAAAATGATTGTCAAGTCTTCTTCTACAACAAGTAGAATTGCATCATCAAGGTCAATTATCAGGATCTCTTATCAGCAACTTGTCAGTTCTGATTCAAGTTGTATGCCATGAGCCTTAAGAAACAAAGAATGATGAGAGTGGAGAATTCTTATCCTTGTCTAGAATATCTTTGGGTACATGATGAATGACCCAGCTTCTCAAGGTATTCGCCTTTGTTCATAGACTTTAGTGCAATTTGAATTATACAATTTATAAGTCTTCTTTAAGAAAACATCAACCATTCAACACTTCAACAATGAAGCACCATTTCAATTCAATCATTCCCTCCTCAATGGATCACTAATCATACTCTCTTTGATATTCAGATATCCTTTGGATCAATTCCCTTGTAATCTTAGTCAATCAATTCAATCATTATGAGCCTTGTCAGTCCTCTTGTGCTTAGGCCCACTCCATTCAGTCACTATTTGCCTTGTCAGTCCTCTTGTACTTTGGCAAACCCTTATTCATTGTGAGCCTTGTCAGTCCTCTTGTGCTTACGCCCATTCCATTCAATCATTGTTTGCCTTGTCAATACTCTTGTGCTTTGGAAAACCATTATTCATTGTGAGCCTTGTCAGTCCTTTTGTGCTTAGGCCCACTCTACTCAATCATTGTTTGCCTTATCAGTCCTCTTGCGCTTTGGCAACCCCCCAATCATTCTTTGTCTTATAATACCTCTTGTGCTTAGACAAATCTCTTGAGCTCTTGTTCCTTGTAAACCTTCTCGTGTGTTGGCAACTTATCTCCTATTCATTTTTCTCTTTCTAAGACCTCTCGTGCTTAGGCGAACCCGCAAAGCTCTTTTGCCTTGTAAATTATCTCGTGTAGTGGAAAATCACCTCTTATTCATTATTCTCCTTCTAAGACCTCTTGTGCTTAGATGAAGCTCTCTTTCCTTCCAAACCCTCTTGTGTGTAGACTAATCGTACCTCATTTGTCATTGTGATTGATTACCATCATTAGGTTAATGTCACACTCTTGCTTGTTAAGCAAGTCGCTTTGCCTCTGGGGAATCTAATCAATCTTTTTCCTTGTGCCGCATTAGTTCCATGAACTATGGAGCTCTGACTTTCTCATTACACAATGAGAATACATAGGCACGAGGGTTTGAATCCTCCACAAGAAATATTTATTCATTCTTTCTCTGTCACTCCATTTATCTTCATGGACCATTAATCACTACATTCATTCAATACCTACTACCTTCATTCACTTCATGTGATATACTGTTATCTTTGAGCCAGACACACTATCTCTTTGAGCTCCATCTTATGTCTACTTGTGAACCAAGAGATGTTTGCCCTGATACCAAACACTTAATCCACTTTGTTTTTGGCCATACCATATAGTTGATAATGCTTCAGGCTACCCACATATTGGTTAATGTTAGTTTTACTCCTTGGTTCAGATTTCACCCCTTTTTGGAGTCAAAAAATATTATTCCTTTGGTTCAAACCACATTTTTTATCACAACTTCTTTTCACCTCCCACCATTAGTTCTATAAACTACAGAGCTCTAAATTCCTTATTGCACTATAAGGATAAGTAGGCATGAGGGCCTTAATCCTCTCCGAGCACTCTATCTATTCTTTTCCTTTTCCCCTTATTCTTTTACGAGTAACCTTAGATATAACACCCATTCAAGCAAAGAACAATCAAAATGGTTCCCGTTGAGTACAACGAATGCGAGGGGTGCTAATACCTTCCCCTTGCATAACTAATTTCCTTACCCAAATTTCTCTTTCCCTGAGTGTAGATGTTTGATTGGCTGCATTTTATGGTAAAACACTAGCTGGATTCTAATGTCTTGACTGATGTCATGACATGATATGGAGATGTGTGTTTGACTGCATTGTGTGTTAGATCATCTAACTGTGCTCTGATGTCTTGACTGATGTCATGACATACTTGAGTAGTATGCTGCAGGTTTAGCTAATACAGGACTTATTGAATGTCAAACTAGATGTTATGATATTCATCCCTGTCAGCAGATACTGAGGAATAGAACAGTTGGTGTTCTTCTATAACTCGGTATTTATTTTCAGTCTGTTTATCAAAGGAATAACAGACCTGGCACAAGGCCTACTGTCTGAATGTCAAACTGGATGTTATGACATTCATCATTGACAGCATATACTGAATAATAGGCAGGTTGGTTTTCTGCTACACTTCAGTATGTATCTCTGTCTGTTCTTCAGGAGAACAACAGACCATGGCATAAGGCCTTATGTGTAAATGTCAAATTGGATATTGTTACATTTATTAATGTAAGCTGATACTGAAGTACGGACGGTTGGTCCTATACAGTACAACAAATTTGTACAGTCTGGTTTCAGGAAAAACAGACTTAGCATATGGTCTATGATGTGGACGTCAAACTGAATGTTGTGACGTTCATTCCTGACAGCATATGCTAAATTGTAGGTTGTTTAGTTTTTCTGTTTCAGCATTTTTCTCAGGCTATTCTTCAGGAATTCAACAGCTGAGTTAAAATCTAGGAAACTAACAACTAAGCTACAATTAATGAACCTAACAAATAGCCTATTTGTTAGTACCCTAAGATGTGGAAATTAGGTTAACTTGCTTGACCTAAATTTCAGGAAATACAAGTACAAGACCCAAGTGCTGCAATATAAAAGGATGGTTATCCTTCATTCAGAACTCGGGGATTTTAGGCGTGAAGATTTTAGTATTCCATCATACTTTACTGCTGTATTTTTGTGTGTCTTGTATTAGGTGTATCTTGTAAGCCAAGCAATTATCACCTAGATGATTGCATTGGACTAGGGTGTTCATTGAGTTGTAAGTGTTGTGTCACTCTAAGCTTTTAAGCGTGAGTGTTGTGTATCTTGATTAAAGCTGTTAAGCACAATCAAGAATTGTTTGAAGTGTGACTTCACTATAAACTTTAATATAATTAAAGGTTGTAATCACTAAGGTGATTGAGGGGGAGTGAGTAGGAACTTTGATCTTAGTGTAAGATTGAAATTGCATTGGGTAGGTATTAAGTGATAGGATTAAACAGTTGCTTTAAGGTCTGAATTAATACTACTAATAGTGGATTTCCTCCCTGGCTTGGTAGCCCCCAGACGTAGGTCATGTTGGACCGAACTGGGTAAACAATTCCTTGTGTTATTTACTGCACTTACTTTTTAAGTTCTGCATAATTCTTGTTTGCGCAGAATTGGATGTCATAACATCCCGTGTGACATCGAAAGTCTGTTAACTAGAATTTTAATTGGCATCAGAGCAGGCACCCTGCCTGTTAATTTCTGGGTGAGATCTAGGGAAGTTACTTTCTAGTACCATGGACAAGGATGTAAGATACTCAAATAGACCACCCATGCTGGATGGATCTAACTATGATAACTGGAAGTCTCGTACGATAGCCTTCCTGAGGTCTCTAGATAGCAAAGTCTGGAGAGCTGTCAACAAAGGATGGGAACATCCAACGAAGACAGGTGAAGATGGAGTCAGTGTGCAAATTCCTGAAGAAGAGTGGGACAGGGAGCAAGAGGCATTAGCCCTTGGAAATTCTAAGGCCTTGAATGCATTGTTCAATGGAATAAGTAAGAACATCTTCAGACTGGTGCATCACTGTGAGCTGGCTAAGGAAGTCTGGGATACCCTCAAGATAACTCATGAAGGTACCTCCAAGGTGAGGATGTCTAAACTTCAGATGCTGACCACCAAGTTTGAAAATATGAGGATGAGAGAAGATGAGACTATTCATGACTTCCACATGAATATTCTTGAAATCGCCAACACTTCTGGTGGCTTAGGTGAGAAAATGGCTGAAGAGAAGCTTGTAAGGAAGATTCTCAGATCATTGCCAAAGAGATTTGCCATGAAGGTCACAGCCATAGAAGAGGCTCAAGATATCAGCAATATGAAGGTTGATGAGCTTATTAGTTCACTCCAAACCTTTGAAATGGGCTTATGTGAGGATGCTGAAAAGAAGAACATAAGCATAGCTTTTGTGTCAAATACTGAAGAGAATTTAGAAGTAGGAAACATTGGAGGAAATGAAAGCATTTCAGAAGCCATAGCCATGCTTGGAAGACAGTTCAACAAGTTCATAAAGAAGGTTGATCAACAGGGTAGACCTAATGTCAAGAACTCTTCATACGACATCAGTAGAAAGTCAAAATATGAAGAAAAGGTCACTCAAGGCAAGGGAATCCAGTGCCATGGATGTGAAGGTTATGGTCATATTAAAGCTGAATGCCCTACCTTTCTCAAGATGCAAAAGAAAGGGCTATCTGTCACATGGTCCGAAGGAGATTCTGAGAGTGAATCTGAAGGAGAATCTGCTAAACATGTCACTGCTCTGACCAGTGTCTGTGCCTCTGATGATGACTCAAGTGGAGATGAACTTACCCTTGATGAACTTGCTGCTTCATATAAAAAACTATGTATTAAAAGTGCAGAAGTTTGCATCCAAGGAGAAAAGCAGAAGAAACTCATCAAAGAGCTGGAAGCTGAGAAACAGAAGCAGCTGACAGTCATAGATGGTCTGAATGGTGAGATATTTGTGCTGACATCTAAGCTAGAACAAATGACTAAATCCATCAGAATGCTGAATAAAGGAACTGACACCTTGGAAGAGATTCTAAAGGTGGGGCAGAAGTCAGGAACCATGGCTGGTTTAGGCTATGCTAAGAAATCCTCAACTGAACTCAAGAGATCAAAGGCTGAAGTTCAGACACTCAAGCAGAAGTCACAACCGATGTCTCAACATCAGGGAACCAGGATGAGTAACCATCAGAAGAAGAAATTTCAAAGATGGAGATGTCACTACTGTGGTAGATTTGGTCACATAAAACCTTTCTGCTACAGGCTGCATGGTTATCCTAACCAGACTGCTCAATTCAGACCTAAGCTGAAGGCATCTAAGCATAATGCCCCCATTAAGAAACAAAAATGGGTTGCTAATCAGACACCTCAAGTCAGACCTAAGCAGCAGGCATCTAAGCATAATATTCCCATTGTAAAACAACAATGGGTTGCTAAACTAGCTCACACATCTCCAAGGGCATCTACCAGACAATACTGGTATTTTGATAGTGGCTGCTCAAGACATATGACTGGGATGAGCAACTTATTGGTGGATCTACAACCCCATGCCACCAGTTATGTGACATTTGGTGATGGAGCTAAAGGAGAAATCAAGGGTGTTGGTAAGCTGGATTGTCCTGAAGTTCCAAAACTGAGTAATGTGTTGTTAGTAAAAGGACTAACTGCTAATCTCATCAGCATAAGCCAACTATGTGACCAAGGATTCAATGTGCAATTCACTAGGGGAGGATGTGTGGTGTTGAATGGTTGCAATCAGGAAGTGATGAGAGGAGCCAGATCCAAAGGTAACTGTTATCTATGGGAATCTAAAGACCCACTCTACTCCTCCAAGTGCCCCTTAGCCAAGGGAGAGCAGGAAGTGAAGTTGGGACATGGAAGACTTGGACAACTTCATTTAAAAGGAATGAAGAAGATCATATCCAAGGGAGAAATTAGAGGAATCCCAAATCTGCTTATGGATAAACAAACAGACTGTGGAAAATGTCTGATTGAAAGCTATGAGTCATTATCACCTATTGGTCATCATACAAATGGTGCAGTAGCAAGGGATAAACAGATGTGTGTATCATTGTCCACTGCAGAAGCTAAGTACCTAGCTTCTGGCAGCAGGTGTTCACCTCTGGTATGGATGAACCAGATGCATACTGAGTACAATGTCACTCAGAATGTCATGACATTGGATGCTACTCAGTCTGACGAAGTTAGGGGCAAAAAGGGAATGTGCGCTTCTGGGAAATTATAGCAACTAATGATGTTAGTTATTTACTGTTTAGTAAGTCAACTTATTAAACAATTAATAGTGCACTCTGAGTGGTCAACAAATAATAGACATTGCTCGTGCAACAAGCGTTTCCTATTCCATCGCTTCAACTTTCAGTCTTGCAAACTTTCTCCCAAAGAAACTGTTCAACTCTCCTCCGAGATATTTATCATGTCGCACCAATCCGACTCAACCTCCTACACGACCATGTCTGATTCCTCCAGTTTTGAGTCTTGCAAACCTAACCGGGAGGATCCTGTGGCTGACGCTGAAACTTCGCCTCATGCAAGAAGACCTAAAGAAACGGTCTCCGGATTCTCATCAGCAATCGCACTTGATGAACAACCCAGGGAAGGCTCGAGGTATGTGCATAATGCCATTGCAACTATTGTCACTAATATACTATCTGGCAATCAGAATGTTCCTAGGGTTTCCGTTCCCTTGAACACTATCATACCTGATAATGTTGCATGTCAAGAAAACGCAGTCGTCTTAAGAAAGAATGTTTCTGACAATGCTGAGCAAATTGAGGGGTCAAAATTTGACAAACCCTTAGACAATGTGAGAGGTGAGAAGGTCCGTGTCACTTAAGATGTCAGTGACAACCCTAAAGCTGACACAGTGAATCTGGAAGAATTATCTGATAATGAACTGTTGACTTCAGTTGTCCCTAGCATAGCCAAAAGGGTTAGGACGAGGAGAGGAAAGAAGAATGTGGTGCAGAGGTCCCCAACAAGGAAGGCTGATGTGGCAACTTCTCCCACTCCAAAGGTGACAGAGAGTTCCCTCAAAATGAAAGGGCATGGGCCTGCAAAATCTTGGAGCAAAGAGGTGCCCAAGAAAATGAAGACCAAGACTGTTGTTTTGGAGTCTGATTCTGATGTCCCTTGTGATATCACAACATCTCTGTCAAAGAAGAAGCCAACCACTAGCAAGCTGGCTGCTAGTGTCCCTGAGGTACCTATTGACAACGAGTCATTCCATTTTGCCTCCAGTGTAAACAGGTGGAAGTACGTCTATCACAAGAGGCTGGCCTTGGAGAGGGAACTGGCTCAGAATTCCCTGGAGTGTAAGGAATTGTAGACCTGATTCAAGAAGTAGGCTTACTGAAAACTGTGACTCAACTCCCAAAGTGCTATGAGACCTTAGTAAAGGAGTTTATTGTCAATGTGTCTGAGGAATGTGCAGATGGAAAGTCAAGTGAATTCAGAAAGGTATATGTGCGAGGCAAGTGTGTGAACTTCTCTTCCTCAGTTATCAACCTGTATTTGGGAAGACCTGATGTAGTTCAACCAGAGCTTGAAGTGACTGACAACAGAATCTGTCAAGTCATCACTGCAAATCAAGTCAGGAAGTGGCCTCTTAAAGGTAAGTTGGTGGCCAGCAAACTCAGTGTGAAGTATGCTATGCTACACAAAGTTGGAGCTGTCAACTGGGTGCCCACAAATCATAAGTCCACTGTGTTTGTGATGCTTGGAAAGTTCATCTATGCTGTTGGAACCAAAGCAAAGTTTGACTATGGAACCTACATTTTTTATCAGACCATGAAACATGCTGGGAGCTTCAGTGTGAAGGGGCCTATAGCCTTCCCTTCCCTCATATGTGGCATTATGCTGAATCAATTCCCAAACATCTTGACAGACAATGACTTTATGAAAAGAAGAGAGAGTCTGTTGGCCTTTAATTACAAATTGTTCCTGGGTAAGCATGTCCCTGACATTGCCATGACAACTGGAGAAACATCAAGTGTTGACAATCAACCAGATAAGGCTGCTGTCGTTGCCATACTCAGAGAAACTTGCAAAGAACTAGAGGCAAGGAAGCACACTTTGGAGAAGTTGATTATCCAATTGGAGATGTCTGATGGTGGTATGCTTGGTGGAGCTGCTGAGGCTACAGAAGGAACTGCAGGGCAAAGTGCAGAGGGTGATGAGGAGGCCAGTTCTGATGATGGCACTGAGGATGAGGCTGACTCTAAGTCAGATGATTAAATCATTTCCTGTATTTCTGTCATTGTGTGTAATTCTGTTTATTGTGGTATGTAATTTAAAGTGTCGCTTTGGCAACATTTTTGACAAAAAGGGGGAGTAACACCTGTGATGCCCCAGGACAACAGATTGTTTTGCTAAACAGATATTCAAGACATATATTCAAGATCCTCTAATCCAGAGGTTGTGCTGCAGCTGATGTTCCACTTCCATGAGTGTGAGTGTGTTTTTGTGTGCTGCTATTAGAAGTTTTTATTTAACTTCTGTAGGTGTGCCGATATGTGAAGTTTTTATTTAACTTCTATGTGTGTGAGTATGCTGCTACTCTGAGTGTATTAGCTAGGTCAATTTCCCTGCTAGATGTGTGTTTTCCGCTACTGTGTACTCTGTTGTGAGGCCAAAGTGTTTTAGCCAAAAATTTGCCAAAGGGGGAGTTTGTAGATGTTTGATTGGCTGCATTTTATGGTAAAACACTAGCTGGATTCTAATGTCTTGACTGATGTCATGACATGCTGTGGAGATGTGTGTTTGACTGCATTGTGTGTTAGATCATCTAACTGTGCTCTGATGTCTTGACTGATGTCATGACATACTTGAGTAGTATGCTGTAGGTTTAGCTAATACAGGACTTACTGAATGTCAAACTAGATGTTATGATATTCATCTCTGTCAGCAGATACTGAGGAATAGAACAGTTGGTGTTCTTCTATAACTCAGTATTTATTTTCAGTCTGTTTATCAAAGGAATAACAGACCTGGCACAAGGCCTACTGTCTGAATGTCAAACTGGATGTTATGACATTCATCATTGACAGCATATACTGAATAATAGGCAGGTTGGTTTTCTGCTACACTTCAGTATGTATCTCTGTCTGTTATTTAGGAGAACAACAGACCATGGCATAAGGCCTTATGTGTAAATGTCAAATTGGATATTGTGACATTTATTAATGTAAGCTGATACTGAAGTATGGACGGATTAGTCCTATGCAGTACAGCAAATTTATACAGTCTGGTTTCAGGAAAAACAGACTTAGCATATGGTCTATGATGTGGACGTCAAACTGAATGTTGTGACATTCATTCCTGACAGCATATGCTAAATTGTAGGTTGTTTAGTTTTTCTGTTTCAGCATTTTTCTCAAGCTATTCTTCAGGAATTCAACAGCTGAGCTATAATCTAGGAAACTAACAACTAAGCTACAATTAATGAACCTAACAAATAGCCTATTTGTTAGTACCCTAAGATGTGGAAATTAGGTTAACTTGCTTGACCTAAATTTCAGGAAATACAAGTACAAGGCCCAAGTGCTGCAAGATAAAAGGATGGCTATCCTTCATTCAGAACTCGGGGATTTTAGGCGTGAAGATTTTAGTATTCCATCATACTTCACTGCTATATTTTTGTGTGTCTTGTATTAGGTGTATCTTGTAAGCCAAGCAATTATCACCTAGATGATTGCATTGGACTAGGGTGTTCATTGAGTTGTAAGTGTTGTGTCACTCTAAGCTTTTAAGCGTGAGTGCTGTGTATCTTGATTAAAGCTGTTAAGCACAATCAAGAATTGTTTGAAGTGTGACTTAACTGTAAACTTTAATATAATTAAAGGTTGTAATCACTGAGGTGATTGAGGGGGAGTGAGTAGGAACTCTGATCTTAGTGTAAGATTGAAATTGCATTGGGTAGGTATTAAGTGATAGGATTAAACAGTTGGTTTAAGGTCTGAATTAATACTACTAGTAGTGGATTTCCTCCCTGACTTGGTAGCCCCCAGACGTAGGTCATGTTGGACCGAATTGGGTAAACAATTCCTTGTGTTATTTACTGCACTTACTTTTTAAGTTCTGCATAATTCTTGTCTGCGCAGAATTGGATGTCATAACATCCCGTGTGACATCGAAAGTCTGTTAACTAGAATTTCACTGGGTTTTATCGATGTTTTCCCTTTCCTTTGGGAATAAATAAAGTTCGATGGCGACTCTATTATATGTTCGAACGTGCGATACGTTCAGGTATATTTTTGCTAGCTTCAAAAGTGTATTAAACCAGATTTAAGTTTGAAATGTACAATAACAAAATGATATTCAATACCTAAAGCATTATAATTCACATCAGAGGAAGCAAGTTGTCTAAGATTTCTTTGATCAGCCATGTCAAACTCAAAATCAGAATCAAATAAAGAATGAGAAAACACAGAGTCATAATCGGTACCGCTAATGGGTGGTGAACTAGTGTTAGCCTGATTTACCCTACGACATACGTGCAAGGTTCTTTTAACTTCGGGATTAAAATCAAACAAGTCGGAATAGACATACCTAGTAGCCAAAACTAATTCAGCAATGCAGCAACAATTAAGAAAATACCGACGATATCCATGTTAAGCACAAACAATTGAACAACAACAAAAGCGATTAAATACAAAAACATGAAATTAATCTAATTAAGTCAATTAAGAATTTTGATAATTTTTTCTGTCACATAGGGGTTTCAAGTTTTTTCACATTTTTCTAAAACTATGAAAACAGAAGAAAAAAAATCATAAAAAATAGAAAAATGATGAATTTGGGATTTTAAGGGTGATGTCCTGTAACTCTTTCCAAGAGTACGGAACTTTAACTCCTGACTTTTTTCAACTAAATTGGTATGGAAATTTTTTGATTCCGGGATGATTTTTCTAAAATCGGGTTTTTGGATCGGGTTTGACATATAAGCATGAATTAGCCAAAACAACAAGAACGGAGGGACCAAAACGCAATGATGAACACCTAAGACTCTAATATTGGTAAAATATGACAAGAGGCCCTAGCAACAACACCGATTTGATCCACTATCGCGCACGGGGTCAAAAATGAGTTTAAAAGTGTAGTTTAGGAAAGTGAGACTCGAATGCCGTATCACGAGTTTCACGGAAATTGGCCATATGCAGGATCTTGGTTCTTAGCCTTATACTAATATTTTTTGAAAACATGATACATGTATTCTCTTTGTTGACTTCCCTCCCGGCATGTCACTAAACTTGCTGAGAATATTCATCTTACACTCCATTTGACATTTCTTAGATTCTCCAATGAGCAGCATATCATCCGAAAACATCAATTGTGACAGCCAATGGCCCTCCTTACCTGTACGAAGAGCTCTCTATTTTTTAGCATTCACAACCTCCATGATCATCTCAAAAGTTTCTCCATGTCCAAAATAAAGAAATAAGGTGAAATTTGATCCCCTTGTCGGAACTCCTTTTAGGTCTAAAGCAATCACTCCTCACTCCATTCCACTTCACATTCGTTTCAACGCTTGTTACAACATGCATAACAATATTGATTATGTTGTATGGAAGTTGGATTTCCTTTAGAAATATCCATATGAATTCACATCTAATCTTATGATACGTGTTGCAACCTCAAAAGAGAATGCGAAAAAACAACCGGCGAGAAAAGAAGTGACAGAAGAGTCGCCACCGTGCATTATTTATCCCAAAGGAGGGAAAGGAAACACTCGAAGAAAACCTGGAGAAAGGAAAGGAAAAGACAAGGTCTCGCAACCAAATCTTGGGTTCGGGAGTCGATTATGTGAAGGGAAGGTATTAGCACCCCTACGCATCCGTAGTACTCTACGGGATCCACTCTTGTTGTTCTTGTCTAAAGGGTGTGTGTGTTTATCTAATGTGCTATTTACTAAAAGAGGGTCAAAAGAAAATGACTCGCACGGATGTCGCATCCACTGCATACGTATCTCATCTGAACATGAGAATCAGAGTCATCATAGCTCGGCTACCTATGGGTTAAGGAGAAGTGTGCTCGCTAAGACATCACGTCTTATGCCTACGTATCTCATCTGGAATGAGAATCAGAGCAAAACGTAGTTCAGCTAACTACGGGAACAAGGGTCTCGATTGCAACTAGGGCAAGAGAAAAGGGAATGTCTCGATCGCAACGAGGGCGAGAGAAAAGAAAGGTCTCGATCGCAATGAGGGCGAGAGAAAAGAATCGCAACGAGGGCGAAAACAAGCAAGGATTAGTTGTTAGTTGTCAGTTAAAACTCGGCAAGACATCGCATCTCGTGCCTACGTATCTCATCTGAACATGAGAATCGGAGTTGCCGTAGTTCGGCTAACTAGGGGTTAAGGATTTCCATCTGAACATGGACTTACAAAGGAGGACACTAATTGTGTCAAAGGAGAGTGGGCAATGTGTTCACGTCCTAGCAATAGGTGTCGCAGCTCGCTGAATCGAGTCTTAGGCAGTTACCTCTTTGCAATAGAACGGATTGACATGCCACAGGATCGGAGACGCACGGAAGGTCTAAAAATGGGGAAGCTCTGCCCTAGAGTTGTCATACAATATGGACCTATGTGTTAGGATTTACAAATGGAAACATCTACCTAATGTTAGCATGCAAAGAAAGAGGGAATTCTACCTATGTTATCATACAAAGAATAAGGGAATTCTTCCTATGTTAGCATACAAAAGAATAAGGGAATTCTACCTATGTTATCATACAAAGGGTTCTACCTAATGGGTGCTACCTAAACGGAACAAGAATCGACGGATGGAGCAAGGAAAGGAACCATGGGTAAGGGTAGATGGCGATGCATGAAGCAGTCGACTTACAGGTAGATGGAGATGCGTGAAGCAATTGACTTACAAGAGAAATGGTGATGCATGAAGCAATCGACTTACAAAAGGATGGATGAAATACGTGCTGGTTCTGTTAAGTTTTGAAAATGATTACTCGACGTTGGATCGAGGTTTTGATCTTGTTTTGAAGTGGTTATCGGGTGTTCGTTTTAATTCTTGTATTAACAGGTGAATAAATAATGAAAGAATAAACATTATACAATTCATGGGAGAGGGGTACATTTGTTATGAATGGGGGTGGTTCATGGCAATCAAACAATAATAATATATGCCTCATACATCATACAAGTAGGCAACAGTTATCAAACAATCAGATAAGCAATCAAGTATATGATCAAATCAAAGAATTAAAGAATGAAATAATGAAGCATTAGACAATGCATGAGAAGTATAGACATGTTAAGCAATCAAACAATAGAAGCATGGATGAAAGAAACAAGTATAGAAAATATCAGATGAATCAGACAGATGAAACTATGCACACAAAGGATCACTGAATAATTTAATCGGGAAATGATGCAAGGATCAAATAAAATCAAGATGAAAGGCCTCTAATACATGGAATATGAGATGAACAAGTGAGGATCAAAAGATCT
Organism: Lathyrus oleraceus; assembly: GCF_024323335.1. Taxonomy (NCBI): domain Eukaryota; kingdom Viridiplantae; phylum Streptophyta; class Magnoliopsida; order Fabales; family Fabaceae; genus Lathyrus; species Lathyrus oleraceus. The sequence continues at coordinate 133,409,562 of NC_066579.1, forward strand.
CTTCAATTGCCCTAAGCAATCCCTAAGTCAAACATCAATCATAGAAAAGTCAACCGAAAAGTCAAGTCAACTTGAAAATTATCAAATAAATAGTAATTTAATCAAGAAAATTATGAAAAAATCAACTAAATGAGGTGGGGTCAGGACATCATCATCCCCCAAAAATATTTTAAAAATAATTAGAATTAGTGTATAAATTAATTGAAATAAAACAGAAGTCAAATGAAAAGTCAACCAAGCAAACTAGGTAAAAAATAAATCCAAAATAAATTAAAAATGGGAAATAAAATTCCAATAAAAGGTCAGGTTGACCATGAGACATTGGTCAACCCTCACCCCAAAAATCAGAAGTTAAAAATAATTCTAAGTCATGAAAATAAAATTAATGAAAAAATGTATGCTAATATGAACCACTTGAAATAAATAATTAAAATGAAATATTAACATTAAATAAATATGAAAATAAAAATTAAATAAAACATTAAGAAATATGAAAAGTATTTTTTGGTATTTTTATGAATAAATAAAATATTTTTATTAATTCAAACAAAATAGAAAAAAGAATTTAAAAAAATAAAATGACAATGGATTATTGGTGGGCCTTGAGTGTGGGGGGCGGATAGCATACATGGGAAAGCCCAGTCTAGAACGAAAATTCCAGCGTGACATAATAAACGTACATTTTAATATTAATGTCATGTAGACATTCATCAACCGGTCCAGCTGACTTTAAGTCACTAAATGACAAAACAGCGTGGATGGCTGTGATTAGAAGAGGCGCATGGGATCGAATGGTCTACATACTGCCGCGTATCATATTCTTCATGCAACAGCACTCAAGGCCATGCAGCAGCTAGGGCATACGCGAAAAATAATGTGTGTCACTCAATCTTCCAACCAAAAAATCTCATGCTATAGTTCACCAAATGGCTCGAAATAAAAAAGCAAAGTTCAAGTGCGAAATGAGTAGAACACCATGGTACTTTATTTCATCAAAAATAGTGACTTGAACATAGAGAAAAGTGGACAGCAAGGTGGTCACATGCACACGGCTACAACAGAAAATAATGTCACAAACTCAAACCTAATAGCAATGCCTCATGTTGAGGGCTTTATAAGCATGCATAGCATATTGTTAACATGGGAAAAAACATAAAGCAAGCATGTAAATATGATGAACAAGAATGGTAAGCATATAAAAACAACAATGAACAAGCATGAAATGAGCATGAAATGAACAATGCCATAGTCATGGGAATGGATTAGAGAGCTTACCTAGTGGAAAACAGTCCACTGCCTCTTGGTATTGGAGAAGATGGAAGGAAAATGAGGTGCTTTGAAACTTCAAGAAACTTGTGAAAATGGAAAAGGAATGAAACTTGGTCTTTTTCCTCTTGCCTTGCCTAGCTCGAAATATAGCAGCCTCCACTTTCATATTAGGGTTTCAAAGCTTTAAATATGTAGGGTTTATCATTCTTAATGGGCTGAAATGCTTGGTTTTGGTTATGTGCAAAAATGTGCAAAAAGTGAGGTGGTGAAAGTAAGTTCTAATTTTGGCAAAACTTAAGTTAGTGGACAACAAAAGTACATGGCCAAATGAGGTAAAGAATGGGCTGGTCGATTTTGTGGTCTGACTTGGTTGTCTTGTGCAGCATAAAAACAATCCAAATGGGTGACTTTGAGGCTTTGTATCTTGATGAGTATGTGACCAAATGGCAAGGCAATGCAAACAATAGGAAGAGTGCATGGAGCTTAACATCTTTCATGTTGGTCACAAGTTGAAATGATGAGTGGAAAGAGGTGAAAAATGGCCATGAAATCGTGTCTCATCATCTACAAAATGGTTGGGCCAGTTTGGCCTAAATGCTGCCTAAAAATTCAGTCCATGATGCCAACTTTAGATGAGTGCATCTCTCAAACCAATGATCCAAATGGGATGATTCCAAAAGCATGTGAAAGAGGACATGTCAAGGTACAATTGTCATGAAGAAAGTATTTTCAAAAGATGCCTTGAAATGCAAGAAAACTGGCCCATAAGTCTTGACAAATCTTGAAGATTTTGGAATTAGAAAATTTTCTAAGTGTCCTAAAATAATGTCTCACTTTGACCAAGCATAACTTTCTCAATTTTAATCCAAATGAAACAAACTTTATATCTATAGAAATATTGGAACAAGAGGAACAACTTTCATGTTGGAGAAATTTTCAAATGGAGCTTTCATCTTGATGGAAAATGGGCTTAAAGTGAGTGCAACAATCATGAAAACTTGCCCTAAATGGAAAGTCAACCATTTCCAAATTTAGTAACTTTTCAACTCCTGATTAAATGATGAATCCATGATCCAACCTTGATCAAATTTCACATGTAGGCTCCCTTAGGCATTAATTTTGAGATTCCACTTTCAAAATGTCAGGAGTTGACTTTTCTGGCCCCACAGTTGACTTTTCCCAAACTGTCTGATTCTCGATTCCATTGATCAATTGAAGCACCTCTGGCTCAAATAAAGAGCTGATTTTTTGTATGTAGACCCTTGTGGACATATGGAGGGCCATGGAAAATAGTTTCACCCAAAGAATCAAAAATAGACTGATTTTATACCAAACCCTAGTTTAGGGCAAAAATGATCAGGAACTGATTGCACTGATTGCCAATGGATCTTTCTGAGATGATTGTGAATCTTCCTAGGCCAAGATGCCTCTCTAATCATGACATGAATGAGCCCCTCTACTTCCCACCAAAACCTTGCATGTTGCAGGTAGCCATGAAACCCTAATTTCTGATTAAATCCAGATGTACACTCTGGGAGCTCTGAATCCTCCATTGATAAACTGTAGACCACTATAAGATACCTGGACCACCTTGAGACTTGTATATTTGGAGAATGAAACCCTGATTTGTGTGGGCTCCCTCTGGTTAAGGAGTGGCCAATCAAACCCTGATTTCCAAGTCACTAATGCAGTATGCAATGAGTATGACCTAGTATGATGCTAATGAAATATAAGACACAATCCCATGCTTCCAAGAAAAATGAAGGGTAAATTTTGGGGTATTACAATACGTTTTAGAGTGGTCCACTTTAACCACAAAATATCCTCTCCAACCTTTCATGTTATGCATGATATGCATAACCTCCTTAGCAATGATGATATTCTCATGAATGTTACGTCCCAAAATCAACCATACTTGGAAAGGAGATACAGGCTTAGGAATATAAGCTTTAAGACTATTAACGATCACTTTGCTAACCACTTTGTAGATAGCCATTACATAAGTATATTCGACGAAACTGGGACACCAATTGAGGCTAGTCTACTTTAGGTACCAGGAAAATGTCAGTGTGGTTAATATGCATGATATCACTCGGGTTCCTTCAAAATATCCTCACTAAATCACATACCTTATCTCCTATCATACTCTTTCTGTTAAAAAAATGGCATGAAACCTATCTGGTCCTGGAGCTTTCCAAGGATTCATGGAGAATACAATTTCTCTAACTTCTATGTCCTCCACTTGGCTACTAATTCTTTTAAGATCTATTGCTTCTATTATAGGATCATTTCTTCCCAAGCGCACCATCTATTGTGATTTATGGACATCTTCTTGTAATACTCATTGACCATCAATTTGAGTTCATTCTCCTCTTCAATCCAATTGCCATGGTCATTTTTTAACATGACATTTTTGTTATTCCTCCTTTTGTTAATGGTTTTAGTATGGTAATATCTTATGTTACGATCCTCGTTGGTGAGCCATTTCGCTCTCAATCTCTGGTGCCACATAAGTTAACTCATTATGTTCTTTTGATTTTCCATGTATAACATTTATTTTGTCATTAATTTCAGGAGATTCTTCATTGAGCGTAGCAAACCTTAACCCCACTGCAACCTGACCACCATCAATGCTCCCCAGAGCTTGAAATTTTTGGCTGACCACCACTTTCTTTCCCTTTCTTTGCTTCTAAATTACACTTCATGGGCCTGAGCTTGTTTCTGCATCGTCAAAGTTACCATTCCGATGTCGGTCTCCTACACTTCCTTCACTATTAATCACATCCTTCATCTGTTTTTTTTCTAGGCATCCCTCCTTATATTGGCCAAACCTTCCACATGATAAATACATTAGATGTTGGCCTTCATATTCTATCTTTAACATTCTCCTTTTAATGGTGAACATGGAAATGAGTGGTTTGGTTATATTCACTTCCACACAAATTCTTGCATACTTCCCCCTTTCAACCTATGTTGTATTTTTGTCAATTTTAATGGTCTTCCCTATCCTATTCCCAATTATAGATAGGATATTAGAATCAAAGTACTCAATCAGGAGACCAACTATTCAGATCCAGACCACTACTTGTAGCACCCCAACTTTAGTAATTTATTTTATGTAAGTCGTTTTGATTTAATTATGTATTTTGTTAGAATTATATATTTTTATGATTATTTTATTATTGGATGTTGGTGGGGTATGTGTCCTTGAGATGAGAGGATAATTAAGGGGTTGTGACCATATGATTAATCTAGAATAATTTAGAGTTATTTTAGATAATTAAAATAATTATGATTTAATTGATTATTTAATAAAATAATAAGAAAAGGGAGTGTGTGGAGATTATGAGGGTAATATTGGGCTTATGTTGGGTAAGTGAGGACAAGGTAAGCATTATGGAAAAATATTAAGGTTAAGATGGGGATAGCCTAATTGGGGAATTAGGTTTTTGGATAAAAAAAGAGAACTATGAAGGGATATAAGTGATAGTACGTGTTTTTAGAAGTTCGAGCAAAAAAGGCAAGAGTAGTATTGGAAACTTAGTGTCATGGGAAAGGGAAGAACATCAAGAAATTAATATTCCTTTTACTGTTAGGAGAACCAAGATAAGGGTGGGAAATGGTTTCAATAATAAATGATGTGATGGAAGGGTAGATGGAGGAACCCTTAACCTCCTTACGATTGAGTGATTTAAATCTCAATTCTGATGTTTGTGTTTGATCTGTTGTCGCGCACAGGTCAAAAATGAGTTTAAAAGTGTAGTTTAGGGAAGCGACACTAGAATTTCATATCACAAGAACTCTTGTATTGGATTTTGCCAACTGGAAAGAACAATGGGGGGTTTTCAGTTTCGATTAAGATTAAGATCACAGTTAACATAATTGGTTATAATTATGATTAAAAAGTTGATCTACTGATTCGAATCCTACCTATCATTGACTATTATAAATTAACTTCCCTAATAGAATCCTCTATTCCTGTTCGATCACAATATCAATCAACATGCGCTAACGATATTATAAGAATTATGTTCATGTTTTTCGAATTAAGCAATCAGTTAGAGATAATGCGAATTAACAAATAAGTTGAGTTAAGCACGATTAAAATTAGGGAACATATATCAATCAAACCAAACAAAACTATCCTATGACAAATCGGATTAAGTAAATGATAATCATACAACAGAATTGAAGGGAATAGAAATTATAACAATCTTAAGGTTTCAGAACCTGAATACAACATATCAACTTTGAAGGGGTTTAGTTCTCCATGAAATCTTAGTAAAACAAATTTTGTGAATAGTGAATAGGTAAATTAACAGTATCGTGGCTGCTTTTTGTTAAAGGAAACAACGCATTAGGGTTCTAATCCTAACCAGGTCGAAAAACAAAAAAACTGGCCCAAAACTGATCAAAAACTAATTTTTTCTAAAGTCTGAAACTAAAATGATTTATTCGAGTCTTCTACATTCCGTATCAGCTTCTGACTTTAACATGAAACATTTAGCTTATCCCATCAGCTTTCCAACACCTATTAGAATGTGTCAATCTGATATTCTTAGCCTAAGTTATGACCTACGAAGCGAGAGGGTGTAAATAGCTATTTATTCAGAAAATACCATACGAAATTAAAATAAATGTAAAGCAAAGGAAACACACTAAAATAGTAAAAATAACAAAAGAAACTCTAGAATTGTTGCAAAATAATAGTGAAAGAATGTGCATGAAAATGCAATGATCAATGTTATAATTATTGATTGTATGATGAAATTGGTGTGAAATTCATGTACCCTATGTATGCTTATGTTTTGTTTTGATGTTGTTGATGATATCATGCCATTAATTGATGTTTGAAGGTTTTGACCTTGATTGTGTTATTGGTGATTTAGAGATGATGAGTATGACGATGTGTTGTAATATGATGTGGATATAGGAAAACTATGGAGTAGATGATGAGTTAGGAGGCTATAACCATGAGAAATTGGATTTATTTGTTAGACTTTCATAGAATAAATTTTTGGCACATGAGGGAGTGTTTGGATGGTTTAAAAATTAATTTTTGGGAAAATTTTGCAGTATGTGCTGACCTATGAAGGTCATGTGCTGACATGTATAGGTCATAGGTCGACACATGCAGTCAGCACATTTTACAGAATGCTACAAGATTTAAAAATGAAGTACATGTGCCGACCTGAAATGGTCATGTGCCGACCTGAAAAGGTCATGAGTAAACCTGTTAAGGTCATGAGCCAACCTGTACGAATCATGTATCAACACATAACTGCCATAATGTTCGTTTTGCATCTTTCGACGATTTTGGCCATAACTTTTGATTCATAAGTCCGATTTAGATGGATTTGGAAAGCTAATGTGGATTCCTATCAAGTGATAATGTAATTAGAGACTGAATATGTTGTATTAATATGAATAATTGATGAGGCTTGTACATATTATTGACGTTATGTTGAAGATGAATGTTATGATGATTTTGATGTTGTCGTGTATGATGTTGATGATGATTACGATGTTATTGTGTTATGATGTTGAGAATAATATTGATGTTATTGATGCGATTATGAGATTTGAGAATAATATTGATGTTGTTGATGCGATTATGAGATGAATTGTTATACATATAATGATAACATGTTAAGTTGAGATACATAGTTTCGGTATGGAAACTACCCTATGGCTGTTGTACATGAATCATAGGGTTCGATGTAATACCGTTAATTATCGTTAAATTATGACAATGATGCATTCATTTATTCATGCATCATAAGTTGTTGGTGGTGGTGAAAGGGGTGGGCTACAGGTCTCAGTGAAGGGACTTGTGACTGTCCCAAGTTCGGTGTGGGGCTTGGAGCTCGGTGTGGGACTCATGGGTTCGCAGTTGGTTGGGACCCGGTTCATGATAAGAACCATTGTTGAAGTCGGTACTGCATGCATATGAGTCTGTTGAGAGTCACATTTGCATATTGATTGTGTATTATTGTGAAATGGGTGAAGTTTGAATCCATGTGTTGTGTTGTATATGGGATTATGTTTGACATGTATTATATTTAATCTACTCTGATTGTTTATGCACCATTTATTATTTGAAATGAGTTCTGATCCCTTATGTTTGAATGTTTCCTTTACATGGACATCGTGCAGATACTCAGGAGTAAGATTGTTGAAGTAGGTGGAAGCCAGCTCTTAGAGTTGCTTCTTAGTTTAGCCTTTTCTTTAGTAGCGTCTTGCTCTGATTATGTAACATCGGGTTGGGAACGCTTGTTTTAATTTTATGACATGTTTATGTTGAAGTCATAAGACTAATTTTATTATTGTGCATTTCTAAACATGTTGAGTGGATTGATTACAACTCTCTTATTTGTTATTAAAGATGGAGGTTGAGACCAAATGTCATTACTTACCTTATCTTCCATAATTTTTGAGGATATTTCCATTACGACGATACTTTAAAATGGAAGTGAGCATGTGATGACAGGTTTAATGTGAATTGATATAACCCATGTTACGGAGTAGGATAAGTTTGATGTGAGTGACACCTTATGTGATCATACTTTTTATTAAAGTTATGGGTTAAAATTGTATGCGGGGTTTAGGGTGTTACACTACTTTCTCAATTGTGTCTCTTTCTGGATGAAAGTTTGGAGCCAAATCCTTCATTGTTAAGTAATGGTCATAGATAAACCAAGGGTCATTTGATAACACTGCATTCTTATCTTCCTCATGCAAAAATGCTACTAGGTAGTAATCATTTCCCGAGTCAATTATGCTTATCACGCCTTTCCTCACCCACATTTGTCTCAATCTAGTTTCCAGCACCTTTTGTATCTTATTCTCCTTCCTAACAATTTAACTATTACACCTCTTCTCCAAGAACGATGAATATGTTTCTCCTCATAGTTTTATAGCACAAAGGTTGGACAATCATACCTTCTCGCTTTATCCTCTTCTATTGTTACTTTTATTATATCTTCTGATGTTTCTATTTACTCCTTATCATTTTCATTAACACCCTCAAACTATGTCTCGTTATTCTCCCTCACGACTAAGTCTCTATAACAGTTGGTAACACCATTTGATTTCCTCTTAGATTTGGTAACACCATTTGATTTCCTCTCTTCATGTGTTTATCTTTGATTGTTCCCAACTTCAAATCCCTGCTTTCATTACTATGGTCAAGGCCCATCTCATCATAAACCTTCATGATGACTACTGATAAGGGAGTGAATTATATATTTCCTTCTTTGATCCTTTTAGTATTCCGCTCTTTCAAATCATCTTCTTCTATTTGCTTCATTCGGTTTGCTCTAGTGGCGGCTGTTACATTATCAAAACCTCTAGTTTTCTCTCTAAATCTCAAAACCTTTTGTAATTAATTTGTTTTTAGATGATAGGTAATTGTTAATATTTAACTTTTTTGTTTGGTGAAAGTTAATATTTAACTTTGAAGTTGAAGTATAACGCATTCATTTCTATATTAATTTTTATTAGTACTATACTATAAAATTTGCCTTTTATATTTGATTGGCTGCTAAACAAACATACAGTACATTCACACGTGTAGCCACGTGGCTATTGGTTTACACGTGTCTAGCAATTAGAAATTCTATTGCATCCTTAATTATGATTGTTTATTATTATGGTTGACAAATCAAGCCAGTTTTGGGATTCATCGCCAGAAACCATCTTTGTAATATAACTGAAAAATGAGGATATTTTTGTAAACTAATTAGAATAAAAGATAAGTTCACCTCAAATAGTTTGTTTTAATTGATAAAAGATAAATAAAATTATTATATAATAATATTATAATGTTCGTCAACATACATCAATTTTATCTAGAAAATATAGGAGTCTTTTAAACACGTCATTTTCAATTATATTGATAAAAATATATTCATAATAAAAAATTACCACGTTTGCTATCAATTTTTTACTATTATTTTGATGTTTTTGAATAACAAGTGTTTTTAATTACAGAAATAAATTTTATATATATATATATATATATATATATATATATATATATATATATATATATATATATATATATATATATATATATATATATATATATATATATATATATATATATATATATATATATATATATATCCAATTAAAATGAATGAAAATTATTAATTTAGGATTCAAGGTCTAATATAAACTATTTGAATTGATAAGTGTATAAATAAAATTAATTGCATTTATATATTAAATGGATGTAAATCAACTAGTGTAAAACATTTGAATTAAATAAATATAAAAAATAGATTTAAAAAAGATTAAAGATAATATTGTCAATGTAAACCTTTTTTTATACTATCATCCAATAGAATTATAACATTCTGTTATGTGATTTGACGAGATATACATCTCTAATTAATTAACAGTATAAAAATATTTTATCTGTCAATGCATAATTTTTTTCTATTTAAAAATATAACAAAATAAGTAACTTAATGAAAATTTATTTTGCTTGTAAACGCGTTTAAAGAGAAGTAATAAAATATAGTAAAAGGAAAGTCAATGAATTTTATTTTATTTCAATTTATATTATATAATTCAATTAATAGTAATGTTTAATATAAAATATTTTTTTTGTTTTTATCAATTAATAATATCACTGATTTTATTTCAAATTATTTTTAATTATAACTTTTTGGCAATTTAATACATTTACTTTGTCGTATTTTATTATTTTTTAATCAACATTTCAATTTTGTCTTACTTATAAATAGATATTGTTGTAATTTTGGTTAAAGTGTTCAATGAGTTTTACTTAAGAATGATTCAAACAAAAATAAATTCATTTTAAATGAACAATTTTTATATATTTTTCGTTGAAGCTTATCCAAATTTCTTTCTTCTAACAATTAAAAAGTTAACAAAAAAATTACCCATAAAGAAAATGTTATTGAATAACCAAAACTTGTGTCCGGAAATTCTCCGATAAAGACAGGAACACAAATTAATTCTTTGAAGAAAATGTTTGAAACACATCTATCCTTTTTGTTTGAAATTACATAACTTGACACTCTTCTTTCAATGTTTTATCATTAATATTATATTTCATCTCTTGCACTTTTCAAAATTTGTTTTTTTATATATAAAAATTATAACTAATATTCTACAAAGCTCATTTTAAAAGATAAAAAATAAAAATATTGTCTTAAGTATAAATTATTTTTAAAAATGTATTTTAATACAAACTTTTGAAGTTTAAATATTTATCAAGGCTCAAATTTGCATAACTGTTTTTTATATATAACTTTTCATTTAAAATAATTATATTATACCATATCAAATATTAAATAAAAATATATTTTTTAATTGAGATTTAAATTTTAATTCATACTAATATTTTAGTATTTTGTAATATGCGAATTTTTTTTTTAAATATCCAAAAATTTCAAAAAAATTTCAAAAATATCCAATTTTTCAAAATAATTACACAAATGGCCAAAATTGGCCATTTTTTACCCTTAGGCGCCACCCTAGTTGGCGCCTACCCTTAATGGGGAGGGCAAGTCGCCACTAGGGGTGGCGCCTATGCCCAAATCCATTTTTTTTTTTTTTTTTTAATGTTTTTTTTATTGTTTTTTTTTTTTTTTAATTTTTTTTTATTTATAAATTTATGTTTTTTATTAAGTATATTAATTTATGTTCACACATATATTTTGTCTAAATTTTTTTATTTATATATATATATATATATTAATTTATATATATATATTAATTTATATATATATATATAATATAATTTATAAGTAATTAATATTATTTGTAAATTTTTGGAAAAAATATTAATTTATATATGTATAAAGATATGATAGACAATATTTTTAAAGATAAAGATAAAGATATAAAGATAATAAACAAAAAATATTTTTATTTAAATAATAAACAAGGCAAATATTACAAAGATATGATTAATCACATATGATGCGGTCCCTTGTACGATCCGCACGGGGGAGGTCTAGTTACTCGCCTAGACGGTTCACGTGGTGGTGGTGCTTCCCTATTACCACCCCTTGCCCTAACGCGCCCCCTTGCCGCTTGCCGTTGTGGTTCGGTCGAAGTCCCTTCAGTGCTGTAGGAAAGACGGGTCCCCTCTGCGCCCTCGAAGCTTTGTCTCGGTGGGACAAACTGACTACTGCTGGGTGCGCCCTCGAATTGTGGTCTTTGGTAGTTTAGGGTTGAATCGGGTTGGCCAAAGTGCAATGTTTGTTGTGGTGTGTAGTAGTCCTGTTGGTAGTCCTCTTGTATACCCGTGTCGGGGCTAGGTGGAGGACTGGAAGAGCTTGGGAAATTGCCGTGTTGGAATTGTTGGGATTGGTGGAAGTAGGGGGATTGATATTGTGGTAGGTGTTGGGACTGTTGATGGTGGTGGGAATGTTGAGTTTGTTGTTGGTAGTCTTCATGGTATTGGGATTGAGTTTGTGGTATGTATTGTTGATTTGGTTGGGGGGTGGACATGTGTTGTGGTTGTTGTTGTTGGTAATATGGTGGTGGTGGTTGTTGTTGGTAATAAGGTGGTGGTGGTTGTTGTTGGTAAAATGGTTGTGGTGGTTGTTGTTGGTAATAAGGTGGTGGTTGTTGTTGTTGGGAATACTGTGGTGGTTGTTGTTGTTGGAAATATGGCTGTTGCATCCGGGGATCGTCCAAATAGAACGGGTCAGACACAATCATTTCTGGATTGGTATTTGCTCTATACCATTCCACATATTCCCTTGTCGGCTTCATTTCGTTGGGCGCCACCGGAAATTGTAGAACATAGTGGGCACGGTCTTTCCACATTTTTCGAAACTCCTTAGCAAATTCCTTCCAATTTTGGGCATACCACTGGTGGCTGACTTTTTTTAGATGCCAAGGTTCCATGGACATTGGGGGGCCTGGGATGTCTTGATGCATTCCGAATTGAAGCTTGACACGGTCACTTTGGTGCATCTCCACAGTGGTGAACCGCATTATGGCCGTTTTTGCTGTCCAAACAGCTGCATCTTCGGGGTTTGGTTGATGTTCCAATCCCAAATATGGCCTCCAAATAAACTGCAAAGAAAAAAGTAAATATGTTATTTATCGATAATGCATGACATTAATAAATCAGTTAGAAGTTGAGTGATTTAGTGGTAATACATCCTGTGCTCGGAGACGATCCAACAGTTGACGATAAAATATAATTTTATTTTTGGGGGTAAGACTGTAATCCAGTCCGGTTGTAATGAACCTAAACAAAAAAAGATAAATAATATTAGTTACAAATATTTATAGAATAAATATACAAAATGAAATAAGATCATAAATTTACCTAGTTGCGTAGGGGAAGGAGTAGTCATTAGGATTTTCTGGGGCTAGCCTCGGCAATCTCCACCACCCCCATGTTTGAAGCAAAAAAGAACATCCAGAAAATGTACAGTGCTCATTTTGTGCATTTTTACACAAAGAGCTATATAGGAATGCTAATACTGCAGAACCCCAACTATATGTGCTTATTCTATCAATGTCCCCGAGCAAACTCAAGTACATAAAATTTATGCTATTTCCCGTCCCTTCGGGAAATAGCAAGTTCCCAAACAATAGCATAATGTAAACCCGGGTTTTTATGACTTTTTCTTGTTCGGAGGATTCCTCAGTCAAAGTTATGGAGTCGTGGTACAATTGTAGGCTAGATAATTTAATACCCTGACCCCTTGCTTTGGCAGACCCCTCACCCTCGACCAGATCTACCCCCAACATTTCAACACATATTTGGTTAGGCTGTTGAACATTTCCGGTGACAGGCTTACCATCTATTCTAAGACCTAAAAGCATGTACACGTCCTCTAATGTGACGGTACATTCACCAGTTGGTAGGTGAAAGGTGTGTGTCTCAGGTCTCCAACGTTCACACAGAGCCAAAATGAATTTGGCATCAATGGTGGCATTTACGACATGCATTACATGACCGAAACCCGCACGCTCTATGTAAGGTACGCACCATGGGTCTGGATAAGGCATTGGGTGTGAACGTTGACGAAATTTCTTGGGATCCTTTAAAAACAAACAATATAAAAAATTATTATATTGGACTTTTAAAAAACTAACTACAAACATACGAAAGAGGCAATGTTCAAGAAAAACTTACGAATGAGGCAATGTTTGCCCTAGTTCCTCTGTGTTCTTGGCCCATGGTAAGAAGCGACATGACTGCAATGTAGGAAGAAGCTTGGTGGATGAGAAGTTTCGCCTGAGTTCTCTGAATAAAAGTGTTAGTGGTAGATGAAAACTTGCAAGAATGACCCTCTATTTATACTCTTTTTCAAGTAAACTGAATATGCAAAAATGTGACAAGTGTAAGGCATGCGTGGTAGTGTTGGCATGCATTGGTGGAATCTGATGATGCAGAAACGTGACAAGTGTGAGGCATGCGTGGGAATCTTGCAGAATAGGTGCAGACTACGTGGCAGTGTTGGCATGCATAGGTGCAGACTAGGTGGGAGTTGTCTTGTCTTGGGGAAGACTTGGTGGAATCTGATGATGCAGAAACGTGACAAGTGTGAGGCATGCGTGGGAATCTTGCAGAATAGGTGCAGACTACGTGGCAGTGTTGGCATGCATAGGTGCAGACTAGGTGGGAGTTGTCTTGTCTTGGGGAAGACTTGGTGGAATCTGATGACGCAGAAACGTGACAAGTGTGAGGCATGCGTGGGAATCTTGCAGAATAGGTGCAGACTACGTGGCAGTGTTGGCATGCTTAGGTGCAGACTAGGTGGGAGTTGTCTTGTCTTGGGGAAGACTTGGTGGAATCTGATGATGCAAAAATGTGACAAGTGTGAGGCATGCGTGGGAATCTTGCAGAATAGGTGTCACACTGTACAGGTCAGATGAGAAGTTAAGTGTCACAGAGATAGTAGAATCCAATTTTAGCTTTGATATCCCCCAATAATTTATTTAACGGTTGAAATTTGACTTTCAAATATTTATTATTGTGGTGTACGCGTGCACTTTCAAATATTTTTCAAAAAGAAAAACAAATAATTATATTGTAATTAAATTATTTTATGTTTTATTACAACTTTAAATTGAATACTTCATTTAGTTACGCCATACTAATTGGCGTATATGTGTTATAAAAGTAGAAAAAGTCCAAAACACCTGCATGGGATAGGTTGGAATGCATTAGTACAGACTAGGTGGGAGTGTTGCATTCAAGGGTGTGACACGTGTAAGGCATGCGTGGGAATCTCTGAGACTTGGTGGTGAAGACTTGATGGGGAACAGGCATGCATGGGAATCTCTGAGACTATGTTCAGGCTAGGTGGATAGGTTGGAATGCATTAGTACAGACTAGGTGGGAGTGTTGCATTCAAGGGTGTGACACGTGTAAGGCATGCGTGGGAATCTCTGAGACTTGTTGGTGAAGACTTGATGGGGAACAGGCATGCATGGGAATCTCTGAGACTATGTTCAGGCTAGGTGGATAGGTTGGAATGCATTAGTACAGACTAGGTGGGAGTGTTGCATTCAAGGGTGTGACACGTGTAAGGCATGCGTGGGAATCTCTGAGACTTGGTGGTGAAGACTTGATGGGGAACAGGCATGCATGGGAATCTCTGAGACTATGTTCAGGCTAGGTGGATAGGTTGGAATGCATTAGTACAGACTAGGTGGGAGTGTTGCATTCAAGGGTGTGACACGTGTAAGGCTTGCGTGGGAATCTCTGAGGTATTCACAATATCTTCACAGCAATCTTCACACACATATCTTCACAGCAATCTTCAGTAAGATTCTTGCAGTATAAATATTCACACACATTTTCGCAAAGGTATTCACAATATCTTCACAGCAATCTTCACAAAACCTTGAAAATATCTTCACAAAACCTTCACAAAACCCTCACAAAACCTTCACAAAACCTTCACAAAACCTTCACAAAACCTTCACAATGTCTTCACAAAACATGTCATCTTCTTCACAATACAAAGTCAAAGCTCACGTCAACGGTGAGACTTATGAATGTGATAAGTCTGGCTTCCTATTTAGAAACACCGAATGCACTCGGTTTTGTCTAAATAGAGGAGCTGACTTCTCTTATCTGAAAAGGAAGATTGAGTCCAAACTAAGACAACCAGTGTCCCAAATTTTTTATCAACAACCTTTTTTTTCAGAAAACAACTCTGTCAAGTTTTATAAGTCATTGATTCAAAATGACATGGAGACACAATACATGCTTCGTAACCATGAGTACTCTGGTTACGACTACATAGTGTTGTACATTGTGTTGGAACAACCTCAACCAACTCAGAATATTCAATCACAGGTTATTGATCCTGTGATTGATGACGAACAAGATGCTGAGCACCACGTTGAAGACGATGTGGTTGATGATGCTGAAGACGTGGTTGATGACTTGGTGAACCGTCATTCTGAAGACGAAGACCAACCTCAAATACCTATAGCGCAACGCTACTCACCTCCTGCGCACTTCACAACACTTAACTTGGGCGAGGATGAGCCCTCATCAGATATGTTCTACAACCCATATATGAGGTCTGATGAGGACTTAAAGAAGGGTGACCAATTTCGGACCAAGGAAGAGTGTCTGTTAGCAATAAAGAACTGGCACTTGAAAAATTGTGTTGACTACGATGTTATCAAATCAAATCCGGAAAGATACATTATTGAATGCAAAAATCCGGAGTGTGGATATAGGTTGATGGCATCGTACAAGAAGAAGCATAACGCGTGGGTGATAGGGTCCATATCTCAAGCTCACATTTGCGTCAACACCAACATGGCACAGGATCATCGCAAACTTAGCCATGACATGATCTGCCATTCCATATTACCTCTAGTTGAGGCTGACCCGTCACTGAAGGTCAAAACAATTATCTCCCATTGTGTGGCTGTTTTCAAATATACACCGTCATACAGAAAGGCTTGGTTAGCAAAAACCAAGGCAATTGAACTGGTGTACGGTAACTGGGAGGAATCATACAAACAACTACCACGCTACCTGGCTGCACTACGATTGTATTCACCTGGGACGGTTACTATAATGGAGACCTTGCCTGCACAATCCCCTGACGGAACTCGTCTAGAAGGTAATGGAATTTTCCATAGACTTTTCTGGGCATTCCGTCCATGCATCATCGGGTTCACATTCTGCAAACCACTTGTTCAAGTCGATGGAACTTGGCTGTATGGGAAATACAAAGGATCGTTACTGATGGCGGTCGCACAAGATGGCAATTCAAATATTTTCCCAATAGCCTTTGCATTGGTGGAAGGAGAAACGGCAGCTGGTTGGAGTTTCTTCCTTAAGAATCTTCGAACGCACGTGACTCCACAAGCTGGCATCTGCGTTATTTCTGACAGGCACGCCTCAATAGACAGTGCATACAATAATCCAGCAAATGGCTGGCATGACCCCCCGTCTACCCATGTCTACTGCATCAGGCATATTGCACAAAATTTTATGCGGGAGTTCAAGGATAACTTTTTGAAGCAACATTTGATAAACGCGGGGTACGCATTAAACCAGCCTGGATTCCAATACTATCGTCGGGAAATAGTGTTGGCAAATTCTGATGCAGGGAGGTGGATTGATAATATCGACAGAGCGAAGTGGACTAGATCGTACGACGATGGGGTGAGGTGGGGCCACATGACAACAAATCTTGTGGAATCAATGAACGGCGTGTTTAAGGGCATACGTAACCTCCCGGTAACCGCATTGGTGAGTGCGACCTATTTTCGGATGGCAACGTTGTTCGTAACAAGGGGCAGGCGCTGGAATGAAGTGTTGCAGACGAGTCAGGTTTATAGTGAAGCCTGCATGAAGTTTATGAGGCAGGAATCCGCCAAAGCCAGCAGCCATCGGGTTACGGAGTTCGACCGCCATGGCCACACTTTCAGTGTCAAGGAAACAATTGACCACAACCAAGGGCTGCCCAGACAAGAGTATAGGGTCCTAATACCAGACCGTTGGTGCGACTGTGGTCAATTTCAGGCGTATCGTATGCCTTGTTCCCATGTCATTGCAGCGTGTTCACACAGCCACTTCGATGCATTATCGCTAGTGTCTCCAATCTACAAAGTTGCAACATTGCTCAATGTATACGACAATCCCTTTCCGGTGGTAGCATTGGAGGCGTATTGGCCAGAGTATGACGGGGAAATTGTTTGGCACAACGAATCGATGCGGCGGAATAAAAGTGGTCGCCCAAATAGCAGGCGCATTAGAACTGAAATGGACGTCGCAGAGAAAATGCAGAGGAAGTGTAGCATATGTAGACAACTAGGGCATAATAAGAACAAATGTCCATATCGTGGATCTAGTTCCACAACTTAGTTTTCACTTTCATAAATCTGTGTACCAAAATCATTTTAAATTAAAGTTTACTTTTTATTCCAAATAGAAGATGACACTTGAACAACAAACACAAACATCTAACATTACAACACCAATTACTAAAACAAAAACAAATACTGGAACAAAAACAAGTACTAAAACAAGAACAAGTACTAGAACAATAACAAATACAACAACAACATGACAAACAACCATTAAAATCTAAGAAATTACAACAGTTAACACTATGTCGTCTGATCCATGCATCATTTGGATGCAATCAATGTCGCTTTCAACTTCAACCCACCAGCGTATCGTTTCTCCAGTTTCAAATGAGAACCTTGTTCTAAGCCTCTGAATCCTTCTGATGACTTCACCAGGTTGGTAATCTCCCTCTAACCAAGACATCAAGGACCTTTTTAGTTGGTCCAACGAACGGATGTTCCAAAATTTCATCTCCATTGGGGGTTTCAAAGGCGAGAAAATAACATGCCCATCCCTTTTTAAGATTACTGGTTCAGGATCCGGGCGCCTTGATGATGTTCGCTGCCATGACGACGGTCTTGGGGATGCCATGAACTCAACTTGATACAGAAGGTGGTAGGAAACAGTGTTGAAGAAAATGCAAGGAAATAACACTTTA
This sequence comes from Lathyrus oleraceus, assembly GCF_024323335.1. Classification (NCBI taxonomy): domain Eukaryota; kingdom Viridiplantae; phylum Streptophyta; class Magnoliopsida; order Fabales; family Fabaceae; genus Lathyrus; species Lathyrus oleraceus. The sequence continues at coordinate 133,427,822 of NC_066579.1, forward strand.
TTTATAGGAAAAGATCTGGGTTGTACACCAGTCTACCTAACCCTAATTCTCCCAAAAATTTATAAATAATATTATTTACTTATAAATTAAATTAATATATATATAAATTAATATATATATATATATATATATATATATATATATCTTGTAAATAAATATTTATATATATAATTAAATGTGTATAATATTAATTGTTTATAAATTAAATTAATATATATATATATATATATATAAATTAATATATATATATATATCTTGTAATAATTTTATTTATATATAAGTGTTAATATAAATTAATATAATTTATAAAAAAAATATATTTATCAAATATCTAATATTTAAAAAAAAAAAATTAAAAAAAAAATTAATAAAACATTTAAAAAAAAAAAAAAAAAAAAAAAAAAAAGGGATTGGGCATAGGCGCCACCCCTAGTGGCGACTTGCCCTACCCATTAAGGGTAGGCGCCAACTAGGGTGGCGCCTATGTACACAATTAGGGCAAATTTTGCCCATTTGTGTAATTTTTTTGAAAAATGGGTTAATTTTGAAAATTTTTTTAAAATTCTGGATATTTAAAAAAAAAATTCGTAATATGCTAATTCTTATATACCCTATATTATTTTTATATCTTTAATTTGCTAAACTAAGACAATCCTTATCCTTATGTTTTTATTGAAGAGTGAAAGATTTGAAGAAGAGAAAGTGAAGAAGATGCGGAATTATCTTTTTAAGTTTAATGCATCATCACACAAGTAACCAAAGACAAGAAAAAACAAGAAAAATAAAGAGAGAAAAAAGGGTAGGGGTGGCAATTTTTTCTTTTTTAAGATGTATTCCTGATCGTAATTTTTTAATTAAAATTAAAAAAAAAAGTTATCATTTTATTCATATATAACTTTTTGAGTTAAAGTAATCACATATTTAGATTTACATTTTCATTTGATTAGCTTAAAATAAGCTACAATGATTTAACTGTGAAGTTTGTCACATGAGTGGGCTCAGAATTTTGCAGGCCATTCCTTCCAACTCTCCATGCTGCAAATCACTCCTTTGGTTAGGTCAACTTTGCATTCTTCCATTCATCATTACTATAAGCCTTCATATTATTTGGAATAATTTTCTTGTTTTATTTATATAACTTTTTAAAAATAATTTCCAATCGTATTGGTTTTATTTTTTATTAAAATATAATTAATTATTTTATAAAAAAATAATATTTCTTTTTTGGTTATATGTATTTTGTTAAATGATAGAACTTTTTCAATGGAATACATTATTTTGTGAAAGATGGTGAATTTTATAAATATTTACTTTTAGAACACTTAAAAACGATTTTAATTGTGTAAAATTGATTTTGTCACATATTCGTTTAATATTCGTTGATCTCCTGTAAACACAATTTTTTTATTTTTTTATTTGATTATATCTTTTTAAAGTCTAAATTATTGTCAAATTCTTATTGAGAAAGAAAAGAGAGTAAGTTGTAGTGAAATTTTTTGAGAAGATAGGGAGACTAAATTATAATTAGTTTCTTTGTGTTGATAAATATAAGTTTGAAGAAAGTCAATCTCTCTGAGGCAAAATCTCTTTAATCGAGACAACTCTGACCGACTCAAAGATTTTTTAATCACGTGAAGACTTAAGAAAAAATCTCTTTTTTGATTGTCTGAGCTTCAACGGATAGTTCCTCTTGTAGAAAGTTGTTTTTTTGTATGTTTAATCAAGTACAAAGGGTATCCAACCTTTTTGGTGAAAGTACCCAACGTCTCTTTTTTTGCTGCCTATATAAGGAGTTGAAGGACCAGATGTTGAAGACTAATACACTGCATAACAAGACTATGAACATTGACATTCAAAGAGAAGCTACTATATCAAAAAATTTAGACTTAGAACATCTTAACACTTGTATATTTTAGAAGTTCTTAAATCTTAGAGTCTTTCTAAGTTGTATTATATTTACACATCTGATTGTATATCAAGTGTAGTTTTTAATCAATCTCTTAACAATTTATTATAGAGTCATAAGTATCTTGCTTTGGTGCTTGAACATTTGAAGTCTCTAACTTATGTCTTTAAGTAAAGGAAGTCTCTTACTTGTGTGCTTTGAGCATTTGAATTCTCTTACTTATGTGTTTGAGCAAAGGAAGTTGCTTGCTTGTGTGCTTGACCATATAAGTCTCTTACTTGTGGGTTTGAGAAAAGAAAGTATCTTGCTTGTGTTCTTGAGAATTAGAAGTCCCATGCTTGATACTTGAGCATTTGTAATCATATTTGGTTATAGTAGAAATCCCTTGGAAGTGCAAGGAGACTAGACTACTCTCACGTTGTGAGAGGAAGCAGATAAACTACTTGTGTCTTTGCTTTTACTTTCCTTGTTTATGCACTTAATATTCCATTGTTGTCAACTCTTATACTCTAAGTCAGATTCTAGTTCATAATCTGATAAAGACCTTCAGAAGTAAACCAAGGTTTCTCAGTTAGACTCTGAACCAAGTGTTCAAAATTTGGTCAAGAACCATTAGAAGCACAAGCTGAAAAAGACTAAAGGAGAAAAATATAACACAATTCAACCCCCTTTCTTGTGTTTTTCTCACCTTCAGTTGGCATCAGAGTCTGGTCTGTGCTAAACACTTAACAGTGGTGCAAAAAAGATCCTGAGATAAACACTTACTTCTTTATCACGGGTGATTCTGAAACCGGATCATATCACTATGGTGATGGTGGTCCTAGTCCACAACCCACTCTTATTGGTGATGTTAATCATGATTACAGTACCTCTGAGAGAAACAATAATACAACTAGACATTCAACCTTCAGTGGAGACTCTACTGCGTTTGAATGGTGGAAAAGAAAAATGTACACACATATCATAAGTCTTGGTGATGATATATTGGACATTGTTGAAGATGACATTGATATTCCAGTAAATGGAGTAGGAATGGCAACTGATAGAAAACCCTCACACTTGCTTTAAAGAAGATCTACATAAAACATCATAGAGTGAGAGGCATTCTTATAGATGATTTTCCTCATTCTGAGTATATAAATATCATTGACAAATTCATTGCCAAAACTATCTTTGAATATTTATGTGCTACTTATGAAGGAAACCAGCAAGTCAAGAAAGCCAAAGTTAATATTTTTGTTCAACAATATGAGTTGTTCAAAATGAAAGAAAATGAGAATATTAAAACTATGTTCTCAAGGTTTTGAATTCTTGTGTTTGGACTTCAGGTTATGAACAAGAGCTACACTACCTATGATCATGTCAAGAAGATTCTTAGGAGTCTTCCTATCAGATACAGACCAAGGGTAACAATAATCCAGGAGGCTAAAGACTTAAACACATTAAGTCTTGAGAGTCTTATTAGTAATCTCTAGAGCCATGCGATGGAGCTGATTGGAGATGAGCCTGTAAAGAAATCTAAATCATTGGCTTTAAAGTCAGTGGTAGATAAATTTGATGATAAAGCTATCAGATCCTCAAAAGTATGGAAATCAGAAGAAGCTTCTGATGAAGAAGATTTTGATGGTGACGCTGATGATGAGGAAATGGCATTTATCATTAAGAGGTTTCAACATCTGGATAACAAGAACAAGAGGTTATTTGGCAGAAAATCTGGCTTTAGAGGAACAAGCTCTAAAGTTAATAAAGCTGATCAAAAATGGTGCTTCAACTGTCAGAAGCCTAATAATTTTATAGATGATTGTCTAGAGCTTCAGAAGGACAAAGCTAAAAAAGGAAGCTTCCAAAAGAACAACTTCATAATAAAGTTCAAGAAAAATCTCATGGCAATATGGGATGAACTTGATAATGAAGAAGAAGCTTATGAGAATAAAGAAGAAGCCAATCTAGCTTTGGTGGCTTCAACATTCTCAGACACAGAATCAAAAGTTGATTTTGACTCAGATTTAGAGGGTGCATATGAGGTATTCTCTAAACTCTATAGATCTGATTTAATTACTCTAAAAGAATCGGAACCTGAGACCTCAAAGTCAAAGGTTTTGAAAAAGATAAAACCTAAGACATCAAGTTACAAGGTTCTGAAAGGTCCAGAGCCTAAGGATAAGATTAATTCAAGAAACAAATCTTTAAATCTAAAGTTTTGAATAATCCAAAGCCTTATTATAAATAAAATACTCAAAATAAGAGGAAGCCTACTAAAACTAACCTCAAAGGACTCATAAGAGTATGGGTACCAAAGAGTGGGATTATTTTTGCTACAAATATGCTAAAAGGAAAGAACAAAGCAACAACTTCAGTTACAGGACAATGGTTGCTTACAACATATAAAAATAGGAAAACCTATGTTCCAAACTCAAACCAGAAGGAGGAAAAAATATGGAATCTAGAAGAAACCAGTAAGAAAAGATTAACAGTATTGGAAATATTGGAGCTGATTAATCAGAAGCTCATGCTTCAGATGCTTAACCAACCTCTGAAAGTTGTCCAGTTGAAATTGTCTCAAAAAAGACTCATGATGATTATTAGAAAATCATTGTTGGAACAAAGTGGTTCCTTAAGAACAATCCCATCAGAATATCACATGTTGCACAAATAAAGGTATGCCATTTATTTTTTGTTTTTACTCAACAGTTTCCAAACCTGATATTCTTAATATCAGTTAGTAGAACTTCATATTTATGAAAGTAGAATTACACTTCATTGCGATAATACTAATTCTATATGAGTTACAAAGAATCTTATTTTATCTTAGAGTCAAGCATCTTTTAAATCTTTTAAAGTATGTGCTTGCATCTGATTGGAGAATCAGAGTTTGATGTTGATTAGAAGCAACTTTGATTAGAAGCTCTGAACTAGCTTATGATGAATAGTAGACTCTATAGCATCTCAGCCTCTAAAACTCATAAGAAGACTAATTGCCTCTAATATGCACACAAGTGGAAAAAGCTTTTCAACTGCCTTTGACACATGTCCACTTACGTGTAATGAATATGAAATGTCTTATGACACGTGGCTTGTAATTGTTAGGTAAAAACCTTCAGATTATGATGATTTGTCTTATAAACTATGCATCCCACCTCCTTTGTATTTAATTTTTTTTATCAAAGATTATTTTTCACTCAAAACACGCTACTTAATCAGACGCACACATTTCTCTCTCTAACTTCCCTCACTTTTGTTCTCTAGCTTTCTCTAAAAACTACCCATTTAAAAAGAAACCATAAGAAACCTAAAGCCCTTTTCCAATGGTATCTCATCTTCTCAACAAGAACCCATGAATTTCGTTTCTGGTAAAAGTATGCACATCAAAACCAGAACCATTTATATCATTAAGGAGGATCTGAAGCTCATTGTAGAGCAGATTATGGATTTTGATTCCTTCAATCTAAATGGTTACTCCCTCTGAAGTTTCTTTAGAGTGCAAGAATGGTCTTCATTCTTTGATATGCTTAATGGACCAACACATATCCATATGGTAAAGGACTTCTAGGTAATATATGAAGTATATGATGAGCTTGCTGCTTCTATGGAAGAAAATTAGATGGTGCTGAAGACAAATCCTTGAAAGGGAAAAGTAGAAAGGAAATGGGTCTGAAAGAGTTTGAAGAAGTGGAGATTAGGTCAGTTGTGACGGGAGTTGATGTCACCATCACACAAAATATTATTGCCAAGCTTCTTGGTGTGTCAAATACAAGAAGATTCATTTACACCAAGGAATGAATTCCAGAAGCTGATGTTATCGAAATAAGGTTGTTAGAAAATATATCAACTTCTTCAGACTTTGTAAAGGTGAAGAACATGAAGACTACTTACAAGCTTTTGTTCAAGATCCACATTGGATGCCTAATTCTTAGAAAAGGTAGCATTGATCAAATCTCACATGACCATAGACACTTCATATGGTATTTGATCAATGAAGAGAACATCGATCTCCTTGGTTACATCTTCCATCACCTTTGTGAGGATATTAAGGATAACAAAAAGCATAAGAAGAAGAATGTACCATGTGCTAGACTCATGTCTTAGCTGTTTCACCAGGGTCGTCTGATTGACTCTTTGAACACTACTTTTGTCCGTGATGAATTGGAGGAAATTCATGGGAACATTCTTTATGCTTCAATTTTGGCCAACATGAAGCTTCTGAGAAAGAATTAAGTGGTGTTATCAAAAGATCCTCTCGGAGTTAGAAGTGAAAAATATGACTATCTTGAGGACTATCATGTAATTACTAAGCATGATAATCCTGGGGTAATTATGATGTACTTTGAGATGGCAAGCGAAGAAGTTGGCGTGGTTCTGAGATGTGAAGACTTACCAGAAGAGCCAACCAACTTGCACAAAACTTCTAGGAAAAGAAAACAGATGGCTTTTGATGCTCAGAAGATAGTTCAGAAGCCTCATAAGAAGAAGGTTGTGAAACAGAAGAAGATTGAGAAGGAAATTAAGGAGTTTGTTGCCCCCACTGTCTTGATGCCCTCTAAGACAAGAAGTGGGAAGACTCCTCATAAGATATCTTCATCTTCTGTCACCATTGATGCTCCTAGTAAGAATATGAAGCTAAGAAAGATGATTATTCCTTCTGAAATTATAGAGGAAGAGGAAGAGTAAACTGAGGTATCTTTGTTCAGGAGGACAAAGGTTGCAGATGTTGGAGCTCAAAAGGTTATAGAAGGAGTTATTCATAGGGGAGCATAATGGTTTTTCTCTGCTCTGTTTAATCAAGCAGAGAAATAACATGGAACTTTTGATGACCAGTTAGAAGAAGTTGCTTCTAGAGGAGAAGTTCTGGAGATTGATGAAGTTCAAGCAGCTAAAGCTATAGTTGGGTTGAAGACTGTCGAGGGTTCCTCTAAAGCTGAAGCTTCTAGTGTACCAGAAGGAGTTGCATCAAAAGCTTCTACCAACCTTGCTTCTGAAGTTGTTGGTGAAAAGGAGCAAGTTACTTCAAATGCTAAGGATACTGATATGACAGGTAACAATTTGAACTCTATCCTTGAGGATTGTTTTAATTTGTCCACCTTAAACCATATATATCTAACACCCTCACCCAAATCACTACCCAAACCTTTTCCTGAACACACTCCATCATTTGTTCATAAAATAGTTCAACTCTCAGAGCCTGTGATGGATTCCCCTAACCCTACACACATCCTTCATATTTTAGAAAATGCCATGAATCTCGTTTATTCTGAACATCCAACTAGTGAAATCACTAGTGATAAGAAGAAACAAGGATACATGATTGATTCTTAACGACCTCCATCTTTAAACATCATGTTTGGACCCCTTATAGAGGTATCAAGTGGAAAAGCTACATCAAGTTCAAGCTTAGAATTTGAATCTAATGATAGTGAGTTGAAATCTCTATTAGGCACACCCATCGATGTTGTCCCTCTTAAAATTTTCACCCCACAAAACCCAAAAAATGACCAAGCATGTTCTGCTGAAACAACTTCTAAACAGAATAACTTATCTGTTTAATTTGAAGCTGAACATGTAACCCTAGATCAACTAGCACATATACCTTCACCTAAACCTCAACCATCACGCCAACCTACACCTTAACCCTCACCGTAATCTTTATCTCAACCCTCACCTAAACCTACATCCCAAGCCTCACATAAAGCTACACCTCAACCAAAGTCTAGTTCTGTTCAAAATCAATCTCAAGTTCAAATTACATTTGAACCTCATATTGAAACTGAACAAGTTTCTTCGGACCAAAAACCTCCACCTGAAACTAACCTTACAAAATTGTTCAAGAAAACCAATCATATGACCATTATTCCTCTCCTAAAAGAATAGATGTTGTTTTAGAATCTGGAACAACAATCCTATCCATTCCCTTACAAATTGGAATTCCACTGTAGCGGTAAATTCATGACCATCAAGCTATGGATAAGTTTAACGTCAATAAAACTAGAGTCGCCACCGTGCTTTTATTGTTTCCAAAGGAAAAGGGAAAAGCACGAATAAAACCCAAAGATAAGAAGTTTTCAAATCAAAACTAATAAAATGCCAGAGATTACAGGTAAGTGGGTTGGTTACATAGAGGGAAGGTGTTAGCACCCAAAGTATCTTAGGTACTCCTAGGGAGCCCTTTTTTATCTGTGTATGTGTTTGGTATAAAAGATGTTTGAGAAAAATAGAGTGTAGGGATGAGAAATGAATTCATTAGTTATATTTTGTGTTTGGTAAGACCTTCGGACTTGTGCCTATGTACCAACATAAAAAATGAGGGATCAAAACCTCGTAGTTCGTGGTAACAATTTCAAAGTTGGTAAGTTGCTTTTAACAAAAGGTTAATAAGAAAGGCACAAAAGGAACAAAAGTTGAATGAAGTTGTTAGTTCTTTTTGTCTTTTGAAATTTTAAGTCAATATGATTAGATTTATTTGTAAGTTTGATTTAAGAAAAGGAAGTTCAAAAATTCAATGGCATAAGGCCAAAGTTTCTACTGGAAATAGGGTCTAACTTTGAAATCACAAGAAAAGAATTTTTTTTTCAAGAGGGGGAAAGATTTTGAAATTTAAGAAGTGAGAGGAGAAGAAGAGTCTATCCTAAGCATAAATTTAAAAGTTAAGAGTTGAAAAGATCTGACTAATGGGATGCAATCCAACAGACAAGAATGTCATATAGAAACCCATTTTCCCTTTGGACTTTGAATCACACAATAATCAACAAGCAATTATCAATATCAAACATCATGGAGATCAAGGCATCAAATAAATATAGCCATATCCAAGCAAGCAAATCCCATAGCTAGCAGTCTTCTTTGTCTTCTCATGTATCAAATGAAATGTTCCTTTGATTAACTCAGAAGAAAGCATCAGACATAAGATTAAAATAACAATTAGCACCAAGACATGTAGCAGATAAACTCAGACAGAGTTCCAAGGCTTGCATCAGATGAAGGCTCAATTCATAATAACTTGGTTTCAAAATGTTGGCATTGGCCAAGTCCTTTTTGCACAGGGAATGTTGCTTATTCTAAGTCCAAAAGTTCAGATCAAGATCAACAGTCCACCAAACATTTTTTAGGGTTTTTGTTGTTTATTAAGTATTTTAAGGTCCTAAGACCACAAACAAAATCAAAATTCACAAACGAATATATACAATTACAAGATATGGCTCAAATGAGCAAAGTGAAAATGACATAAACCTAAACAATTTAAATGAAATGTAAATGGCAATGAATGATAAATGACTGAAAATTAAATTTCATAAAGAAAATGACTTGAAAGTAAATCAATATTAATAAAAGTTAGCCAAATGTTAGTCAAAGGTTAGTTAAGTGTTAGTTATGTATTTTTAATTGATTAAGACATTCTTTGGAGAACACTCAACCATCCATTCACAAGCATGAATCCTTAAACCAAGACATCTTCCCTGGGAAGGAAAAAAGGTCAAGTTTCCACACAATACCATGAAGGATGGGAGACTTACAATCTCACTTACTAGAATGTTATGCCTTTAGGGTCAAATTTAGCTCTATGTTAAGCAATCGTAATTGGACTTATGTAGAAGTCACGGTTATTTGAGGTCGGGCAATAAAAATTTAGGTGCTAATGCATGTTAGATATTTGGTATAATGAACCAAGCTCCTAAAACATACCACACAATAAAAGAAAAGATCAAGAGGGATGGACATATCTCATCCATACTTATATTGGTTCATCTGACACAAGGTCATTGATAAACCAATTAGCCTTAGGACATTTGAGATTTCATTGGTCAATGAAAGAAATGGGAAAGAATATGGATGAAGATGAAGAGGGAGGGGAGTGAGAGAAACACAAATTGGTCATGGGAGGAATTTTATCAAATTAAAATCATTCATTCATTTTGGGAGATGAAATTTACATTTAATCAATCCCCCTAAATCCAATTATTTTAATCCAACAAAAGTCAAATCAACCTTGACCAAGGCCCAAACAAATAGTCAAACATCACAAGATCATAAAAATGGCTCAACATAACTTTTACACATTTAATCAATTAAAAATCAATTTTAAAATGCATTAAAATACAAATTAGTTTGGTCAAACACTAAAACCTCTTCAAAACACCAAATAAATGGCCAAGAGATTTATCCTAGGTCAAACAAGGTCAAAGGACCTTAGACAAAAAATTTCATGATTTGTGAAAAGTTAGAAGTATTTTTAAACAATTAAAAATATGCACAAAAACAATTAATTCATAAAATGTATCAAAATTAATCCAAAAAATAATTTTAATTCAGAAAATGAAAGAGAAAAATATTTAAAGATTTTTGGTGAAAGTCTCATATTTTTTGGGTTAAAAATGAAATTAATATGAATTTTAAAAAATAAAGCAATTAAATGAAAAATTAGAAAATACAAAAAAAACAAGGGTCATCAGATCTCCCTCATTAATTGAGGTGGCAGATCTGATGGCCAAGCGTGCGCATTCCACAAACACCTGAGTCAAACGCGTTGCATACTTGGTAATCAAAGTGGACGCTTAAGATTAAAACGTTTGAACCAGATCAGATGGCTTGGGCATTGCCAATGCACCACCGGAGCCCTAATTCCGGTCATCTTCTCCGGTGATCTCCACCAGACTGGTCCAACCTCAACTTAATGAAAAACGAAAAACAATGACACTATTTCAAAGAGAAAATGCTCAGGAGCTCGAATCTGGCCTCAATTTTCTCCAATTCCAAGTATATAAAAAGATACAGGGATTTGAATTTTGAGGATCATGAACTGAGTTGCTTTGATTTGACCTCAAAGCAACTCAATCTTGTTGCCTACATTGATAGGACTTCAGCCAACCAAAAATCACAAAGAACTGAGAGAGAATTGAAGAGATGAAGTTTCTGAAAAATTCACCTTCGAGGGAACTTCAACCTTGCTTGATCTTGACTCCAATTGTCCTTGGCTTGGCTTCAGAAGCTTGTAGAAGGTGATTAGGATCAAAGAAAATCTTGGACTCTTGGAGTTTCAATCTTAAAACAGAATGAGATTTGAAGCTCGATTTTCAAATGACAACCTTCAAGATTATCCTTTAATGGCGAGGGTTTGGATTGCAGGTTCAAAACTTAGGCATGAGGTCCTCAATTCTGAGCCATGAGGGTTGTATTTATAGCCAATGTGATTCATTTCCACACACTTCCAAAAATTTTCCAATTTTAGCAATTTGCATTGCATGCTTGCATGGGCGTGTGATAGGCCCATCAAGTGATGTATTCAGGCCCAAAATTGCTTGTGTACAATGCTGAAATCATGTCATGTTGCCATGCATTTGATTTTGAAATGTGAAGGTGAAATCCATCCAAATGGTCCTTTGAACAGAACTCATGCGCAAGTTCTTCATTTCATGACCAAATGAGATGACTTTGGACTTTTTGGAAAGGTGAGATCAAGGGGAACAAATTTCATGTTGAACACTTTTCCATTTGAACCTTTTATCATGATGAATTTTGAGGTGGAAGTTTAGAAAATCAAACATATTTGAAAATTTTCTAAGTACCAAGTCAAATGTTCACTTCTTCCACCTTGAATAACTTTTGCTATGGACTTCAAATGGAAAACATTCCTTCACCAGAGTTGTATTTCTTTAAAACCTTTTAAATTTGGTCACAAAGTTTACCTAATTTGGATTTGGCATGAAGGAGTTATACATTTTAGAAGTTGAGGAAAATCACTTGTTCAATGGTAATGGCCCAAAATGACCTATAATGTTTCCTCTTGGAAAATTCATTTTAAAGTTGAATTTGAACTTATTCTAAACATAAAAGTTGAAAAGTATATCTTGAATTTGGTCATGGAACTTGAATGGATTTCATCTCATAAAAATTGAGCAAGTTATGGTCCTTGGAAGTTGACCTCCTAACTAGGATTCAAACAAAATGACCTATAATCTTTCACCATAAAAAATGACTTTCCAAACAAAACTAGCTCTTGACTTCAACATGAAAGTTGTTTGTAATGTCATAAGGAGTAACTTTTCTCTTGGAATCATTTTAATATTACAAATATTGTAGGAAATAGGGTCTAGTGAACCCCAGTTTTGATCAGTTGACTTTCTCTGGTCAACCATCATGAACCAACTTGCAAACTTGACATTATCTTGATATTTGGGACTCATGGAGGATCATATATGTGTAATATGATTCAATATGAAATATCCCTTGAAATATTTTATCAAATGTTGAAGAAAATTGCTAAGGAAGTCACACAAGATACCCAGATGAATTAGGGCTTCCAAGGTAAACAAGCTTCAAACTCTTGATGAAATCTTGATCGAAATGATATGTGAAGACCATGGGGATCCATATATGATGTCTAGAGTCAATGTAAACCATCTCTTGATTATTATCCTTGCATTGAGGGTCTCAAACCCTAGATATGAACTTGATAGAGCATGGATGAACACACACACTACCTACAAAAGCAACAAACTATATATTGACATATTTTTGGTATTTTGGTTAGTAAATAATGAAAAAAAAGTATGATACAATCAAATGTGCTTGATGGTCTCTCCCAATGAAAACCCAATGAATGAGGGGTAAGGAGGATGCCAAGGTGTGATCCCAAAGCTAATGCATATGATGAGATAACATGAGGGATCTTAGGGTCAAAATTGGGGTCTTACAGCTGTCCCTATTTAAGGACATTCTAATTGAGGATGTGAAGGTTAAAATCTTTGTATCAACTCAGTAGAATGGACTTAAATAACAACATATAGAAACAAATTTTGGTCCCTAAGAGACCTCATGATGCATATGATATATAATGTTAAAAATAATCTCTGTGGGGAAAATATTACCACAAAGGAAAAGAATCCGAAGAGACTAAAAGTCCACAGGAGCATAATGCATTCCATAGGGAACACTCACTGGGGAGACAGAGACTCTGGGGGGATAAAAAAGGTTGTGTGTAGGCCAGGCTACGACTTGAAAACTGCTGGAGACACGAGATGAATTCCATCAAAATAAATTAATGGAAGGACTCGATTGGGGATAAGGGAAAATCTGCGGGGGAAACAGGTAAATTAGAACAAAACTGAAATACCTGAACCAAACAGGGGATCGACGACTTCACTGAGGAAATACGCACTCAAACTCAACTGGGGAAGAATGAACTTCAACATAGGAGTATCAGAAGTATATTATCTATTACCGGCTACTGGGTAGGAAGATAATGTACTTTGATAAAGGGACATCCGTTACCCATTAGGGTAAACATATCAAGGATGACTCGCTGAGGAAAAAGAGGTGTATTCGTTACCGGTTACTGGGTAAGAATGACCTATTGGGGAAATATCAAATCGGGTTTACAACTACCAGTTACTGGGCAGAAGACCAAAGAAAGAATATCTGTCACTGGTTAAAGTGAACATATCAAGGATAGACTCGAAGGAAGAATATTTGTCATCGGTTAAGATGAACATATCAAGGATAGACTGCCAGGGAAAAATAGGAATTATATATATCAGTTACTGGATAGAACACTAAAGAGAGAATATTCATCATCGATTAAGATGAACATATCAAGGATAGACTCGGCAGGGGAAAAGAAGGACTTACAACTATCGGTTATTGGGCAGAAGACCGTAAAGAGGAGAAAATATGTCACCGGTTAAGATGAACATATCAAGGATTAACTCTCTAGGGAATGAAATATGGATTACAACTACCTTTTTATTGGGTAGAAAACCACAAAAGGAGAATATTTTTCATCGGTTAGGAGGAACATATCAAGGATAAACTACCTGGGGAAACGTGAAAACGAATCCGCTGGGGACAACAAAGGAAGTAGATTACTTTCACCGGGTATTGGATAAAAGTAAAGTACTCAAAAATTGAGAGGAATATTACCAGTTAATGGCAACATATTCTCAAGGGACCAAACATATCTATCTAGGTAGTAACTAGAAAGAAAAGGTCAACAAAGACTTAACCCAATGAGGATATAACTCAAAGGGAGTGATTCCATCCAGATAGTCAATTGGGGAGGAAACTGAAGCATTAGTCATCCACGAGGAAATAACTTAGTGGGGAAATAATAAAGGTTAAACTCTTTATGCTTAGAGAGCTGACACTTTACAATTGAAGGAGGACAGACACATCAATCATGTATGGGGAATAAGTATCACCATAGCAGGGGATCAGAAATAATAAATCAAATGCAATAAAATGCATAATGAAAATATCTGATGTTGTGCTTTATGCATGAATATGCATGTATATGATTATAATTATGCTGACAAAACAATCACAAAGGATACGAATATTCTAAACTCGAATCACCGTTACAACACTCGGCTAGTCTCAACAAGATGGAAACACCAACTGGAGAAGATGCTGGGGATGAACAAATAAATCATCTAGCTATGAATAACTCAATCCTAGCTGGGGAGGGAGAGAAAATATATGCTAAGGATTCAACTCTGCAGGGAATTTTAGGTCAACACCATATCAAATGGGAGACAATCTCATAAGGGATCAAACGCTACTCAAAATCAAATACTGCTGAGAATAAGAGGTTTTCGATATCTAAAGATGATATCCTCCAGAAAATACAGGAGATAAAACTCTGTACGGGGCCTGAGCCATTCGTTGAGGATTCAATTCTGCTACTCAGCTGAGGGAAATAGTCTGTAAGAGGGACTGATCACCAACTCCACTCTACTGGGGATAAATGATGAATTGTTTGGGAAAAAATCACCAAACCAAAATGCTTGGGGAAGACCAACAAGGTTTCGCATTGTCAAGACTTACCTGTTCTCAGACTGTTGTTAATATTCCTTGCCGAAATCGAATATTCTTAAAGTAATTGCTTTTATATTCTTTAAGAAAAAAAGTGATTTTAATTTATTAATTCCTTTCAAAATTATCATCATAAAAATTCAATTTTATTTAGCTGAAATAAATAAGAGTAAAAACAATTGGATAAAAAGCTCAACTTTATTTAATAGGGTGGTACTCTATAAATGATAAGACTCCATAGATCTTTACAAAAAATTAAAAATGGTAATTTACACGGAAAAGGGATACATTGAATAAAATGATCACTACTCTTCCTACCAACTTCAATATCCACTGTGCTCTTGGCTTTGGTTGAGAATGATGAATCATAACCAAACGACTTGCTCAAAACTGCTCTAATGATCAGGATAAACTGAATGCAGTTACTTTCCATAATCCCTAATTTTTTTCCTAGATTGCTCCAAGGTGGGGTACTCAATCTACCGGGATAAATTTCTGCTTTTATGTCTCTAAATTTTTCCTGGATCGCCCTTTCGGGTTTTCAATCTACCGAGACGCTCATTTTTGCCTAAGTCACCCTTTCAGGTCTTCAAAAGGTTTCTTCATTCTTTGCTGATATAACTGACCATGACACATGGCAGTCAATCTCTTCTCTTCAATAAAATTTAGCCGGTCATATCTGGTTTGGCACCATTCAGCTTTTGCCAACTTGGCTTCCATCAAAACACGCAATGATGGGATCTCAACCTCTACTAGGAGCACAACTTCCATACCATAAACAAGAGAGAAAGGGGTCACCCATGTTGAATTGCGAATGGATGTATGATACCCATGTAAATAAAATGGAAACATCTTATGCCAATCCTTGTATGTCACAGCCATCTTCTGGATGATCTTCTTGATGTTCTTATTTGCAGGTTCAACAACCCCATTCATCTTTGGTCTGTAGGGAGAAGAATTATGGTATGAAATCTTGAAGTCTTTGCAAAGAGCTTCCACCATATTATTGTTCAAGTTTGACCCATTATCAGTAATGATCTTACTTGGCACACCATAACGGTATATAATCTGATTCTTGATAAACCTCACAACAACTTATTTGGTTACATCCGCATACGATGCCGCTTCAACCCACTTTGTGAAGTAGTCAATAGCCACCAGAATAAAACGATGTACGTTTAAAGCTTTGGGCTCAATCATACAAATTATATCAATTTCCCACATGGAGAAGGGCCATGGGGCGGAAATGATATTCAACAGTTTCGGAGGAACATGAATTTTATCTGCATAAATTTGACACTTGTGGCATTTCTTCACAAACTTGCAACAGTCAGATTCCATTATCAGCCAATAGTAACCTGCTCTCAATATTTTCTTTGCCATAGCATGTCCATTGGAATGAGTATCAAAGGAACCTTCATGGACTTCAGTCATCAATAACTTTGCTTCGTGTCTATCCACGCATCTGAGCAAAACCATATCAAAAATTCTCTTGTAAAGCACATCACCATTTAGGTAGAAGTTGCTGGCTAATCTTCTCAAAGTCTTCTTATCTTTCAAAGATACCCCAGGCGGGTAAATCTGACTTTGGAGGAAACATGTGATATCATAATACCATGGCTTTTCATATTTAACTTCTTCAACAGGAAACACATGAGTTGGCCTATCAAGACGCATCATAGTCAAATTGGGAACTTCATTCCAAAATTTCACCATAATCATTGAAGTCAACGTTGCAAGAGCATCTGCCATCCAGTTTTCATCTCGAGGGATATGATGATACTCAACCTTTGTAGAGAAAGTTGAAATCCTCCTCGCATAGTCTCGGTATGGTATCAAACCGGGTTGATTCGTCTCCTATTCACATTTGATTTGATTCACAACCAAAGCTAATTCTCCATAGACATCAAGATATTTAATTCTGAGATCAATGGCTTCTTCAAGCCCCATAATGCAAGCTTCATACTCAACCATATTGTTGTTGGTGTAAGCCCTAGAGGCCAATACTTTTGGTACTTATATCGAATTATTTATTAATAATAAAAGGCCTTTTCTTTATTGTGTTTGTTTAATAAAGTCCCTAGAATAGCTAGTCTGTTTAATGTATCAAGTGTGACTTAATCATGAGATCACATTAAACATAAGGACACTATTCTTAAATTATCCGTAGTCGAGCTTTATTGTGAAGTGGGATAACATTAAAGCATAAAGACTATTATGTATATAAACTGATGATCACATCTCATGGATCATGGATAAGGAGTTATCAAGTCTTAAACATAGGTATGAATATTGAGAGTAATATTTATACTGGATTGACCCGCTATGAGAATACTATATAGAATGTTATGCAAAGTGTCATAAGTTATTCTCATGGTGATAATGGTGTATACCACCCTTTGACATGAAACCACTATGGACCCTAGATGTAGAGTCGAGTGCCTTATTGCTAATCAAACATTGTCCGTAACTGGATAACCATAAAGACAGTTGATGGGTACTCCACGAAGCATGCTAAGGGACATGAGTGACCTAGATAGAATTTGCCCATCCTGCGTAACAGGATAAATGTCTATGGGCCCAATATTGAACTGGACAAGGATGACACAGTATATGCCTTGTGTTCAATATAGACATAAGGGCAAAAGGGTAATTGTACACATAAGTATTATCACAGAAGGATTTGTCAGATCACATGACATTTTCGTGTCTTGGGTAGCAGTGACGTGTTGCTAGATACCACTCACTATTTATCATGTTAAATGTGTGATTTAATATAATTGCCAATGCCGCAAAAACCTACAGGGTCACACACAAAAGGACGGATTGATGAGAGATAGAGTAACTAAGGAACACCGTAAGGTACGGTGCACTTAAGTGAATTGTAGAACATCATAAGGTATGGTGTACTTAAGTAGAATACGAAATATGGTAAGGTACCACGCGCTTAAGTGATTTTGGCATATTATAAAATATGGGCCACATACACTTAAGTGGGCTTTTTAGCTTGCAGCCCACACAAGTGGTTCTTAAAATAGAACCCTTGTGTAGAAGCATTTGTGCAGTTGTAATTTTGTTTCTCTCTCTCTCTCTCTCTCTCTCTCTCTCTCTCACTCAAAGCCTTCATTCGTAGCAGCTAGCACTGAGATTGAAGGAATCCGTTCGTGTGGACTGAGTATAGGCGTTATCATCGTTCAACGTTCGTGATCGCTCCGTAGATCTGCGTCAAAGGTTTCAATCGTCACAAGAGGTAACGATTCTATCACTAATCATGCCCATTCGTAAGGATCACTAAAGGAGAAAAATTTTAAATTCCGTTGCGCTTTGGATCGCCCTCTTCTTCAGTGGTATCAGAGCCACTTACGAAACCATGCATCTGATAGCTGTTTATTTTCTGTATTAATATGATTAAAAGACATAATGAATCAAAGAATAAACGAGTAATTAAATTTGGCATCATGTGTGTATGATTTGGATGATTGTTGTTGACTATGCTTCGGAATCCAACATTAGTATGGTGAAGCAGCGATACATCGATCGTCCATAGGTTACGCAATTGAGATCGATCAAGTTATATATATGATATAAGTAATCCTAATGCAAAATACGGTATATATGATATACTGTTTCTGTTTCGTTCATTCAAACACTTAATGGTTATTTTCCTTTGAGCGATCAATGGTCGTTTGCTTCTTGATCCAACATTAGTATGGTGAAGCAATGACATATTGATCAATCATACTGAATCAACAATCGAGGTGTGTTTGACGGTCTGAAATTGGTGCATTAGGGTTAGTGACGGCACAAGGGTTGTGCTGTCAAAGAGTTGTGAATTGAGGGCTTGTTGGATCATGTCTGTTGACTGTTTCATAGCGCTAATTTTGGCCGCGTGACGTTCGTCATGGGCCTGTGGCGGTCGTAACAAGCTGGACGTGACGACCGTAACATGCTTTATGATGGTCGTCACATTCACAAAGTCTGTATTCTCGGTATTTCTGTTTTGTGACCGGGCAACGGACCCCGGCTAACTCTGCATAGTGTGATCGATCGCCAAAATTTAATTTGGTTTTAATTAATTAAAAGAATTAAAATTAATAATAATAATAATGTGTTTATTATTATTGTCTTACGGTGATCGGTTATGGACTTAGTTTTCCTTTATTTTGTTTTGGGATTTTAAAATACGACCTGCGTGTCGTGCCTCTCTTTTAATCTCTTAATGTAACTTCTTTTCTCATCTCACTCCCTCGTATGCAAAACGAGTTTCTTTTATGTAATGTAATGTTATGAAGAAAGAGAAGAATTAAATATCAAAGAAGGACAACCTTGAAGGTCTTGCTTGGAGAAGCTTAGATCGTTATTAGGTTAGCTTAGGTTCTCTCATTGGCTTGGGAGAACAATTGCGCTAGGGGGCCATAACTATTTCATTATATATGTTTATGCATGTGAATGAATGTTGATGCATGTGAGAGACGATTTATATGATAAATAAGCCGGTGAGATCATAATAATTGCAAATTCCCTCAAATTAAATATTAAGTTTATGCTTTCCAAGTTTTAGCACTCATCAAGACTAGTATCGGATAATGTAGGTTTCGCCTACGCGAGGTGCATGTTCTATATTAGTAAGGTGTGATGGGATAATTGTAATATCCAATTACTAAAACAATGGGTCAAACTTAACTAAACAAATTATAATAAGATTATATGTGTTTAGAAGCAAGAGTTGGAAATGATTCATGTGATGGATTGGAATAAGGAGTTATTCACCCAACTAAAATATTCGAGAGTTGTATTAGATACAATTGGAAGGAGTTCCTACCTAAATAACCTAGTTTTATGTAATCCACCTACGCGGACTTAAAACAAAGTGAAATGTGGATCTCGACCCACTAGAAAATCTTCCAATGGGATTTTCCGAATCAAATGATGAGGGTCATTTGTTTTGAGTAAAATAGTGGGAGCATATTTAATTAAAGGCTTAATTAAATATGTTATTGATACTTATATTTTCATTAATTTCATGTAGATTACCATGACAACAAACACCTCTAACAACATTTTGTGATCAATCCTTGACAAGGAAAAATTGTTTGGGACAAATTTTCTGGATTGGCACCGAAATCTGAGGATTATCCTCAAACATGATAGGAAACTGTATGTCTTGGAGAAACCTGTTCCTGAAGAGGAACCTCCTAGTTCTGCACCTAAGGCAGAAAGAGAAGCTTATAAGAAGCATGTCGATGATGCAAATGAAACTGCTTGTCTCATGCTAGCTACCATGAACTCAGAGTTGCAAAAACAACATAAGAACATGGCAGCGTTCGATATGATCGAACACCTGAAGATGCTTTATCAAGAGCAAGCAAGGCATGAAAGGTTTGAAGTTTCAAAAGCCCTTTTTCAAGGCAAGTTAGCTGAGGGAGCCCCTGTAGGTCCCCATGTGCTCAAGATGATTGGGTATGTGGAAAACCTTGAAAGGTCGGGTTTCCCCCTCGGAAAGGAACTTGCGACTGATTTGATCTTGTAATCGTTGCCAAATAGATTCAGTCAATTTGTCCTAAATTTCAATATGAGTGATATGGACAAATCTCTTCCTGAACTGCTAGCCATGTTAAGAACTGCTGAGCAGAATCTGAAGTAAAAAGGGAAGTCCATTCTGATGATCGGAAATGGAAAGAGACAGAACAAAAGACCCACCAAGCAGGGTGATAAAGGGAAAGGCAAGGAAGTTGCCAAACCCAGACCCACTGTTGCTGCTTTGAAGCCTAGTGGAGGCATAGCAAAGGTAGACACCTGCTTCCATTGCGGTAAGACCGGACACTGGAAGAGAAACTGCCCAAAGTACCTGGAAGATATGAAGAATAGAGTAGAGACTTCAACTTCAGGTATTTTTGTTATTGAAATTAATTTATCTACTTCTGCATCATGGGTATTAGATACTGGATGCGGTTCTCACATTTGTACAAATGCACAGGGGCTAAAAAGGAGTAGAGATTTGGCAAAAGGTGAAGTTGACATACGAGTTGGCAATGGAGCAAAGGTTGCTGCTTTAGCCGTAGGAACTTATGTATTGACTTTACCTAGTGGTTTAATAATTTAGTTAGAGAACTATTATTATGTGCCTGCAATTAGCAGGAATATTATTTCCGTTTCTTGTTTGGACAAGTTTGGTTTTTCATTTATAATAAAGAACAATTGTTGCTCAATTTATTTGAATGATATATTTTATGCTACTGCACAAATGAACAATGGACTATATGTCCTTGATCTTGAAATGCCTATTTATAACATTAATACTAAAAGGATGAAACCTAATGAGTTAAATCCAACTTACCTTTGGCATTGTCGATTAGGCCACATAAATGAGAAACGCATTTCCAAACTCCATAAAGATGGACTCTTGGACTCTTTTAATTATGAATCATATGAGACATGCAGATCTTGTTTAATTGGAAAGATGACAAAGTCTTCATTCACAGAAAAAGGTGAAAGAGCTAATGATCTTTTGGCCTTCATACATTCTGATGTATGTGGACCACTGAACATACCAGCCAGATGAGGTTTTTAGTACTTCATCACATTTACTGATGATTTCAGTAGATATGATTATGTGTATTTAATGAAACACAAATCAGAGTCCTTTGAAAAGTTCAAGGAATTCAAGAATGAAGTACAAAACCAACTAGGTAAGAATATTAAAACTCTTCGATCAGATCGAGGTGGTGAGTATTTAAGTCTAGAGTTTGATGACCATCTGAAAGAGTGTGGGATCCTATCCCAACTTACTCCTCCTGGAACACCCCAATGGAATGGTGTATCTGAGAGAAGAAATCGAACCCTGTTAGACATGGTCCGATCCATGATGAGCCACGCTGATCTTCCAAACTCCTTTTAGGGACATGCATTATTGACAAAAGCTTACACACTTAACCGTGTTCCATCCAAAAAGGTTGAGAAGACACCATATGAGATATGGAGTGGTAAGAAACCACATATGTCTTACATGAAGATTAGGGGTTGCGAAGTTTATGTGAAATGACAAATTTTAACTAAGCTTGAGCCCAAATCTGACAAATGCTTATTTATGGGGTATCCTAAAGAAACAATAGGGTATTACTTCTACAATCCTTCTGAGGGCAAAGTGTTTGTCGCTCGAACTGGAGTTTTCCTAGAAAAGGATTTTATTTCCAAAAGAATCAGTGGAAGGAAAGTAGAGCTTGAAGAAATTCAAGAATCACAAAGCATTGATACACCTATGGAGGAATTAGAGCAGGAAACATAAGTAGTTGTGGAAGAGCAACCTGCTCAAGTAGAACAAGACCAGCGTAGGTCAGGCAGGATACGTCACCTACCTGAGAGATATGGATATCTCATAACTGATTAAGGTGATGTATTACTCATGGATCAAGATGAGCCTGTGACCTACCAAGAGGCCATAACTGGTCCCGAGTCTAAGAAGTGGCTAGAAGCCATGAAATCTGAAATGGATTCCATGTACACAAACCAGGTTTGGACCTTGGTAGAGCCTCCTGTAGGAGTTAACCCTATAGGATGCAAGTGGGTCTTCAAAAATAAGATTGACATGGATGTTAAGGTACATACCTATAAGGCAAGACTGGTTGCAAAAGGATATAAACAAATTCATGGGGTTGACTATGATGAAACCTTTTCACCAGTTACAATGCTTAAGTCTGTTCGGATTTTACTTGCTATCGCTGCATATCATGATTATGAAATATGGCAGATGGATGTCAAAACTGCTTTCCTTAATGGGAATCTTCTTGAGGATATGTACATGACACAACCTGAAGGATTTGACATACCTGAAGAAGCCCAAAAGATATGTAAGTTACAAAGATCAATCTATGGATTGAAGCAAGCTTCCAAAAGCTGGAATCTTTGTTTTGATGAAACAGTAAAACAATATGGATTCATCAAGAACGAAGATGAGCCTTGTGTCTACAAGAAGGTTAGTGGGAGCATGATCGTTTTCCTGGTATTATATGTAGATGACATATTACTCATTGGAAACGATGTCCATACCCTACAACAAGTAAAGTCTTGGTTGGGAAAATGCTTTTCTATGAAGGACTTAGGTGACGCAACCTATATATTAGGAATCCGAATCTATAGAGATAAATCACAAAACCTGCTTGGCCTAAGTCAGAGTGCACACATAGACAAAGTGCTGAGACGCTTTAATATGCATGATTCCAAGAAAGGATTCATACCTATGCAACATGGCCTGTGTCTATCAAAAACACAATCCCCTTCAACTAAGGAAGAAAGGGATCGCATGAATAAGATTCCATATGCATCTGCAATAGGATCTATCATGTATGCCATGTTATGTACTCGACCAGATGTCTCGTATGCTTTGAGTGCAACGAGTAGGTACCAATCTGATCCTGGTGATGCTCATTGGGTAGT
Organism: Lathyrus oleraceus; assembly: GCF_024323335.1. Taxonomy (NCBI): domain Eukaryota; kingdom Viridiplantae; phylum Streptophyta; class Magnoliopsida; order Fabales; family Fabaceae; genus Lathyrus; species Lathyrus oleraceus. The sequence goes on from NC_066579.1 coordinate 133,450,959, forward strand.
TGTCAAGAATATCCTTAAGTATTTAAGAAGGACTAAGGACTCGTTCTTGATATATGGAGGTCAAGAAGAGCTGGCTGTAGTTGGATACACCGATGCTAGCTTCCAGATAGATAAGGATGACTTTAGATCGCAATATGGTTATGTGTTTTGCTTAAAAGGTGGCACTGTGAGCTGGAAAAGTTCAAAGCAAGATACAGTTGCTGATTCTACAACCGAGGCCGAGTATATTGCTGCCTCAAGTGCAGCAAAGGAAGCTGTTTAGATCAAAAGTTCATTAGTGAACTTGGCATGGTTCCTAGCATTGTGGATCCCATTGGTCTTTATTGTGATAACAATGGTGCTATCGCACAAGCTAAGGAACCTAGATCTCACCAACAATCCAAACATATACTTAGGCGTTATCACCTCATTCGAGAGATAATAGATAGAGAAGATGTGAAAATATGCAGAGTACCTACACTTGACAATATTGCTGACCCATTGACAAAGCCTCTTGCGCAGCATAAGCATGATGGCCATACTAGATCTATGGGCATTTGGGGTTTGCCTGATTGGCTCTAGTGCTAGTGGGAGATTGTTGGTGTAATCTCTAGAGGACAATACTTTTGGTACTTGTATAGAATTATTTATTAATAATAAAAGGCTTTTTCTTTATTATGTTTGTTTAATAAAGTCCCTAGAATAGCTAGTCCGTTTAATGTATCAAGTGTGACTTAATCATGAGATTACATTAAACATAAGGACACTATTCTTAAAGTATCCGTAGTCGAGCTTTATTGTGAAGTGGAATAACATTAAAGCATAAAGACTATTATGTATATAGACTGATGATCACATCTCATAGATCATGGATAAGGAGTTATCAAGTCTTAAACATAGGTATGAATATTAAGAGTAATATTTATATTGGATTGACCCGCTATGAGAATACTATATAGAATGTTATGCAAAGTGTCGTAAGTTATTCTCATGGTGATAATGGTGTATACCACCCTTTGACCTAAAACCACTATGGACCCTAGATGTAGAGTCGAGTGCCTTATTGTTGATCAAACATTTTCTGTAACTGGATAACCATAAAGACAGTTGATGGGTACTCCACGAAGCATGCTAAGGGACATGAGTGACCTAGATGGAATTTACCCATCCTGCGTAACAGGATAAATGTCTATGGGCCTAATATTGAACTGGACAAGGATGACACGGTCTATGCCTTGTGTTCAATATAGACATAAGGGCATAAGGGTAATTGTACACATAAGTATTATCACAGAAGGATTTGTCAGATCACATGACATTTTCGTGTCTTGGGTAGTAGTGATGTGTTGCTAGATACCGCTCACTGTTTATTATGTTAAATGCGTGATTTAATATAATTGCCAATGCCGCGAAAACCTATAGGGTCACACACAAAAGGATGGATTGATGAGAGATAGAGTAACTAAGGAACACCATGAGGTACGGTGCACTTAAGTGAATTGTAGAACATCGTAAGGTACATTGTACTTAAGTAGAATACGAAATATGGCAAGGTACCACGCGCTTAAGTGATTTTGGCATATTATAAAATATGGGCCACATACACTCAGGTGGGCTTTTTAGCTTGTAGCCCACACAAGTGGTTCTATAAATAGAACACTTGTGCAGAAGCATTTGTGCAGTTGCAATTTTGTTTCTCTCCCTCTCTCTCTCACTCAAAGCCGTCATTCGTAGCAGCTAGTGCTGAGATTGAAGGAATCCATTCGTGTGGACTGAGTAGAGGCATTGTCGTCGTTCAACGTTCGTGATCGCTCCGTAGATCTACGTCAAAGGTTTCAATCGTCATAAGAGGTAACAATTCTATCACTGATCATGCCCATTCGTAAGGATCACTACAGGAGAAATTTTTAAATTCCGCTGCGCTTTGGATCGCCCTTCTCCTTCAATTGTTTGTACACTTGAAAGTCAATCTAGATTTAAATGGAAAATGTGTGCCTTGAGGAGTAATAATCACTGCCCCAATGCCATTACCATAAGAATTAACAGCTCCATCAAGTACCATGCCCCAACGGGAACCAGGTTCCGGCCCTTCTTCAAGCAATGGTTCATCACAATCTTTCATCTTCAAGTACAAAATCTCTTCATCAGGAAAATCATACTGCACTGAATGATAATCTTCAATTGGTTGGTGAGCCAAATGGTCAGCCAAGTCACTACCTTTAATAGCTTTTTAAGTTCGGTATTCAATATCATACTCAGATAACAACATCTGCCAACGGGAAATCCTCCTAGTTAAGGAAGGCTTCTCAATTTTGGATATCCACCAAGTAGTATGATTCAACATATACTGGTTCAGACGCTTAGCAGCCCAAGCCAATGCGCAACAAGTCTTTTCAAGCATAGTCTCACAGTCAGTGAACTTCTTACTGAGGTAGTAAGTTGCATATTATCTCTTTCTAGATTCATCTTGCTGACCGAGAACACAACCCATACTTTCTTCAAGCACAGTCAAATACATGATCAAAGATCTTCCTTCAACGGGCGGAGACAGAATTAGAGGCTCAAGCAGATACTCTTTGATACTATCAAAAGCTTTATGGCAATCTTCGGTCCAATCACAAGACTGATCTTTCCAAAGAAGCTTGAAAATAGGCGCACATGTGGCAGTCATATGCGATATAAATCTTGAGATATAATTCAAGCGCCCGAGAAAACCCCTGATTTGCTTCTTAATTTTGGGTGCAGGCATCTCTTGTATTTCTTTGACCTTGGCAGGATCAACTTCAATACCCTTCTCACTGACAATAAAGCCCAACAACTTACTAGAACGAACGCCAAAAGTAAACTTATTAGGATTCAAGCAGAGTTTGTACTTCCTCAAACGTTGGAATAACTTTAACAAATGCTCAGCATGTTCTTCTTCATCACTTGATTTGCCAATCATGTCATCAACATAAACTTCAATCTCTTTATGCATCATATCATGAAAAAGAGTGGTCATAGCTCTCTGGTACGTTTCACTGGCATTCTTTAAACCGAAAGGCATGACTTCTTCAGGAAACGACTTCGTACACCGTGTTTCCTTTCGGATTTGCATTATGCAAGCTTTCTTCAAGGCAGAGTAACCTTTCCCCTACTGCTTGCCAATTTACTGCCAAACCATATTGTAAACACATTTCAATAATTCGCTGGTGCCTTGCACTACAAGATTGGCTTGCAGTAGTTGGAAACCAGGTAATATCTCTGGCCTAGGTATCATCAATGGCGTGAGATGTTTTAATGATGGTTCGACTTGCTGGAATTGTGGAATAGATCTTAAGAGCGAGAGAAGTTGGAAGACTCATTCAGTTGCTCTTGTTTGAGTTGGACCTAGATATGAAAGTGCAGATAAAGAGTTCACTAGGACTTGATCACTACCGTTTTATGAGGGAGGAAGTGGATCTCTTGTAGCTCGAGCAATTGCAGTTGCTCTGTGTTGCGCAACAGAGTGATTGGCTTTAGATCTTGTCATTGTTGGTGGATTTGGTGAAAATCTGAGGATCAGTATTATTTAAGATCAATGAGGATCGAGAACAGAGAATCATGGTTCAAATTCATAAATTTTAAGTTTCTAGTATGAGGAATCCTTTGGTTCAGTGAATCGAGAGATGAATGTTCTAATATGGAAAACGGGAGAATCAAATGTCGATTCTCATAGATGACGTAACTATTTCGCGAGGGAACAAGACTCGATCGATGATCGGAAGATGTGGATTGAAATAGTGGACTTGAGCTTCCGATGCGATAGAAGAGGGGATGACCTATAAGGTTATCACTCCAATGTCTAAGTCAATATGAGAGTAAGCTGAATGAATGAAGTTTGAATTGAAATTGTAACTGGAAAATGACACTATTACAAATAACACATTTCATGACAACGCTTTCACTTCAACCAACAAAAAATTGAAGTGTAAACCCTATTAAATGCAGTTTATAAATATATTTCCTCAGTTCCAATGAAACGCTGAGGGATAAAGTAACTAAGGGACACACTTCGGTTATCCTAACAATCAGGGGAAATCTTACTCATTTTTTTCTATTAAAGCACATGTTTATTAAGTTTTGACCTAACCTAGCACACCAGTTGTGTCTCAAACTTGTAAACATCATTCTTTTAGATGGATTGCAAGACAAAAAAATATTTAAGGTTTCTTAATTAGTTAGAAAATATTTTAAGGTTGTGTGTTGTTTTTGTTTTTGTTCTTGTTGTTGTTATTGTTGTTGTTTACCAATATTGATCAAATATTTTTCTGCTCTTATAATCCATCTCATGAAATGTAGTTGTTGTTCTTTCCTTGTTTGACAACATTGATAAAACTATTCCTAATCATACTTAAAAATATTGCAACTAAAAAAAAAATGATGGATGATGAAAGTCTTTCAGATATATACCTTACAATACACCATTTTCTTTCTAGGTATGCAATAAAAGTAATTTATTCCTCTCAGTTGGTCTGAAAACCGAGGGATATTATTTTATTTCACAAACAAATATTTGTCGTCCATAAACAAATCTTTGTCGTCCATTTATTAAGTATCAATGCTCAAGACACTGCCAACATATTAATCTCTAAGAAATGTTAGTGATTTGCGTGAAACCATCACGACATCCATTCAGAATGCGAACACCACACTATATATGAACCACAAACATTATAATTCACAAACATTGATAATGAAAACATTAGGATGGAAAAAAGTGAACCGAGAAGTAGCGTGAAAACAATTTTTATGATGGATTGCAAGAGCAGAAAATAGTATTGGTTCAACGTTTGTGTTCTTTACATAATCTCTACTCTTTATATATGATAAATTATTTTCCCTATCTAACCTTTGTAAATTTTACATCATAAACAAATAAATCAGAAACAATTAAAAACATATTACAATATACAGATATGTAAAATATTCCAGCATTTATTCTTCACCAAGATTCACAAGAATGATGATGAAGATGTTCAGGATTCTTCCTCAACATTGTACTTGTAGATTTAAATAAAAATAATGTAAAATTATGAAAATTGATGTTTTAATGAGACACACACACGTGTGTGTGTGTGTGTGTATATATATATATATATATATATATATATATATATATATATATATATATATATATATATATATATATATATATATATCAACTCGGTTAGATTTAACACCGAGAAAAAAAGTTGTGTGTTTTCTATAAAATACTAAATTGTTTTTGATAGGGTTCGAATCCATGAGCGGTACAATTTATCCCTCAGTTCATTTAAAATCGAGGGAATAAGTTGCAACTTTTTATGATGTCTTTCGTTATCTCACCTAAGAAGCCGAGGTAAAACCCCTTTCTCAACCGAGCTAAAAATAAATTTTTCGTAGTAGTGTGGCGCGCCTCTATCTTATATAGTAGGACAGTTATAAGAACATACTAATCTTTCGGCGTGAAATGCAGAGATCCGTCTAATAAATATTTGATTTATATTACCTGCACTTTATACCATGATATCGTACCTGCTTTGCTTTGTGAGTGACGTGATGAATCAATGTGTTTTCTATGTCGTAGCTATTGAGCCTTTTGACCTGTTAAAAACACATCTAATTAATCTTAATCCAACATATTTCAACTTTGTATTTAGAATAATAAAAATACACAAATTCGTGATGATGACGTTTAATTTAGATTTTTTTTTCTTTTATATGCTTATCGAGAGTCTTACTAACCAATGTCTTAAATATATTTTTTAAAATTTATTAATAAAAAATATAATTTTAAAAATCAAATATTTTAATTTTTAATGTATTAAATATAAAAGTTTTTATTAAAAAAGTTGTCATTTTAAGATTTTAAAGTTTTCTAACATCACTTGTTAGCATTTTTTATTTTCTTTATTAATTTAATTAAAAATTTCAAATGATGTGTCGCCGCACTCATACAACCTAATATTCATGTATAATTATTAATTAAATTTAATATTATTATGTACATGAGACTGAGTTTGAACTCGTAATCTATGATTAAACTAAAACAAATCTTTACTATTTCATTCAAATATTTTGGAATAATTGAATTGATTTAACATGATAAATATTTTTCATTTTTTAATATATTATATGAAATAGTTAAATATATACACATTATAAAATAATAAAAATGGTTACTAATCTTCAAAATGGGTCAAAGACCCAATATGAGAGATTCACATGTTAATGTTAAGCCCAATCATACATATTCCCATAAAAATTATTTTACATATATAATCAATATATGAGATTCAAGATATATTTTTCTAATTCCACATTTCACGTCACTTATTTAAAATTTGTAATTGATTTGCACATTGCTAACATTGCAGATTTACTTTACACCACCATTAGATTCTAACATTGTAAAATAACATTAATTCTAATTCTCACGAATATAATTTAATCAATTTAATTTAATATTATTCTTTGTATTTATGACAATGCATATATATTTCATAATTTAATAAAAATAATTTAATAAAAATAATATTCTCTTTTTAATTATTCATATTTTTAGAAAATATATGAAATAGTCAAACCAATAACCTCTTATGAGATAGAGAAAATAAATTATCATACAAAGAATATTACCCTTTTTTTTGGTTGGTCAAGCCAATATTAATCTTTCTAATTCACAATATTTATTACATTCAAATAAATTTAATTTCAAAATTTTTAATTGTATTTTATAATTAATATGACATACTTTCTCTTAAATTATTATCTACTTTATATTTATAATAATAAAAATATATTAATAATTAATTAAATAATTTTAAATTGAATATATTTATGACGTGATATAATTCAACAAATATTATAAGATTATTAAAATATATATATTAAAACAAATTTAACAATAAAAAAATTAGAATTAAAAATGGTAGCAATAAATTGTAAGAGAGGTATATTTATTACTCACATCTAACCCCAAGTAAGGTCAATAACTTAACCATAGATTAGAACTAGAGTTAAAAAACACAAGTTGTTAAGAAGGGACAACCACATAACCCGGATTTTATTATCAACAGTCGTCACATACATCACCTCCACTTTCTCAATATTCTCTCCCTCTTCCTCCTCCCTCTCCTCCTCCACCACCACCACAACCACCACCACTTTTCCTCCTCCACCACCACTTCTCCTCTTTCTTTTTGTCTCCTTTCAATTCCTCAAATTTTCAGAAAAAAATAGCTCAAAACCAAGCTAGCTTCTTCATGGAGACTATAGTGTATGATGTGATACATTTATGAGGTTTTATAAACTTAGAAGTTAGAACCACATAATTGAAACTAAGGTAAGTTTTTTTAATTTTAATCTTTTTTAGATTTATCATGATGGAGGTTTTAACAACAACAACAACCGCCACAAACACTACTCCTTTGGCAACAATTTCAAAACCATCAGAACCCGATTCAGAAAACCCGACCCGAATCCAACAACAACAACCCGTTAACACAACAACCTCAAACATAACAAAGCCTCTGTCTTTTTCAAATGGGGTTCTTAAACGCCACCATCCCAACACTCACAACCACCACAACAACAACGTTGTTGCTGTTACTTACAAAGAATGTCTCAAAAACCACGTGGCAACTTTAGGTGGTCACGCACTAGACGGTTGTTGTGAATTCATGCCGTCACCAACCGCCACCTCCGACGACCCCGCTTCCATAAAATGCGCCGCTTGCGGATGTCACCGGAATTTCCACCGCCGTGAACCAGAAGAACCGATTTCCACCGTTTTTGAATATCAACCTCACCACCGCCACCACCCACCACCTCCGCCGTTGTTTCAGTCCCGTTCGCCAAGCTCCCCGTCTCCACCGCCGATCTCATCATACCCATCAGCTCCACATATGCTCTTAGCACTCTCTGGTGCCGGAGTCGGACTCTCGATCCCGCCGGAAAACACAGCAGCGCCGTTAAACCTTGGTTCTCCGATGGGAGCTAGTAGAAAAAGATTCAGAACAAAATTCTCACAAGAGCAGAAGGATAAGATGCATGAATTTGCTGAGAGACTTGGGTGGAAGATGCAGAAGAGAGATGAAGAAATGGTTAATGGATTTTGCAATGAAGTTGGTGTTGATAGAAGTGTTCTCAAAGTCTGGATGCATAACAATAAGAACACTTTGGGAAGAAAATTATCAGATCATGGTAATGGTGACGGCGACGCCGTAAGATCCGCCGTAGACGGTGTCTCCGATGGTGGTTTTGGTGCTCATGAGAATGATAATGATGGGATTAATGTTGCTGCTTGTGCTACTAATGGATCTTCTTCTTCTTCTTGATTTTTTTTATGAGAGATTAAAAAAAATATGAGGGAATAATAATAATAATTGATATGTTTAGATTATATTATAGAGTAATTAAGAGTTGGTATTAGTTAATTTAGTTGTTTTTTTTTCTTTTAATTTTTCTTTTTTCAATTTAATTGTTTAGTTTTTGTTAATTAATGAGATTATTATGATGATCAACTTCTTGGATAACATTTTAATTTTTCAATTTATTTGCTTAGTTTTTTTAATTAGTTTAAGCCTTGTTATGACAATTATATTATTATTATTATATTATTATATTATTATTATTATATATTATTATTATTATTATTATTATTATTATTATTATTATTATTATTATATTATTATTATTATTATTATTATATTATTATTATTATTATTATATATTATTATTATATTATTATTATTATTATTATTATATATTATTATTATTATATTATTATTATTATTATTATTATTATTATTATTATTATTATTATATTATTATTATATTATTATTATATTATTATATATTATTATTATTATTATTATTATTATTATTATTATTATTATTATTATTATATTATTATTTATTATTATTATATTATATTATATTATATTATTATTATTATTATATTATTATTATTATTATTATTATTATTATTATTATTATTATTATTATTATATTATTATTATTATTATTATTATTATTATTATATTATTATTATTATTATTATTATTATTATATTATTATTATTATTATTATTATTATATTATTATTATTATTATTATTATATTATTTATTATTATTATTATTATTATTATTATTATTATTATTATTATTATTATTATTATTATATATATTATTATATTATTATTATTATTATTATTATTATTATTATTATTATATTTATTATTATTATTATTATTATATTATTATTATTATATTATTATTATATTATTATTATTATTATTATTATTATTATTATTATTATTATTATTATTATTATTATTATTATTATTTATATTATTATTATTATTATTATTATTATTATTATTATTATTCAAAAAGGAAGTAGTATCGGAAACTGATTACTATTAGTGTCTTGACTACACCAACCCATTTTCTTATTTATATTAATAGCTTCCTCTATCCCTTAATAAATCTTACATTAAGGAGAAAAGAAAATATCATAAAAATGTCACTTTCATTTTTAATGTAGGTCTAATTAATTATTTTTTCAATTGTACTATTTTTTTAAAAATTGAAATATTTAACTAATACATTTCAAACTATTATTTTTCTTTTCTTATTTATAAATTAACACTGAAATATATTAATGACTAATAGTGATAATTTAGTAAAGTTATCTTATTTATTTATCATATCTTTTAATTTAAAATATAATTATTATTATGAGATCTGAAAAAAATATGTAAATTTTTTTAACTCCTTTGACATATTTATTTGGCTTCTTCTCCAAGCTCAAATTATTTGTTGTTTTGATTTTATTGAAACATGATTGTAAAGCATTCTCTGTTTTTTTTTCCTGAGTCTCTGGTCGGACATGGAATGATATAATAATTATGAAATTTTATTTCATATATTGTGTCCGAAAAATAGAGGCAGAAAGTGTTGCAACGTAGATTTTAGAATTTATTAATAACTACTATTACTAAGGGCGGTGTTGAATAATGAATTGATAGGGTTATTCTATTCCTATCTCCATGCAAACTTTCATTATATTAAAAAAGAAAAAATCAAATCAATGAGCATAAACAAATCTTGTTATAGTAGAATTTGGATGTACATTTTTATTATTAAATTTGGTTAAAATGATTATGTAACCGATAAGGGAAGAATAATAATGTACTTTAAGAATTATGTAACCATATGATTCCAAAAGTAACCTTATTTATAATTTTAATTATATTCTATCTATGATTATGCAGCCGTTTTTACAAAGATAGCTATGTCCTATGATTACTTTAAGAATCTTAATCCTACTAATTTTAAACATAATCTCATTTGATACTATACTTTATTGTACTAGTTTATTTTTTTATTTAAATAGTAATCCAAATGCATGATGTGTTATTGGGAATGTTGGCATGCTCTTTCCCTTTAAGGCAAGTAGATCTATAAATTAATTATTACTTTATTACTAAAGTAATGATAAACAACAAAAATATTTAAATAATAAGAAAGTGTATTATGGTATTAGAGACAACGTGTTATGTTTTCCAATCTTTTGCATTATGGGTGTGTTTTGTTTTTGGTCACTTAAATAGGATTAATATATTAATTATTTTGGGTCCACTTATTGGTTGTATTATAATTTTTTTTGTATTGATGAAGTCATTAATCTTGTTTTGGTTAGAAGGGTGTGGGGTCCTTAGGGTCTACCCTTGATGCTCTTTAACTACTTAGGCATGGGCTTTGTCCTTGACCCTTAATTGCCCTTTAAAATAGGGATATTTTGGAGTAGTTGATGAGGAATTTTTCCTTAAAATTAGGGATATTTTGGGCTTTTATGAGTTGTTGTTTCAATTCCCCACTAAATGTAATAGTAATCCATTGTAGAAGTTTGGTCATATATCATTTTCCTTTCTTTGAGTTCATTTCACATGCATTGTTCATGACATGTGTTAGGAATTGGAATGATCTTACGTTTTTATTTAGTTTATAATTTATTTGGCATGCAACCGCATTATAATGATTAAAACTTATACTTGAGTTTTTTAATTCTTTTTTATTATAAATTTAGTCTTGAAAATGTTAAATTTAACAATATTTGTACCTAAAATTAACAAAAATATACTGAAAAGTGTCTTTTATTTTATTCACAATGAAGTTACCAAATCATCTTTTTAGTTTATAAAAAATATATAATGTATTTGTTTCTATATTGGATTTATTTAATTTTAGAGTTCTTATCTTCACATATTAAATTGGGTATGAATATGTCTATTTGATCGGGGATCTTTCGATCAAAGTGGTGTGAGAATATTTCGATGTTAAAATATAGAATAAATTCAATATTGAGGTCTACAAACACAATATCTAAGGTGTTCACCTCGACATACTATGATGACACAATCCAATAGTTCACACACACACTCTCAAATCACCACTACAACCCACCTTCTAAAACACACTCACTTGTCATTTTTTCATTTTCCCCAAATACTCTTCACATGAATTTCCCAAAAATATCCACCACCCTCTTTAGAATTCTTAAATTAGAATTTGTTGTGTTTGATTCTCAACCATTAAATGGTTATTTCAATCAAAATATTTTTTTTAATTTTTATCAATTATCATCTGAAAATATGTTATCATTAACTACTTTTTATATCAAGGGAATTTCTATAAGATGGTATATGTGGATATACGAGAACCATCGATTGTTGGATTTGTTCACATTCAGAAAAGTACTAAAATTATGTTTTAGCCATTTTTATGTAAAAATTATTTAAATTGAGATAAGAGAGTTCAGTTATTGATTATTAAGCTAAATTTGAAAAATTGAAAAATTAAAAAATCAAGTAGTGGATTTAATCCAAAAATAAAATAATTAAGAATGAAATAAACTACCTATAAGACATTTTTGACAATCTAAATGACAAGAGAGTCGTGCTCAAGGGTTTTGTTATAATTGTGATAAAAAATTATCCATGACCACAAGTGTGCTTCTAGTAGATTTATGTTCCTTTTGGTTGAGAAAGATACATAAACAATCAAAGAAATGACATAACTAAATAATGCAAATGACATTTTAGAGGTTAATCCTAATGATACATATTTTAAACTCTCCCCTCAAGCCTGGACAATCCAATTTTCCTCTCATACACTAAAAATTTAGGGACAAATTGATGATTTTCATGTGGCAGTTCTTCTTGACATTGACATCAGTTACAACATTTTAAAATCATGAATTGCACATCACTTAAATCTAGCCGTTACACCAATTCCCTAATTTTCTATTATGATTGATAATGACTCTCATTTACAAAGTTAAGGCATCGATAATAATGTTCAAATTATCTTATAAGATCAAAATTTTATCATACCCTTTTACTTGTTACCAATTAAGGGTGTTGATGTTGTGTTAGGCATGACATGGTTGTGTAACTTATGACACATATATATACATGTTAGTTTTTCTATTCCCTATATCAAAAGGGGGGGGGGGGGGGGGGGGTTGTTCCTAAATCCCACCCAACTCACACAACCATTAACCAATTATGTCAACTCCTACACACCAACTTTGTTGCTTCCTTACACCTCATGACTTTTCAAAGCATTGACTCTGCAACAAAATCTATTGAGTTGATTATCCCTGTAACACCCTAAAAGTCCACTCATAAATTAAAGAATAAAATTCAAATATTAGGATGCTACTTAAACATGACATACATACTTTCAAAATAATTCAAAACTCACAACGGAACTAAAAAATAATTAACATAAACTTAAATTATCTCAACAAATTGAAATACATAATTAAAGTAACATAATCCAACGATTAACTCAAAACAAATAAAACACCCCGTTCCCGATGTTACATATCAGAGCATTAAACCAACTAAATGGTGATAAAACGATAAAATAAATAAAGAGAAGCTCCAAGGTCACCTTCTAACTTACATCAACATTTACTCCTCTTGAGTATTTGTACAACAACGTACAACACAACACATCACAAAACAAACAAGAAAGGGGTATATGCTCAAATATATTAACGGCGTAAAACATAGGAATAATAGCATATTCAACATAATCGTCATTCACACACTTTGTTCACAACAATGAAATAATCACAATGTGTTTATGTATGCAATGTGACCAACAATCTTGACTCAATGCATGTGATACCAAATTTGACATCAGAGGTTTGTTATTGATCTCGTCCACTCAACAATGGTTCCTCATTCGAACCGGTCCCCACTTTTGAACCCCGGGTCCCCACTTATGAACCCCGAACGACCACATGTTCCCACTTCCAAACTCATGACTCGCCTCTTTCAACACACTGATATAATATGATGCATGTCATACAAATAATGCCACAACAACAATTATGGTTCCACTTTTAACCATAACAACATGAAATATAACATTCACAATAGTCCCCACTTCTGAACTAAACACCTCAACATAAACAATTCTAATCATATTCACACATCACGCAATCATAATCACCAATTCACAACTCAATATATCAATCAATTATACAATTCAATAATACCCATCCATAAAAACCACAAGAAAATAAATACATTCATATCCTCATGTACATATTTAACCTCTTGGAATGATACTATGAAGTAGTACTACGTGTGTAGCGGTGTATTCGTCACTTTATGATTTATTGACTAAATCAAAAGCAAAGCATACAAAGAATCGAGTCGCCACCGCACTTTTATTTATCCAAAGGAATAGCTAAAAAGCGAACAAAAGCCTAAGAAGTTTTACACATAGAAAACTAATGAAAAGATCAGAGATCGGGGTAAGGGGTAAATTACGCAATGGGAAGGTGTTAGGCACCTAAAACGTCCTAGGTACTCCTAGGGAGCCCTTTTCACACTTGTTGTACGAAATGTTATTTGTTTATGAAATATTTATTGTGCAAACATGGATTGAAGGGATGAGAAAAGAATATACAAGTTATTATTTTTGTGTTTGAACGGATGAACCCGTTGCCTACGTACCTTTCCATGGAAGGTAAGGATCAAAACGCCGTAGTTCGGCTAAAAGATTTCCAAAATATGAGTGGGTTCATTTTAAACAAAAGCCCTAAGGTCTTTCGTTATCCACGGGAGAAAACTCAACCTTATACAAACAACAAGTCCACCATGTGAGAAAAGCTTCAACTTGCTAGTGAGGGGTTAACCCTATAATAAGCAAGGAAGTCTTACAATTCAATCACTAAGGACAAGAAGGTGAGATTAATATCAACCAACTAGGATAAATCAAACCTATAGCTAATGCATGAAAACTTATCAAGAATGGACAAAGCCATAAAACAATTGAATGAGTTGGATTAACCAATTAGGATTTATTCACAAAAAGATGGTCAAGGTATGATTAGAATTCAATTCAAAGAAGTATTATGAAATGGAGTTTGAAAAATCAAAGGCCTAAGGCCTAGATTTCTAATTTGAAAAGAGATGAAAATGTTTGCACAATATTTTTCGGGTTGAGATTAACATGCACATGGAGGTTTAAAGAAACAAAAAGGTGGGTGGGTGAGGAAGTAAAACTTCTTAGATGTTCACCTCTTGAAATCATATGTAGATGATTCAAGTGATTCCTTTGGAATGAGGCAACAATGCAAGTAAGCAAATGAAAAATGGATACCGGATGCCAATCAATGGACTTATACCAATCTCCTAAACAAAACAATGATACCGGATGCCAATCAATGGACTTATACCAATCTCACAAACAAACATGGATACCGGATACCAATCAATGGATTTACACCAATCTCCTAAAACAAAACAATGATACCGGATGCCAATCAATGGACTTATACCAGTCTCACAAATAAACATGGATACCGGATACCAATCAATGGATTTACATCAATCTCCTAAAACAAAACAATGATACCAGATGCCAATCAATGGACTTACACTAGTCTCACACCATATCATAGGAACAACTGCCAAGTAATGGACTTATGCTTGTCTCCTCCATGGACAAAGCAAAATGCTATAAAGCAAAGTTTATGAAATTATATACAAATGATGATGATAAATTCACTAAGGCACACTCAAGCAAATATGCACAGATGAATCAAGTAAGCAGACAATCAAGTCAGTTAGCACACACTATATACAAGCAATTAGGCTCAAGCAAGGTTAGACTTTAAAGTCAACTGGAATGGGGTAATATGAGCTCTTAACCCTAACATTGAGAGTTAGGGTGAAGCAGATGAAATGGAGATGAGGGGTGTGCCTCATAGCTCTTATCCCTGGCCTGGGAGAGCTTTAAACAATAGAATGTGTGGGAGTTCAGAAAGTTGGAACTCTTCTCCACAAGTGATTTGACTCTATAAGATCTTGGGTTAATATCCACAATGCATCAACATGTTATGTGAGCAAAGTGGATGACACACTGAATAGTAGGAGATGGATTACACATCTCTTTTATCTACCAATTGCCTCATAAGAGGACTTTTCCTGCTTGGCACAAAGAGTAAACAATCACAAGCATTGCCTCTTAAGGAGGACTTCAGACAGGTGCCTGCCCCCATAACAGGACAGGTCTTCCAGACTACATGAAGAAGAGAGGTTATACCTAAGTGGTTAAGCAACCAAGCAAAAACAAGTTCAAAATGAACTTAAGCAACTAATGTACCTGTGGAAACATCAAACAAATCAGTACAACTATACAGACAAACAACCAACAGTTAATATCAACAGTCAAACCCAATAAGCAAAGGCATAAGCCACAAGTCAAGCTCAAATGAGTTAACAACCCTACAAAACATACAATGTTAGTAGTCAAAGGCAAACATCAAATGCTCAAATGATGGAGCATCAACAACTATGTAACTTGGATGTTCAACCTGAAATCAAAGCTCAAACATGAGAGGCAAACCACTAGGTCAAAGCCTAGGGTCAAAGATGGGGAAAAAATTCAAAACAGAAGCTGAAAATTAACATGAATCAACTTCAAACACATCTTGAAACAATCCAAAAGGTCTCACATCAATATCATATACCAAATGCATTTCATGATCAATTGAAGTTCAAGACTATTTTAAAACACAAATGTGACCAACCAGAATGAAAAATCTCAATTAAATCAGAAATCAATCAAATAATTCCAATAAAATTCATGCTCATTGACAACATCCATAAGAAGCATCATGCAAAAAATCAAAGCAATTGGAATTCATTAGGCATGGTAAACACATCACATAAGATGAACAAGCAAAGGTGTGACACAAATTGTCACACCTACATTCACATGATCATAAAACAACAAAGACACATGATAAAATTACCAAATCAACACCATAATTTCAAGCAAAGTGTCTAGTTTCATCATGCAAATTTTCAGATTCATTGGATAAAAGCTCAGTATTTCACAAATGAAGAAGCAAGGCAAGGTCAAAATGCATACATGTACAAGAACCCTAGGCAAAATATTTTCCAGGCCAAGCACAATTTTAGAATTGATGATCATAAAACAATAGACAGAAAATGTGACACAATGCAAAAATCCTCATATTTTTTGGATCATTTTTCAAATTGATATGAATTTCTAAAGATTGAAATGAAATTGAAATAAAAATTGAAACAAGAAATGGATTAATTGAATTTATTTATTTAATTTGAAATATGGCTGTTGGCGCCAAGACCATACGCTGCGTGAAATTCTAGTTATCAGACTTTAGATGTCACACGGGTTGTTATGACATCCAATTCTGCACAGACAAGAATTATGCAGAACTTAACAGTAAGTGCAGTAAATAACACAAGTAATTGTTTACCCAGTTCAGTCCAACATGACCTACATCTGGGGGCTACCAAGCCAGGGAGGAAATCCACTATCAGTAGTATTAATTCAAAGCTAAACTCACCCGTTTACAACTTGTCACTTAATCCCTACCCAATGCAATTTCAATCTTACTCTAAGATCAGAGTTCCTACTCACTCCCCCTCAATCACCTCAGTGATTACTACCTTTAATCAATATTAAAGACAATTTTGAAGTCACACTTCAAACAACTCTTGATTGTGCTTAACAACTTTAATCAAGATACACAACACTCACGCTTAAAAGCTTTGAGCGACACAACACTTACAACTCAATGAACACCCTATGCCACAACAATCATCTACTTGATAATGGCTTGGCTTACAAGATATGTCTAATACAAGACTCACAAAAATACAGCAGTGAAGTATGATGGACACACTAAATCTTCACGCCTCAAAATCCCCAGTTCTGAATGAAGGAACGACTTCCTTTTATATTGCAGTACTTGGGCCTTTGCACTTGTATTCTCCTGAATTTAAGGTCACGCGAGCTCCCCTAAATTCCACATCTAGGTTACTAACAAATAAGCTATTTGTTAGGTTCATTAAATGTAGCTTGGTTGTTGATTTCCTGGATTTTCTCTCAGCTGTTGAATCCCTGAAGAATAGCCTGAGAAAAAGCTAAAACAGAAAACTGAACAACCTACAATATAGCATATGCTGTCAGGAATGAATGTCACGACATTCAGTTTGACATCAAGGATCATATGCTAAGTCTGTTTTTCCAGAAAACAGACTGTACAATTTTGCTGACCTGTACATGACCAAAATGACCATTCTACAGTAATAGCTTACATTAATAAATGTCAAAGTATCCAATTTGACATTTACACATTTGGCCTTAAGTTAGTTCTGTTATCCTCTTGAAGAATAAACTAAGAAACATACTGAAGTGTAGTAGAACACCACTCTGTCTATTATTCAGTATCTACTGTCCATGATGAATGTCATAACATCCAGTTTGACATTCATACAGTAGGCCTTATGCCAGGTCTGGTATTTCCTTGATAACCAGACTGCAAATGAATACTGAGCTCTAACAGAACACCAACTGTTCTATACCTCAGTATTTGCTGACAGGGATGAATGTCACAACATCCAGTTTGACATTCAATAAATCCTGTATTAGCTAATCCTACAGTAACTACTCAAGTGTGTCATGACATCAGTCAAGACATCAGAGTACAGTTAGATATTCTAACCTACAATGCAGTCACACAACCACACCATGTCATGACATCAGTCAAGACATTAGAATCCAGCTAGTGTTTTACCATATAATGCAGCCAATTAAACACATACACTGCGTTTCATTTAAATTGGCTCTGGCCAATCAGAGCGCTGCATGCAACCAATAGCGTGCTAACCCTAACAAACAATAGGAAACGCTAAATCGTGGCCAAAACTGGATTGAAACCGTGGCCAAAAGTCCTGAACTTCTTCTTCTCCAGCTCGCGCGCATGAACAGTGAACAACAACAAACCTCAAGAACATTTTCTCCAGTTTTTGAAAACAAGCATATGTACATGTAGCATAAACATCAAGGATCATGAATCAACTATTGGCTAAGCATGGATCATCGTATATCAAATGGATCGAGCAAATCAAGTTTCATCATCAAGACTTTAAACAATCGAATCTCAGTCAATAATGCATGGATTTCAGTGATTCAAAGCTCAGAACAACCACAACAACGAGATCTACAACATTAGCATAAGCAATTTGAGAAAAGAGAGAAACGATTTCGTGACCTCTTGAAGTGCAGCTTTGAAATTCAATGAAATCAGGCCTTGCAATGCTCAAATGATCTTCTATGCAGCTTGTACAAGTGTTTGGAAGGAAGGTGGAGGCTCAATTGCACACGATTCAACAGAATTTTGATTTCACCATTGATGAGTTCAAGCTTCAAGCTGCTTCAAACTGCACGAATTGCTATGGATCTTCCTTCAAACTTGCTCCATGATGCTTCCAAATGATGAATCAAGTAATGGATTGTGCTTTGGTTTGAAGAAAATGAGAGAAAATTTTGAGAGAAAAAGTGTGAAAAATTTTGAGATCTGAAAATTGTGATGTTGTTCTCTGAAAACAGTTAGGGTTTGTGTTATATACTCCCTCCTAATCATGCTCTTAATCATGCTTAAGCAAATGCTAATGGTAATTAGTGAAATGAGGTGTTTATGCAAAATGACAATTTCACCCTATGCATGAAAATGCATGGTGAACAGTGCACGGGATTGGATTGAATTTCACTTAAAATTTCATTTTAAAATCAATGGTAATTGCCAAATTGTCGCATCACGCGAAAAACCGGCGGGAAAACAAGAACAACAGAGCCGCCACCGTGCGTTATTTATCCCAAAAGAGGGAAAGGAAACGCTCAGAGTAAACCTAGGAAAGAACATGGTCTCGCGACCAAAGAGGATGGGTTCGGGAGTCGGTTATGCGAAGGGAAGGTATTAGCACCCCTACGCATCCGTCGTACTCGACGGGATCCACGCACAATAGAAAGGAAAATGGTTGCTAAAAATGCTGCTCAAAACACACACACACACTGGCTGAAAGAGACACAAGAAACTGACTGAAACCGACTCGGCAGGACATCGTATCCTGGGCCTACTTAGTCTATCAGGCATAGACATCAGAGTCGAAGTAGTTCGGACTGGGGAAACGACACATGCTCGCTAGGATGTCGCATCCTATGCATACGTATCTCCTTGGACGAAGGAGAATCAGAGCATTCGTAGCTCGGCTGACACGCACAAAACAAACACTGGCAAAGGCAAACGTGGAGCCCGACTGCCAATCACTGGACTTACATCAGCATCCGAACCAAAACGCACTCAAGAAGGCAGACATAGAGCCCAAATGCCAATCACTGGACTTACATCAGCATCCGAACCAAACACACGCACACTGGAACCCAAATGCCACTCGATGGACTTACATCAGCTTCCGAGCACACAACGAGACAAAACAAAGACACAGGCGCCCGGAGAGATCAACTCATCTCCTGCCTACGTACCTCATCTGGTATGAGGATCAGGGCGACGTAGTTCCCCTACGGAGGGATAAAGGACTAGCCTAACCAGATAACAGAGGGAGACACAACTAGGGAGACTACGACTCGAGCCTAGATGTTATCATGCAAATCATCCCTAAGTTAAGGTTTCTAGCTAACTGGCACAGGGAGCCAGCCTATCCTAATCATGACTTGCACAGGAAGCAAGCCACACACACACTTAACTTGCACAGGAAGCAAGCCAAGCAAAACCTAACTTGCACAGGAAGCAAGTCTAAACCAAACCTAACTTGCACAGGAAGCAAGTCAAACAATCCTAACTTGCACAGGAAGCAAGTCAAACAATCCTAACTTGCACAGGAAGCAAGTCAAACAATCCTAACTTGCACAGGAAGCAAGTCAAACAATCCTACAAGCACAGATAGCACACACTATACACAAGCAAGTGGCTCAAACAAGGGTTAGGTTTTAGTCGAGGGGTCATATCAACCTCAACAAACAAACCTCTGGAACTGGGTGAATGTGCTCTTAACCTTGCCATTGAGGGGTTAAGGTGAAGCAGATGAAAGGTGAGTGAAGATAAGACTTCACAGCTCTTATCCCTGGCCTGGGAGAGCTCAAGACAAGAATGTGTGGGTTCAGAAAGTGGGAACCCTTCTACACATTTAAAACTGACTCAACTGTACAATTGTACAAGATCTTGGGTTTGTATCTACAATGCATCAACACAGTGGTGTGAGCAAAGCAGATGACACACTGAATAGCAGGGGATAGGTTGCATATCCCTTGGGTTCTGCCAATTGCCTCTTCACTTAGGAGGTCTTTGACTCTGTACAAGGACAAATTAAACATACACAAACATTGCCTCTTAAGGAGGACTTCAGACAGTTGCCTGGCCAAGTAACAGGCCAGGTCTTCCAGACTACATGAAGATAGAAAGAGATATACCTCAATGCAAATTGCTTACACAAGCAAAGCAAAGCAAAAAGTTCACAAGGAACTAAGAAACTAAAGTACCTGAAATCAGTCAAGCACAGTTAGTATACAAGTCAAAGTTAAATCAAATGAAACAGATATCAACCAGTCAGCACAAGCAGATAGATGTGCAATGCACAAGGTTCAAGGCATGTGAGCCAAGCAACCTACAAAACAAGCATGTTAGTCATGATAAACAAGCACACTCAATCAATTTTGTATTGGTCTCATTGGAGCATTCGTTGGTCAACCTGAAAACACAAGCTCAAAAGTGAGTAACAGGATCACTAGGGCAAGCCTAGGGTCAAAAGAGAATGAAAAAGTCAAAACAGCAAGCAATGTCCAATCAAAATCAAATTCAAACATTTAAGAAGCAACCCCAATTGGTTTCATGTTCATATCAATCATCATCATCATTTCATGAACAATAGAAGTCAAAGCATGGCATTCAGAAGCTCATAGAAGTCAACAGCAAGACTTAACTCAAAAGCAATCTTAAACATTTCCAAAAATCACCAAATAAATCATGATCAATCACAACCCACAGTATGGTAAGCATGTCAAATTTCATCTCATTTGGACAAGTGGAAGACAGTCAATGAAAATCAGAAAGTCAAAGCAATTTTGAACATGCTTAAAGAAGTCAACCAAACATGCATCAACTTGAAAAATTCATAAATCAGAGATGGTGTATGATAAATGAATGGGATCAAAACCATGGCAAAGATGAGGATGTCTAGTTATCTCATGTAAAATTTCATGTCCATCTAATAAAGTATGAGAATTTCACAAATGAAATGGGAACAAGTGTCACAAAAAGTCAACATATGACCAAGCAAGGGAGAAAATCTCAAACAATTAGGAAATGCCACAAATAATTCCAAGAAAATTCACAAGTCAACTAGACATACAAGAGTAGGTTCATGCAAAAAAATCAGATCAATTGGAGGTCAAGAAGCATGGATACAAAAATCAGCAAGTTGGACATCAATGGTGTGACACAAATTGTCACACCCTAATTCAAAAAATCATAACTCACAAACCAGCAATGATAAATTCACAAACTCTACACCAAAATCACCATGAGTGTGTCTAGTTTAAGCACAAAAAGTTTGGGAGCCATTGGATAAAGTATCACCATTTCACAAATGTTTTGGCAAAGTGTACAAAATGTGCATACATGTCACAAACCCTAATAACAATTAAAATCCATTGATCACAAAATTCTGGAAAAATTATGATAAAAAAGTAGAGATCATGATGAAGATGATGCAAAAATTCCCATGAAATTTGGATTAAAATTGGATGCACAATGATTTTTACAATTTGGAGTAATCAAATGAAATAAATATTAAAAGGAAAAATAAATTGGACATGATTTAATGGTCTTAGGGGTCACGGTGGCATACTTGTAATAATTGAAACAACTAAATGAAACGGTGTGTGTTATTCATGGGCGTGGCAGGCGGTAAGTGGAGCATGGCACTGCAGCAGTGTAAATTCATGCAACAGAAAGAACAACAACAGCCAAATCACGATTTGAAAAGTAATGCTGGAAAGTTTTAGGGTTTGTTCAACTGTTCATCATCAGCAACATCAAAATGAGAAAATCGCCCAGAAAATTGAATCAAATATACCACCGGAACCGTTGAACAACACTCATGCATAATATAATATCCATTTCCAATGAATCATGCTGTCAAGGAAGAACAAAGTAAAAAACATGTTCATGCATCAACTTTCAACTCAGCATATCTTTCAAGATACTTAACCATTTTTAAAACTAAAACCATCAATGAACTCAGCATCAAGAGACCTTTCTAAAACATGTAATAATTTTAAGAATAGTGAAACTCGAAAAACTCACCAAGGTTGAAGAACAGTCGTGGTACAGTGGTTGTTTGGTGTTTTTGATTCGAAACAGATGAAGCAAGGCCCTCCAAATGATGATTGGTGAAGGTTCTTTGGCTTGCAATGGCTTGGAATGGCCTCAAACAACTTCTGCCATGGATGATGTGTGAAGAAAACAGTTGGATAAAAGCTGTTACAGATGGAGAATGATGATTGAAATGTGTCCACAATGATGTTTGGATGGTGGAACAACAATGGCCAGGCTCAGTTCTTTGGAGTTTTTTTTGACAGATTTTGATAAATGCAAAAAAATGGAGTTTTTAGAATGAATGAGTTCTGTTGTGTTATGGCTGCTTCTAATGTTCACAAATGACAGAAAATGATGTTTAAGTCTGCTGTTTTTAGAGTACCAAGCATGGTCCATGGATATGTGGGATAGGTTTGGTGAAAATTGTACTTTCTTTCCAAGTTTCAAGCAAGTTGGCATGGGCTATGTGTACTGCATAATTTTGACTTTGTAACATGACCAAAACCACATTTCTGAACATATTTGATTGGCCAAATGGTTAAAAGATGATTATTTTGAAAAGTCAAAATTCAACTCACTTGAAATTAATTAAGGCAAGTTCAAAAATGCCATTTTGATTGGTGAAGTTTTGGCACATGAAAGTTACATTTTTGGAAAGAGGGGATCAAATGTGGTTTGTAGGAAAAAACCCCACCCAAATTGGCCAAATGGTTTGAGAGATATGGCCTTTTGAAGTTCAAGAATTTTTGAAAATGAATTGATCATAACTTGCCAACCATACATGGGAATTGAGAGTTCTTGGACTTTTTGGAAATGGGAGAACAAGATCTTCAACTTTCATGTTGGGCAAAAATTCATTTGAAGCTTGTATCATGATGTAAGTTTGAGGATCAAGACTTTCCATTTTTGGTAAGTTTCAGTTACAGGTCCAGTTTCCATTTTTGGAAATTTCTGATCTGGCTTCAAATTCTTCCATGATGGTGTTTGCCATGATATATGAGGCCTATATGGACATGAATAAGCTCTCTCAAACCAATTTCCATCATCAAATCACTGATTAAATGGACAGTTGACCAACAGTTGACTTTTAGGGTTTCTGACTGACTGTGCAAGGACTGATGACTTCTGAACATCCAATCCTTGACCAAAACGCTTCAAATGGATCCCCAAGTCATGTGAACATGTTGAACCAACCCTAGGGCCTTGGCTCCTTGAGAATTTGTGCTTGCTTGCTTGATTGACTGATCTCCTGACCAGTTTGACCTAATTTCTTGATTGGCTTGCACTTGAGGCAAATGGGACAATGCAATGCTATGCAGTGGACCATGTTATGCTATGACCTAATATGAGAATGTATGTACAATGATAGGTGCAAATTTGAGGTGCTACAGCTGCCCCTATTCAATCAGCTGGGAACCCGAACGGATGATAGCAACGGCTGTCAGACTTTCAGGGTAAACAGGGATTGAATACCAAAGAACCGTAGAATTTGCACAATACAGGGATCCACCAATGGAGACGTCCGCTGGGATCTGATACTTATTACTGGGTATTTTTTGTTTTTTTGTTTTCAAAGGGTACAGCCACATCCAGACATCGCAACGACGATGAATGGGGGAAAGAAATCACAACTAGATGCCAACGGACAACTAGGAAAAACTCAACGTTTACCAAGACCAACGGAGAGGTAACCAGACATTAATGAATGACTGGAAAGGATACAACCATTCGTCGACGGACGAAATGGGAAAAACTCAACGTTTACCAAGACCAACGGAGAGGTAACCAACTGGGGACGACCAGGAAAAACTCGACGTTTATCGAAACCAACGGAGAGGTAACCAACTGGGGATGACCAGGAAAAACTCGACGTTTATCGGAACCAATGGAGAGGTAACCAAACATCTGCTGATGAATGGGAAAACTCGACCAGACATCGACGGATGAATGGGAGAAAACTCGACGTTTACAGACACCAAAAAAGATCGACCAGACATGTACTGATGAATGGGAAAACTCGACGTTTACAGACATCGAAAGATGATGTTTACGGACACCAAAAAGATCGACCAGACATTTACTGATGAATGGGAAAACTCGACGTTTACAGACATCGAAAGATGATGTTTACGGACACCAAAAAGATCGACCAGACATTTACAGATGAATGGGAAAACTCGACGTTTACAGACATCGAAAGATGATGTTTACGGACACCAAAAATATTGACCAGACATTTACTGATGAATGGAAAACTCGACGTTTACAGACATCGAAAGATGATGTTTACAGACACCAAAAATATCGACCAGACATTTACTGATGAATGGAAAACTCGACGTTTACAGACATCGAAAGATGATGTTTACAGACACCAAAAATATCGACCAGACATTTACTGATGAATGGGAAAACTCGACGTTTACAGACATCGAAAGATGATGTTTACAGACACCAAAAATATCGACCAGACATTTACAGATGAATGGGAATAACAGAAACACAACCAGACGTCAACGGACGAATGGGAAAAACTCGTCGTTTATCGAAACCAACGGAGAGGTAAGTCCACATGGGGAATGGCACAACTAGACATCATCGGATGACTAGGAAAAACTCGACGTTTATCGACACCAACGGAGAGGAGGAATTTTCACTAGGGAAGGGAGGCCGACGTTACGAACATCGAAAGATGATGTTTACAGACATCAAAAGAAAACCAGACACTTACGCATGACTGGGAATCACCGAAAGATGGTGTTTACCGACACCAAGGAAACAACACACGCGGGTGCTGACAGGATACTGACATTTACAGGATGACAGGGCAAGGCCGAACACTTGCAGGGGGTCTCACTGGGGAGAAACAGGCTTTTCTTTCACCAACGGATGAGGAAATAAATCTCTATGGGGATTATCAACACCAATTGTTGACTGGAGCAACTGTAGCAAATGCGTTGTACGGGTTGAACAAAAATTCGTCTCTGCAGGGGATACGGTCTGATGCGGTTTCGGACACATGAATGCATATGTTTGAATTTTCGATGGCGTAATGCTCCATATATAAATGGAAATGCTACACGATTTTTTGAGGATGCAATGATCACTACATGCAAAATGCAAATGAACTCTGGCTAAGGAGCCAAAAGATCAGGTACTCCAACTCTGTGGGGAAACCCTGACTGAGGAATACTCTGCGGGGAGCTCTGCTTGGGGAATGGCGAAGCGACTTCGCTGGGAGGAAGACCCAACCAATCTTCAGATAGGGTAAACCCTGCTTTGGAGAATGTCTGTTACTCCGCTGGGGATAACCCACGCGATCCATAGGTAGAATCAACTCAGCCGGGGATGCAGATACCAGTCTACTACAGAAACTCGTCCAATCCACTGGTAGGATGAACTCTGCTGGAGAAATAAATGCTACTCCACTAGGGACGACCCAACCAATCCATATGTAGGAGAATCACTGCTGGAGATGTATTTCATGGGACCCGCTCCACTCGGGGAACTTGCTGAGGACAAACCACACCATTCTGCTGAGGAGAGCGATCCTAGTGGAGAGAACAACCATAATGGTGAGAGTAACAACTCTGTTGAGGATGATAACACGTCATATCATACTGGAGATGAATTCCCACAAACCTGCTTGGGATAAGCACTCACGGCCATACTGGAGATGACAGCATCACAGAACCAATCGTTGGGGAACACACCAACAGTCTACTGATAAACTCCACTAGGGTGCTCCCGGGGAAAATAACTGACAGGCGCTCAGCGAGGATTCTCAACTGGGGAAATCTGCAAGCACAGGCCTGCTGGGGAGAAGCAATCCTTAGATCTGCTGGGGAAAGAAGGTACTGTCTACAGGCATCTCTGTAGGGGAAAATAACTCTGATAGCTTTAATACTGGCTTGGGCTGGGGAGACGTCCTCCACCCTGAGAAACATTCTGCCCCTGCCCCTGCTGGGGACGTGATAACCTTCAGGCTTGCTGAGGAGACAACGATCTCGAATCTGCCAGGGAGATCACACCCTCAATCCTCTGGGGAGATACAGCTTGTTTGACAGGAATGTCGGTCGACTCGTCGAACACTAGTATCCATCATCCACCCATAGTGTTGACTTTCCACTTTTAAGAACTCCCAGACTCTTCTGGACTTTTCTGCTCCATCATCTTGTATTCCCAACTCGTCCGTACTTCACGGAGACCAAACTTCTGGGATTTATACATACTTTCCAATCATCAGACTTTGAAGAGTCTTCTTGATTAACTCTCCAGGATCGTCGTCGTAACTTTCATCGTCTTTTCACCGCTCAACTATCCGTTGCCCCTAATCAGGCTCTGCACAAGAGATCGTCAGATAAAAGCGTGCCCCAGGTATGCCCCAGATGTTCTGATATTTCAACACTTAGGTCACTCAAACTTCCGAATAAGATTTCCAGATTTCGATCTCATAAGCATGCATCGGAGGGGACCAGTATGTTTCAAAATGCAAATATTCTTATCAAAATAAACGGATTTTTCGTAATCAAAACGGTAATGACACAAAAACAAAATTTATTTGACTGAACACACGCTTTATTGACTGGAACAAAAGATGACTCACAACCGAGCAACACACAGGAAGCAAACCCTGGAAAGAGGTGATTGCACACAAAAGGAAAAATCTATCCTAATGGCAACGTGAAACCGTGATCTCATCGGGTTCCAACTCAGTTACACCTCATATGCCCTCAAGACTTTTCACACTTTCTGTCTTCTGAATAAGACGCTTCCGATTGATCTCTGTCGGAGACTATCCAAGTCATCCAAAGCACAAACGATCATGCTGGACGCAGTTGTTCGTTTCAATCCCTCTTTTGCCTGGACCGCCCTTTCGGGTTTCAGTCCACCGGGATACCCTTTTTTGCCCAAGTCGCCCTTGCGGGTTTTCAACTTGCCGGGTGTACCGTTCTTTTCTTTTATTATCCCTAACTTTTGCCCGAACCTTTTTTCTCTTTTTTTCTTGGTTCGCCGGGATGCCCCTTTTTTGCCTGGACTCTTTTATTCTTTTCGTCCAGCGGGTCTCTTTCACGAAGTATTTTCTAACTGCGTCCGCATTCACAGGGAATGGAAAATCGTCGTCATCCGCGATCATCAACCACATGGTCTGGTCTGAGAAAACCTTCTTGACCACGAATGAGACACTCATAACTGTTTATCCATTTTCCCTATGATCGTCTTGAGAAGGAAGGATCCTTTTCAACCAATTCCTCCACGTGGTACGCTCGAGGTCACACTTCTCAGTCAACAATGCGCTTCATTCACTGGGTACAACGCCCCACGACAAGTAACTGTCAGCCCTCTCTCCTCAGTTGGGCTTAACGTGTCATACCGAGTCCTTATCCATTTAGCGTTCTCTGATTTCTCATACATCTGTGTGGAAGACACTGCCCCAGGTAGATGCACATCCCAAGGTTTGATACCCAGGATACAGACTTCATGTTCAGCCACCATTGTTGGTGCAACCAACTGTGATCCGGGAAGCACTACCTTATTCACCTCATCTTCTTCCCCCTCAGACATCGGAATCTGTTCGGATTCGGGGTCGGACCCCTCCTCCGGGATCAGTCACTCTCAATCTTTCGATTTGAGTACCTCGAGATGTCCTCATCAGGGACCTCAAACTTCCTTGGTTGATAACCTTTCCATGGGTTGCTACTAGCTTCTTAAACACATATTTGATCAGATCCATTTTGGACATCCACAAAGTGGTATGAATCAGCATGCACTGTCTCAGTCGGCGAGCAGCCTATGCCGAAGTACATCAAGTTTTTTCGAACAGTGAGTGTATTGTTTCACAGTCGATAAACTTTTTGCTTAGGTAAATTGCATACTCTTTTCGACCAAACTAGTCATGCTGACCCAATACGCACCTCATAGACCCCTCGAGGGTTATCAAGTACCGGGTTAACAGTTATTTCTTTCACTGAAGTATCGGAATCAGAGGTTCCTGCAACTTACCCTTTTTTTTTTTTTTTTTTTTTTTTTAGCAGGATCGACCTCGATTCCTCTGATTCGCTCACAACAAGTCTCGGTAGCTTGATGAACAGCACCCCCTAAGTGTACTGACTCGAGCTCAACAGTGTGAGTTATCTCAACCAATCAACCAACTTGCCCCAAGTCCACCGGATGCCCCTGTTCTGCTTGGGACTTTGCCATCATGTCATCAACATGGCATTTGCTTTCACGATGAATCATATCATGAAACAAAGTCACCGTAGACCTCTGATACGTGGCACCGGCCTCATGTGACAGAACGACGTCAACTTAGAACAAGAAGGTGCCCCTTGTGTGATGGACCTGGTTTACTTCATATCATATGGCAACAATTCAATCTGGTTTTGGCCAAGAAGCCATCCATGAAGATAAACACTGAGACCTGAGCCATATAATCAACCAATACCTCATTGTGAAGTACCGGGAATTCATCCCTCAGATTAGCTCTGTTCACATCTTGGTGGTCCATACACCTTCTCATCTTTCAGCACCAGTTTCCGCTTCACTGGAGGACAGTCTTCTCTTAAGGGTAGCTCGTGCCCTCAGGACATTGGTATTCCGCCCTGGTGTATCTAAATACAATCAGGCATACGTATCAACCTGCTCTTCTAACAGGGCTACCATTCTGTTCTCGACTTGCCTCTGAAGCGGCCTCAACTTTCACTTTCCCTTCTGACCTCGGCGGTACCTGGGATGACAAACTTGACTCGCTTCTCGTGCGGTTGAATCACCTTCTCCTCTTGTTTCAACAACCTGGCTAATTCCAACTGATCACAATCTTCTGCGCCTTCTTCTTCGGCTTGATAGCCTGGATTGTCGAAGTCATATAGAGGTATAACCAAATTGTTATCGATGAGATCAGGAGGGTAATCACTTTTGTGGTCGGAACCAAACGAATCAAAAGGAAGGAAAATAAAACATTGCCATTTTTATTTTATTTTTTAAAACTGCAAAAAGTGAAAAACAGGGAACGCCGCTTTTAATTACAAAAAACATCCATTTATTACTGATGCAAAATGTTGCAAAATGAAACACATGAGGTGGCCCTTACAATGGACCAGTACGCTTCGGGCAAAACGTATGGCTTTCATGCAAACAAGATTAAAACACAGAAATACTACACTTCCGGATGAACGACAGTGATGCTTTCGGAGGCCCTCCAATCGCCTGGCACGCACGACTTTATCCACGCCTCAAGCTCGCGGTCGCTGTCAACATCTTCACCCATTGAACGGGCATGGCCAGGATCCAACATCCCTGCACTGACGAAGGTGTAAGGTGGGCGACATCCTCTATTTGATCTAGACGACTCTTGACCCGGCTGATAACCGACCCCAAACATGTCTGCTTTTATCACGATGTCAATAATCCTTCCCCAGCCTTGGGCCTCTTTGTTCTTCACCACTTCCAGAGCTTGCTTATAAGAAGAAATGGACAGCTTCTTCTCTTTCTCGGCGACAAGAGCGTTCTCCACCTGGACGGTTTCAACTGCCAGACTGGGTGCTTTACATCTTTCATTGTCCATTTCTACTTTCTTCATCTTCTGGGTCGGGTCCTTCATCAATACGCACCCTTTGGTAGTGACAGTCGCACAAGCATTATCAATAGCAGGGAAAGCTCCATCCCGTAGCAGAAGTTTTGGAACCATAGCCATTGGACCTTTTAGCTGACCCTCTTCAATCACTTCTATTCCTTTCTTGACCTTTTTCATCATCTTTACCTTTACTGGTCCCTGCCTGAGCACGGGGTTGACATCCTCATTCATTATCTGTGCCAAGCTGATAGCCTTGGAGTCCACCAGATCTTGGACAATATGCTTAAAAGCTCTGCAACCTTCAATGCTGTGTCCGGGTGCCCCAGAGTGAAACTCGCACTTGGCACTCTCATCATAGTTTGCATGCCTCCGCTGCTGTTCTATCGGAATCAAAATCCTCGGTCGAACTAATCCTAGATCCCTCAACCTTTGGAAAAGAAGGGCATAAGTCACAGGTGGTTCCTCAAACTGACGATCCCCATTCTTCTTCCTCACCCGGCTCTTAGCTCCCGGTGTCTTCTGTTGAGGTGGCAGTTGTTGCTGTTGAGCAGGTGGATTGCTGACAGGAGTGGTTACAGTGGCAGCATAAGGATGATAACGATCTTTGCTGCGTTCTTTCTTTGCGGGCGCACCAACTGGCTCAACTTCCCTCTTGAATGAACCACTGTCGGAGGATTTCCTTGCTACAGTACCAGAAGGTTTGTTCACTTCGGAGGACGGAGCCTTCCCCTGAACCTTCTCTACTATCAGCCATTTCTCAATCTTTTCCAATCTCTCAGACATGGCCTTCTGTCCCAAGGCAAGCCCTTGCACAACACTGAACAACTCCCTCATCATCTCTTTCAATTCAAGGATGTCGGCGTTGGGAAGATCCATCAGCTTGAATTTGTTGACCCC
The DNA here is from genome assembly GCF_024323335.1 of Lathyrus oleraceus. Classification (NCBI taxonomy): domain Eukaryota; kingdom Viridiplantae; phylum Streptophyta; class Magnoliopsida; order Fabales; family Fabaceae; genus Lathyrus; species Lathyrus oleraceus. The sequence continues at coordinate 133,482,167 of NC_066579.1, forward strand.
CAGCAGGTTATCCGAACAGGCGAGTTATGCGCACTGGTTGAATACTGAAACCTACAAAACAGCAAATGGGTTAGTATGACTCACACATGCAATGTCTGTCCGTACTAGGAATATTCAGTCCTCTTTTTTTTCTGGTTTCATTGAGACAGATAAAATTTCATCAACAATTTTTTTACATCCGGATGTCTCTCAACCTGAGTCTTAGTTAAAAATAATGGACCCTGAGTACGGACAAACACGAGTTGGATGCAGATGAATGCGAGATGATATGATGCAAATGCATGAATGCAGGCCCTTGTGCCACCAAGTCATCTGAAAGCCCAATACTTCTCTGAACCAGTCATATCTGTGGGATCAAGTCACCATAAATCCAACTTGGGGAGTTCCGAAATAAACGGAACCGGAGATTACATCACTATCTTCACAGGAACAACTAACTGAACGGATGACAAACGGATCCTCTGAACAAGTACTCTCAACTCAACCCGGGGATCCGAAATAAACGGAACCCGCTGATAAACCACGGACAGAACTCTGGCGTCCCAGAAATAAATGCCCCATAATTCACAGTCACCATCAGTACCAAGAGTCACCAACAAATCACCAACCAATCAGCAACTGTACCTGTAATGATCAAACCCTCCCCACTCACGGGTGTTATCTAGGCCAGGGTAAAGTCGAAGAAAAACACAGCATAAATAACCTTTCGCAGAATACCATCATATACACACCTGAAGTATGTAACGACAATATCCCACCAGGGTCTGAACTGCTCGTGATATCAATGTTCCGCTAAGTGGCGCAATACCACCCGCTTCCCATGAATCACTCTATTCCTAGGTTCCCTAGATTTCACTCATAGCCTGGGTATTGGGCCTTTTACCTCATGTAACTCCCACCCCCAAACAGAGAAACACAGACAGCACAGCAGATGAATATGAATGAAATGCAAACATTAATGCAAATAATAAATGCAAACAATAAATGCACATATATACAATGAATGCAATAAAAAACAGCACAAAGCAACCAAAACCCTAACCTAGAGAGCGCTAGGAGAGACTCGCTCAGGGAAGATGGACCAGCATAGGTCAACTTCTCTATATCCCCAGCAGAGTCGCCAGCTGTCGCATCACGCGAAAAACCGGCGGGAAAACAAGAACAACAGAGCCGCCACCGTGCGTTATTTATCCCAAAAGAGGGAAAGGAAACGCTCAGAGTAAACCTAGGAAAGAACATGGTCTCGCGACCAAAGAGGATGGGTTCGGGAGTCGGTTATGCGAAGGAAAGGTATTAGCACCCCTACGCATCCGTCGTACTCGACGGGATCCACGCACAATAGAAAGGAAAATGGTTGCTAAAAATGCTGCTCAAAACACACACACACACTGGCTGAAAGAGACACAAGAAACTGACTGAAACCGACTCGGCAGGACATCGTATCCTGGGCCTACTTAGTCTATCAGGCATAGACATCAGAGTCGAAGTAGTTCGGACTGGGGAAACGACACATGCTCGCTAGGATGTCGCATCCTATGCATACGTATCTCCTTGGACGAAGGAGAATCAGAGCATTCGTAGCTCGGCTGACACGCACAAAACAAACACTGGCAAAGGCAAACGTGGAGCCCGACTGCCAATCACTGGACTTACATCAGCATCCGAACCAAAACGCACTCAAGAAGGCAGACATAGAGCCCAAATGCCAATCACTGGACTTACATCAGCATCCGAACCAAACACACGCACACTGGAACCCAAATGCCACTCGATGGACTTACATCAGCTTCCGAGCACACAACGAGACAAAACAAAGACACAGGCGCCCGGAGAGATCAGCTCATCTCCTGCCTACGTACCTCATCTGGTATGAGGATCAGGGCGACGTAGTTCCCCTACGGAGGGATAAAGGACTAGCCTAACCAGATAACAGAGGGAGACACAACTAGGGAGACTACGACTCGAGCCTAGATGTTATCATGCAAATCATCCCTAAGTTAAGGTTTCTAGCTAACTGGCACAGGGAGCCAGCCTATCCTAATCATGACTTGCACAGGAAGCAAGCCACACACACACTTAACTTGCACAGGAAGCAAGCCAAGCAAAACCTAACTTGCACAGGAAGCAAGTCTAAACCAAACCTAACTTGCACAGGAAGCAAGTCAAACAATCCTAACTTGCACAGGAAGCAAGTCAAACAATCCTAACTTGCACAGGAAGCAAGTCAAACAATCCTAACTTGCACAGGAAGCAAGTCAAACAATCCTACAAGCACAGATAGCACACACTATACACAAGCAAGTGGCTCAAACAAGGGTTAGGTTTTAGTCGAGGGGTCATATCAACCTCAACAAACAAACCTCTGGAACTGGGTGAATGTGCTCTTAACCTTGCCATTGAGGGGTTAAGGTGAAGCAGATGAAAGGTGAGTGAAGATAAGACTTCACAGCTCTTATCCCTGGCCTGGGAGAGCTCAAGACAAGAATGTGTGGGTTCAGAAAGTGGGAACCCTTCTACACATTTAAAACTGACTCAACTGTACAATTGTACAAGATCTTGGGTTTGTATCTACAATGCATCAACACAGTGGTGTGAGAAAAGCAGATGACACACTGAATAGCAGGGGATAGGTTGCATATCCCTTGGGTTCTGCCAATTGCCTCTTCACTTAGGAGGTCTTTGACTCTGTACAAGGACAAATTAAACATACACAAACATTGCCTCTTAAGGAGGACTTCAGACAGTTGCCTGGCCAAGTAACAGGCCAGGTCTTCCAGACTACATGAAGATAGAAAGAGATATACCTCAATGCAAATTGCTTACACAAGCAAAGCAAAGCAAAAAGTTCACAAGGAACTAAGCAACTAAAGTACCTGAAATCAGTCAAGCACAGTTAGTATACAAGTCAAAGTTAAATCAAATGAAACAGATATCAACCAGTCAGCACAAGCAGATAGATGTGCAATGCACAAGGTTCAAGGCATGTGAGCCAAGCAACCTACAAAACAAGCATGTTAGTCATGATAAACAAGCACACTCAATCAATTTTATATTGGTCTCATTGGAGCATTCGTTGGTCAACCTGAAAACACAAGCTCAAAAGTGAGTAACAGGATCACTAGGGCAAGCCTAGGGTCAAAAGAGAATGAAAAAGTCAAAACAGCAAGCAATGTCCAATCAAAATCAAATTCAAACATTTAAGAAGCAACCCAATTGGTTTCATGTTCATATCAATCATCATCATCATTTCATGAACAATAGAAGTCAAAGCATGGCATTCAGAAGCTCATAGAAGTCAACAGCAAGACTTAACTCAAAAGCAATCTTAAACATTTCCAAAAATCACCAAATAAATCATGATCAATAACAACCCACAGTATGGTAAGCATGTCAAATTTCATCTCATTTGGACAAGTGGAAGACAGTCAATGAAAATCAGAAAGTCAAAGCAATTTTGAACATGCTTAAAGAAGTCAACCAAACATGCATCAACTTGAAAAATTCATAAATCAGAGATGGTGTATGATAAATGAATGGGATCAAAACCATGGCAAAGATGAGGATGTCTAGTTATCTCATGTAAAATTTCATGTCCATCTAATAAAGTATGAGAATTTCACAAATGAAATGGGAACAAGTGTCACAAAAAGTCAACATATGACCAAGCAAGGGAGAAAATCTCAAACAATTAGGAAATGCCACAAATAATTCCAAGAAAATTCACAAGTCAACTAGACATACAAGAGTAGGTTCATGCAAAAAAATCAGATCAATTGGAGGTCAAGAAGCATGGATACAAAAATCAGCAAGTTGGACATCAATGGTGTGACACAAATTGTCACACCCTAATTCAAAAAATCATAACTCACAAACCAGCAATGATAAATTCACAAACTCTACACCAAAATCACCATGAGTGTGTCTAGTTTAAGCACAAAAAGTTTGGGAGCCATTGGATAAAGTATCACCATTTCACAAATGTTTTGGCAAAGTGTACAAAATGTGCATACATGTCACAAACCCTAATAACAATTAAAATCCATTGATCACAAAATTCTGGAAAAATTATGATAAAAAAGTAGAGATCATGATGAAGATGATGCAAAAATTCCCATGAAATTTGGATTAAAATTGGATGCACAATGATTTTTACAATTTGGAGTAATCAAATGAAATAAATATTAAAAGGAAAAATAAATTGGACATGATTTAATGGTCTTAGGGGTCACGGTGGCATACTTGTAATAATTGAAACAACTAAATGAAACGGTGTGTGTTATTCATGGGCGTGGCAGGCGGTAAGTGGAGCATGGCACTGCAGCAGTGTAAATTCATGCAACAGAAAGAACAACAACAGCCAAATCACGATTTGAAAAGTAATGCTGGAAAGTTTTAGGGTTTGTTCAACTGTTCATCATCAGCAACATCAAAATGAGAAAATCGCCCAGAAAATTGAATCAAATATACCACCGGAACCGTTGAACAACACTCATGCATAATATAATATCCATTTCCAATGAATCATGCTGTCAAGGAAGAACAAAGTAAAAAACATGTTCATGCATCAACTTTCAACTCAGCATATCTTTCAAGATACTTAACCATTTTTAAAACTAAAACCATCAATGAACTCAGCATCAAGAGACCTTTCTAAAACATGTAATAATTTTAAGAATAGTGAAACTCGAAAAACTCACCAAGGTTGAAGAACAGTCGTGGTACAGTGGTTGTTTGGTGTTTTTGATTCGAAACAGATGAAGCAAGGCCCTCCAAATGATGATTGGTGAAGGTTCTTTGGCTTGCAATGGCTTGGAATGGCCTCAAACAACTTCTGCCATGGATGATGTGTGAAGAAAACAGTTGGATAAAAGCTGTTACAGATGGAGAATGATGATTGAAATGTGTCCACAATGATGTTTGGATGGTGGAACAACAATGGCCAGGCTCAGTTCTTTGGAGTTTTTTTTGACAGATTTTGATAAATGCAAAAAAATGGAGTTTTTAGAATGAATGAGTTCTGTTGTGTTATGGCTGCTTCTAATGTTCACAAATGACAGAAAATGATGTTTAAGTCTGCTGTTTTTAGAGTACCAAGCATGGTCCATGGATATGTGGGATAGGTTTGGTGAAAATTGTACTTTCTTTCCAAGTTTCAAGCAAGTTGGCATGGGCTATGTGTACTGCATAATTTTGACTTTGTAACATGACCAAAACCACATTTCTGAACATATTTGATTGGCCAAATGGTTAAAAGATGATTATTTTGAAAAGTCAAAATTCAACTCACTTGAAATTAATTAAGGCAAGTTCAAAAATGCCATTTTGATTGGTGAAGTTTTGGCACATGAAAGTTACATTTTTGGAAAGAGGGGATCAAATGTGGTTTGTAGGAAAAAACCCCACCCAAATTGGCCAAATGGTTTGAGAGATATGGCCTTTTGAAGTTCAAGAATTTTTGAAAATGAATTGATCATAACTTGCCAACCATACATGGGAATTGAGAGTTCTTGGACTTTTTGGAAATGGGAGAACAAGATCTTCAACTTTCATGTTGGGCAAAAATTCATTTGAAGCTTGTATCATGATGTAAGTTTGAGGATCAAGACTTTCCATTTTTGGTAAGTTTCAGTTACAGGTCCAGTTTCCATTTTTGGAAATTTCTGATCTGGCTTCAAATTCTTCCATGATGGTGTTTGCCATGATATATGAGGCCTATATGGACATGAATAAGCTCTCTCAAACCAATTTCCATCATCAAATCACTGATTAAATGGACAGTTGACCAACAGTTGACTTTTAGGGTTTCTGACTGACTGTGCAAGGACTGATGACTTCTGAACATCCAATCCTTGACCAAAACGCTTCAAATGGATCCCCAAGTCATGTGAACATGTTGAACCAACCCTAGGGCCTTGGCTCCTTGAGAATTTGTGCTTGCTTGCTTGATTGACTGATCTCCTGACCAGTTTGACCTAATTTCTTGATTGGCTTGCACTTGAGGCAAATGGGACAATGCAATGCTATGCAGTGGACCATGTTATGCTATGACCTAATATGAGAATGTATGTACAATGATAGGTGCAAATTTGAGGTGCTACACAAATATTCAAATAATTCACCAATTTTAAATTTCAAGATTTCCCTCCAAAAATTCAAGAATTGGCAAATAATTATATGATGACAATTGATGAAATGCAATGCAAGATTTTAAAATTAGAGGTCAAAATGAGAAATTAGCAAAAAGAACCACTTGAATTGGAGCTATGGTTGAGAAGTTATGCACATTTGAAGTTCAATGTACACTTTGCCATGTCTTGATCATATCTCCTTAACCACACATGAGAAATTGATGATCTTGGACTTTTTGGAAATGGGAGAGAAAGATCTACAACTTTCATGTTCAACAAAATTTCATTTGAAGCTTTATTGATGATGTAAATTGAAGTTGAAGTTGGATGAAAACCTTTTTATTTTTGGCAATTTTGAATTATAGGTCACTTTCTATTTTTGGAAAGTTTTGACCTGACTTTATTTTCTTCAATGTTGATGTTTGAAATGTCAAATGAGACTTATTTGAACATGAATGAAGTATTTCTAATCACTTCCCACCTCCAAATCCACTGTTGACTTGGCAGTTGACTTTCTAGGCCTCCAATTGATCTGGCAATGTTCTGATGAAATTCAAGCCTCTACCACTTGGGATTTTGATTCAAAATGACATCATAGCTCATATGAACTCTTGATAATGATTGTGGTGTCCAAATTCTCAAGAATGGCCACCATCTATTGCTCAATGATTGCCTTTGACTGTCTTAACCTGTGATTGCTTCATCTGCAAGACAAGGGTTAGATGACATATTTTTGTACTTTTGGTTAGTGATAAAAGGAAAATCAATGATATACAAATGCAAAACATGCTTGGTGATCAAGAACCACTCTCAAAAGGATAACCAACCCACAGGGAAGGAAACAAGGTGCACAATGATCCTTGAGGCAATGAATGATATGATATGATGCCATGAGGGATCTTAGGGACAAAATTGGGGTCTTACAACGTGTTAGCTTTCAAACGCTTCAAACCGCGCCTCAAACGGAGTTACGAAACTCAAGCTATGGTTAGAATGACAAGTGAACCAATATATTACACCCTGAAACCAATTTATTGTTCCTGACTCTCTGTTTCACTAATTTTTCACGTTTCAAAGGGGACACTGGTCGATTACACCAAGTAACCAATCAATTGATTCAAGCTTTTTGTCCAAAAAGTTATAGTTTTAACAAGTGAACCAATAAATTCCACTACCCCTCGATTGGTTTGGATGTTTTTTTTCCAAAAATTCCATGTTGTACTTCATCTTCTCCAACTATTAATCCCTCTAAACCTTCCCTTGGCCTAATCTAACATGGATGAATATTTTACACGATTAATTTATCATCAAAATAGAATTGTATGATAGAATTTAGACATCACCATTTTTCTCACCAATTCATTCACAATTTAACAACATATTTATTATATTAACACATACTAATATGAACACCAACAATCCAAATTTTACATATGATGGTATACGAGTTTTAATAGTAAGAATCAAATACTAATTCATGTTTATCACAACAATTGAGATAGGTTTTATACAAATCTTCTCAAAACACACAAACTCAACAATGGAGAAAAAGAAAGAGAAAAAAACTAGAGGAGGGTGACAATTCCTTTCTACCCTTCATGAAATTGACACCGACATTAGAGTAATCCCCCTACCTAAAGTTCCAGGAATTACTCAAGCTCTAACTATAGTGATCTCCTTTCCCAAATCCTTGTTCTTCCTTTTTCTCACTTTGCCTCTTGCCTCTTTTTCTCAATGCAACTTCTACGTATCAGTAAACTCTCTCAACCCTCACGCTTTTCTTTTTAAATTAAAACATAATTCCCCTATTTTGGTTATTCCACTTTTACCCTTCCCATCTCAAATTTCCCTTATTTTTCTAAAAACTCTAATTTCCACCCAAACATCACTATTTATTTTATTTTATTTATTATTCTATATTTCTACTCATTTTAAAATTAATTAAAAATTCTAATTAATTTCTACCGCTCTTCCTAACTCCCACCAACATGCCCACTAATGCCACATACCACATATATACACCAAATAATAATAAAAAAACATATTAAATCACTTAAATACTAAAATAAAATGCAGTTAAATTCAATTAAATAATTGAACTAAATTTGGGGTGTTACAATCCCTAACCTTCAATTAGATATTTCTACCCGTATTTACAATTAGTCAATAGTTTTTAAGGGTCCACACGACCTTCCACACATGACCACCATATCATATCCTCTTAAATACACCACCTATAAATGTAACTTTATTTTTATTCTCACTCCTAAAAAATGGCCATGACCTCCATCATAAAGGATATGTTAAGGGAAGGTATCACTATCCCAAGTAACACCCCTTTCTCCTCCATAGTCTTGTTAGTAAAAAAATGGAACTTGGTGATTTTATATGGATTATAGGGCCCTCAGTTCTATAATAATAAAATGGAACTTGGTGATTTTAATGGTAATTAGTGAAATGAGGTGTTTATGCAAAATGACAATTTCACCCTATGCATGAAAATGCATGGTGAACAGTGCACGGGATTGGATTGAATTTCACTTAAAATTTCATTTTAAAATCAATGGTAATTGCCAAATATTCAAATAATTCACCAATTTTAACTTTCAAGATTTCCCTCCAAAAATTCAAGAATTGGCAAATAATTATATGATGACAATTGATGAAATGCAATGCAAGATTTTGAAATTAGAGGTCAAAATGAGAAATTAGCAAAAAGAGCCACTTGAATTGGAGCTATGGTTGAGAAGTTATGCACATTTGAAGTTCAATGTACATTTTTCCATGTCTTGATCATATCTCCTTAACCACACATGAGAAATTGATGATCTTGGACTTTTTGGAAATATGAGAGAAATATCTACAACTTTCATGTTCAACAAAATTTCATTTGAAGCTATCTTGATGATGTAAATTGAAGTTGAAGTTGGATGAAAACCTTTCCATTTTTGGCAATTTTGAATTATAGGTCACTTTCTATTTTTGGAAAGTTTTGACCTGACTTTATTTTCTTCAATGTTGATGTTTGAAATGTCAATTGAGACTTATTTGAATATGAATGAAGTATTTCTAATCACTTCCCACCTCCAAATCCACTGTTGACTTGATAGTTGACTTTCTAGGCCTCCAATTGATCTGGCAATGTTCTGATGAAATTCAAGCCTCTACCACTTGGGATTTTGATTCAAAATGACATCATAGCTCATATGAACTCTTGATAATGATTGTGGTGTCCAAATTCTCAAGAATGGCCACCATCTATTGCTCAATGACTGCCTTTGACTGTCTTAACCTGTGATTGCTTTATCTGCAAGACAAGGGTTAGATGACATATTTTTGTACTTTTGGTTAGTGATAAAAGGAAAAGCAATGATATACAAATGCAAAACATGCTTGGTGATCAAGAACCACTCTCAAAAGGATAACCAACCCACAGCGAAGGAAACAAGGTGCATAATGATCCTTGAGGCAATGAATGATATGATATGATGCCATGAGGGATCTTAGGGACAAAATTGGGGTCTTACAGATGCCCCTATTTAAGATCATTCTAGCCGGAGAAGTGAAGTTTAGAAATCTTCATCTCGACGCGGTAGAATGGGCTTAAATAACAGTAATGAGACAAATTTTGGTCCCTAAGAGACCTCATGATGCAGATGTATGCATGCAAAAAAACAAAACTCTGTGGGGATATGGGTCCACAAAGAAAAGATGATCCGTCGGAGTAATACACTCACCAGGAACAGAGACTCTAATCGGACTCTCATGGGGATAAGAAAAAGAAAAAGAATGCGTGAGCAGGACACGACTCTGAATTAGGGAAAAGGATTGGACACTGCGTGAACAAAACACGACTCTGGATTAGAGACCTCACTGGAGAATGAAGGACTCAAACAGGGAAAAGAAGAATTCCAAAGGAGAACACATCCATTGGAAAGACACAAGCTGACTCAAACTATCCACAAAGGATACTTCGGATGAAAATCCGGACTCAGACCAAGGAAAAGATTCACAAAGAACCTCTCTGCCGGGGAAAATTGCATATATTGGGGAAAACGCCAATACAGCAAAGGGTAAAATCACAACAGGAAACTCCACTGGAGAAGGTCTAACAAAGAGACTCTCCTGGAGAAGCAACAAAGAAATGAGGTGTTACCCGTATAAGGCTAACCAGCTCAGGAAGAATGAATATCTAAGACCGGTATAAGGGTGAGAGATATCAATCAACCAAACATCTGAGAAAGACCTGAAAAAGGTACATCAACTCAGGAAAATCTGACTCCACAGGGGACCAAGGTTATAATAGGGAGTAGAAAGGAAGGAACACCAGGGATACCGGTTACTGGGTATATAATAGGTGACCGACCGAAGCGTGAATTGGTATATATGCCAAAACACTCATCATCCGAAAGGAGAGCTTGAAAAAGCAAATCGACTTACAGGATGGACATTCGAATCCGCAATGGGAAAATGAATCTTACTCAGCTGGGGGAACAAACCCAAAGAGTGCATGAGATATAATATCCATTACCGTCAGAACGTGGATAGTATACTCGCATGAGATATATTATCTATTACCGTCATAACATAGATAATACACTCGCATGGAAGGAAACACCAGGGATACCGGTTACTGGGTATATAATAGGTGACCTACCGAAAACGTGAATTGGTATATATGCCAAGACACTCATCATCTTGAAAAGAGCAAAACGCAAACTTATCAAAGGATGGACATTCGATTCTACAAAGAATACGAATCTTACTCCGCTGGGGGAAAATCAACAAAGGATTCCAACCAAAGAGTGAAAGAGATATATTATTCATTACCGTCAGAACGTGAATAATACACTCTAAAGGAAGAGACACCAAAGATACCGGTTACTGGGTATATAATAGGTGACCAACCACAAAAGAGAGACGATCGTTACCACAACAACAGGATAAACGAAAGATAACTCACAGGGGATAAATTGCAAGCATCCGACAATTATCCAAGAGAACAACAAATATTCGATTCCACAAAGGAATAACGAATCTTACTCGACCGGGGAAACACAACAAGCTTCGACTGAAGAGTGCATGAGATATATTATCCATTACCGTCAGAACGTGGATAACATACTCGCATGGAAGATTATCCACAACCGGTTACTGGGTTAATAAAGGATAAATCGACCGAAAAGAAAGGCATCAGGATACCAAAACTAGGTATATAAAGATGACCAATCAAAGGGAGTAACAATCATTACCAAGCAAAAGGGTAAATGAAAGATGACCCGCTGGGGATGAATTGCATAAACAGCAACTATCCACAAGGACTTGCTGGGGATGCAATTGCTAGCAAACGGCAATTATCCAAAAGCAAGGAGGGAATATCAACATCGAATACTGAATGAAGATAACCATAAAGAGTAACCATCATCGGTTAGGATGAACAACAAGGTTACCTCTGCAAAGGGGAGAAGTTAGGGTTTACATCTACCGAATACGGGGTAGAAAACCAAAGACTCTGGCTGGGGATAGGGTGAATGATTGCCGAATATTGAGCAATTATTCAACTTATTCCACAGGGAGACACAAACTCCGTTGGGGATAAAACCACAACAGCACAAAATCCACCACCAACCAGAACAAACCACAAAGGTTACCTCTGCTAGGGGAAAAGAGATAGGACTTACAACTACCGAATACGGGGTAGTAGCCAACAACTCTGATGAGGATAAAAAGTAGGGTTTACATCTACCGAATACTGGGTAGAAAACCGACAACTCCGCGTGGGGAATGCAGGAAATCACAAATCCGCACGGGAACAACAATAGGGTTTATAACAAACCACCAACTGCTAAGGAGCAAGCAAAACTAGGATTTACAACTACCGACTACTGGGTAGAAGACCAACGACTCTTGCTGAGGAATAAAAGGTATATAACCACAAATTCCGCCAAGAGGAAAAGAACATAGGACTTACAACTACCGGTATAAGGGTAGAGGCCCAAAAGATTCCGCTGGGGATAAAAAGAACTATTGCTGGTTACTGGGCAATTCATTCATTTATTCCACAGGGAAGCACAAGAAACAGTTGAAAAATGCCAATTCAGGATCAAACCGAAAAGACAGACTGAATCAAGACTCATCCTAATGAGGATATAACTCAATAGGAAAATCCATCCCAATATATATGTTGGGAGGAAACGGAAGAAACCGTCATCCACGAGGATATATCTCAGTGGGGAACTGCAGAAGGAAAGACAGACACTTTCTGCTTATGGGGTTGACTCTATATTGAGAGATTAAACACCCGACATCTGCTTGGAAAAGATCTATTGGAGAGATCTATAACACCCATTAGCAGGAGACAACAAACAAATGATATATGGAAAAAATGCAACATGAATATCTGAATGTTGAAAGTATGAATGAATATGCGTAATTTATGTTTGATGAATGCTGACAAAACAGACATATCTAACACAAACAGGCCCAGGAATCAAATGCCCGGTACTACACTTCCAGAGGGAAAACCAACTGGAAAGCCAATCTGCTGGAGATCTACATGCTGAAAAGCAAAGATCTGCTGGGAGGCAAAAGATCAGAGATATCAAAGAAAATCACAAAATCTCTTAGTGATGGATCAACAATCAACCCAACTGGGGTACAGAAAGTCACAACAGGCATAAACAGCCACAAAGACAAATCTGTTGGGGAAATGGAGAAATCCCGAGATTTCTGCCGGGGAATCCTCAGTATCAACTGGGAAACAAGATTTCACTGTACAAGCAAGAACTGCCACGAAAGCAACTTCCAAATAACTCCGCTGGGGAACAACCCACAAAGGGAGAACAGATCATCCATGTAGAATCTAACTGCACAAGCAACTCTACTGGGAATACATGTCAGCCATTCCGTTGGGGAATACACCCACTGAGGGAAAAGTAGATCACACAAGTAGATTCTGCAACAAGCCACTCTACTAGGGATCACAAGCATCAGGAAATCAACCAAATCCCTGGATATTAAATCACCAACCGACCCTACTGGGGAAAACAAACTCCGGCGGGGATCCTGACTCTTTTGGGGATACCAACTCTGGCGGGGACTCTGGGGAAATCACAGCTACAATCCACCATACCACAAATCTACTGACGGCTTAACTGGGGAATCCACTAGGGAATTCACCGGGGATGAAGAGGAAAGCTGGGGATCAACCACCAAATGCTGCTATGCTGAAGGAATAAGAGGTGAAAACCTCACCAAGCACTCTGATGGAGAGATATAGCATAAATGCAGTCCATCATATCAACAACTCTGCCAGCGACCGTGCTGAGGAAAGTGATGAAATACCGGGTTGTCAACCCAACCACCACTGAATCTTCCAAAGGAAAGCAACCATGCTGAGGAGAGAATACCGTTGGAGAGGACCATGAAGTTCTCAACAAATACTCTGGTTGGGGAATAAAATCTCCACAGAAGCTCTGCTTGGGGAACAACCCCAACCAACAAATCTGGAGAAAAAGGATACAACCAATGCCAGGAAAATGAACAAATGTCTTACCTGTTGGAAATCATGCCACCCTCGGGAGAGCACTGAGAAATTCTTAAGTATCCTTTCATCATTGTGAATGTTCACTTTGTTCAAAACAACAATTTGAAAAAATTTATTTGTTTAAAACAATGATATTTTATCAATTAAAACATGCAAAAGATTTGTTGAATTGAAACAAATAAGAGTGCAAATAATTGGATAAAAGCTCAAATTGATTTGATGGAATGGTAGCCTGCAAATGGCAAGACTCCATAGATCTGTACAAATTTGAAATCAGTGATATATATTGGAAGAGGGCTACATTGAAAATAATGATCCTTTCTCTACCAATTTGAATCTCGATGTATTCGAAGCTTCAGTTGACGACGAATCGAGAGTCTCTGACGAAAAGACAGCTGCGGAACAGAAAGTCTTATCAGAATGCAGTTACTTGCCAAATCCCTAATTTTTGCCTGGATTGCCCCAGGGTGAGGTACTCAATCTAGAGGGATGCAAATATTCTTTTTTCATGTCTCTAAGTTTTGCCTGGATCTCCCTTTCGGGTCTTCCACCGAGACGCTCATTTTTGCCTAAGCCGCCCTTTCGGGTTTTCAACTTAGCGAGCTATTCTGTTTTTCTTTTGCATACTTTTTTTTTAGGCAAATATTTCTTGACTGCATATGAATTCACAAGACGAGTGAAATCCTCCCCATCCATTGTTGTAAGCATCAAAGCTCCGCCTGAAAAGGCTCTCTTAACAACATATGGACCTTTGTAGTTTGGAGTCCACTTGCACCTGGAATCGGGCGCGAAAGACAAGACTTTCTTGAGCACGAGGTCACCTTCTCGGAACACACGAGGCTTGACCTTCTTATCGAATGCTTTCTTCATTCTCTGCTGATATAACTGACCATGGCACATGGCAGTCAATCGCTTCTCTTCAATCAAATTCAGTTGGTCATAACGACTCTGAATCCATTCAGCATCAGTCAACTTGGGGTTTGGGGGTATACTTTTTCTTTTATTTATTTATTTTTAATTTTTTTTTGATTTTTTTGATTTTTTTTTCACCTTCCCTTTTTTTTTTGATTATGTTTGTAATGCCCCAGTTTGTCTGTTTTGCTGATTCTCAAGATACAGCTGAATGACCTTCTTTTCGTGCTCAAGAAGTCGGGTAATCTCATCAGGAATCCCCTTCGACATCATCTTCCTCTGCCTCGAATACAGGGAACTCAAGATTGGGAGATGGCGTTGGATCATTATGTTCAATGGGTTTAGAAATCCCTGCATAATGATTTTGGATAATGAAAAGCTTTAAAATTTAAACAAGCAAATCATTATACAGATGAAAAGAGAATTTATTCTTGTTTTTCAGGGTTTTTTGTGATCACTGATTTCATGCAAAAGCAAAAAGTGAAAACAAATGGAAAAACGAATGTTTAACAATGCATTAATTGAATGAAATATCATTGTATAAATGCTGCCAACAATGTCATCACTTCTCCTTTTGGCATGGGAGAAGGGTTTTGAACAAAGTGAACCATTACTCTGATCTATGAATGACTGTAGGAACATCTACAGCGACCCAATTGTGGCAGACACCACCAGGTATGATGAAGTTTCTCAAATCCTCTGCATCCTCTTCCAAGATAGCAGCAGCTTCTTCAGGTTGATCAGCATGGATGAAACCTCCACTCTTGAATAAACCTTGCTCGTTAAATGCCCCAGAAGAATAGCCAATGCCAGCCCGGGACTTGTTGTCTTCAAGCTCAATCATCTTCCCCAAACCAGCGACTGCACCACATTCAATGGCCAGTTTCGCATCACGATAGGAAGCAAATGAAGGAGACTTCTTCTCAATCGGCTCAGCAATAGATAAAGCTTGGAAAGGCGTTCCAACTTCATCCTCAGCATCAATATATGAGAAAGAAGACAAGTGGCTAACCAGGAATAAATCCATCAAAAGCACTTAGTCTGGAAAATTCCTCTTTGAGTTCACAATTCTCTTGCTCTAGATAATCCATCAATCTCGAAGAATCGGCTCTGGTGTAGTACCGGCGAGGTGCGTCTTCAAAATAAATGAAGAGCACGGGGATCAGACAACAGGACCAAAGGCTGAGAACAACACCCGCTTATGCAAATGATGCATGAAGTGTTTGTGCATATGCTTTGTTTTTATTTCAAAGGAACTCGAGGGTTTTATTTGCAAACTTTGAAATATTAATCATTTTATCGCATATGGAAATTATTTCATTGAATAATTCTTTGTCTTTCCATATCTGAATTTTTTTTGCAAAGAAACCCCTTAAGTTCTTTGAAAAAAAAATTCTCATTTTTTGATGATATGGGTGCAGATGAATGCATGAATGCATGAATGCAATAATCACACTCAAGGATCAAGCAAGGCACACCAGACAAAGGTCATGGGAAAACTCATAGTATCCTTAATATCAATCATCCATTTTGGTGGATTATGGTTTTCACCTTATCAACACCCAAGTTCCATTGATATTAACGGTACATGAACCGACTCAATCATCCTTAATATCAATCATCCGTTTTGGTGGATTATGGTTTTCACCTTATCAACATCCAGGTTCCATTGATATTAAGGTTGTCTGAACGACTCAACCATGAATCACGGGTTTGTTGCGAGTCACGAGCATGGAGTCTCGGTTAAGAACCACCCAAAGGGAGTGTACTAGGGTTTAAACCTGCCGAGCATGTTCTACCAGAGGTTCCCATAGTCATCATCCCATCTTTCGAATATTATCGGAGGAACGAATACTCGTATTCCAAAAATATTCTCAAGAGAGACTCTTATGAGTGTAGTATCGCGTAACAATCGCATCAGATCTGACATCTGAACGACCTCCGCACTACGTCCTAAAAATAGGCCAAGATGGGCTTGGTAAACTAAGGTCCTTGGCTTCTAAGGCACATGATTGAAAGAATAATGCCTAACCACAAATAACTTGTGTGACATTATTAATCCAACATGACCTCCACCAAGTGAATGGGCTCGCAAGTCAACTTGTTAAGGAATACTCCACACAAGTCGACAAGACTATGCCATTCTCCTATCCTAAGGTGCACTCGAGTACGGGTATAGAACTCATCTCACAGAGATCACCAAGCAAACAAGCAATTGTATATCAAGCAATTCAAACATTACAATCAATACAGTTATCCCAAATTGTACAAAAATATGTCATATAACAAATAAAAAAATATCATACAACAAGGGTGAAAAATAGGCAATACCACCAAGGAATCTGTTCCCCAGCAGAGTCACCACTTTTCTGTAGCGGTGTATTCGTCACTTTATGATTTATTGACTAAATCAAAAGCAAAGCATACAAAGAATCGAGTCACCACCTGTCATACCCCAAAATTTGCCCGTTAATCTTCCAAGGCATTCTTCAAGGCACTCCAACTCATTGTTCAAGACACTGATCTCAAAGGAATAAAAGCCCAGCTCACAAGTGGCCCAATCCAGAAAATGGTCCAAACTGGCATGCTCGCTAGGCGAGCAACTCCTTCGCCTAGCGAACCCTTCGCTACACGCTCGCCTAGCGAAGCTTACGAATATCAGAATTTTTGGGCTTCATTCTGAGCCCATTAGGTCACAACAAGAGCATTATAAATAGCCAAGCTTCAGTCAGAAAAAAAGGAGGACAGAGGAAGACGGGCAGAAACCCTGGCATAGAAACCCTGGAGACCAACTCAGAGAATTCTGAGTAAAGAAACCCTGAAGGCCGCTCATCCGCACCGAAGTTACCTCCGCCCAACTCCATCCGATACCAAGAGTGGTCAGTCCCTTCAACATCGCAGCTCAGTTGCAAACAGGTTTGCGCATCACTATTGTTTTATGCTTTTAATCGGTAATCTCTACATACATAAGGCATCATGATTAAATTCTCGGATATGTAATTTGATTTCACATGTGAATTTAAGTATGCCTGAATATCCTGAATGTTTGTCCATGCTATTCCTGTAATTAAATGCCATAAAGTTCAGGGTGCCGGAGATCATGCTGCTATCAAACTCAAAACCCGTAGCAGCTCGCTAGCACATCGCTAAGCGAGCCTGTAGCGAGCACTCGCTAAGCCTTCGCTAGGCGAAGCAGGAGCGAACGGGACAGTGGCTGTTTTGTTTCTTTTCTGTTCTGCCTTATGTTTATCTAATCAAGATTTATTATAATTCTGCATTATTTGGCCTGACTTTATGACTGTTGTGTTTATTTTGTGGTGCAATTTTCAATTGTACTTTATCTCGATGTTCTAACCCGTGCGCTGAATTGTGTAAAGGCTTACATATTCCCGAAGAAACGACCGGCTAGGTATTCCACTTTATTTGTGGGATACCCTTATGGAGATGGATTCTGAATTACTTAATTTTAATGTGGAGATTCGTCCTAAATTACCTAGTTGATTTTAATGTATTGATTTCATCGATTTTAATGTGGACCTAATTACTTAATCGATTACGGCTATCTAATTAATTGTAAAACTTTGCCTTTAAATATGCGATCTTGGACCTCTCTTTGTTACCCTACGATATTACGGTATTATGGTCATGTCCCGCGAATGTGAGGATGCACTTAGCAAAGACCCTTCGGTTAAATCATCATAGTCCCTCGAATGTTGCCTTTGTCCCTCGATGACCCTTCGGTATAGCCTACGGTTAAATGATGATCGTCCCTTCGAATGCTAAGGTATCCTTACAACCGTTGCTTTCAATGACCAATCGATGATCCTACGATGACCCTTTTACATCCAAAGGATAAAACTACTTATTTCTCACTAATAAGGACGGTTTTACCCTCACAAGGATAGGAAATGCCCATCAAGACCTTGGGTAGGTATAACTCTTAATTGCTTACTCACAACTTAAAGATACTTTTCCCACTTCACAAATACTAGAAAATCACCACTTGGTATACATTCATACTAGAATCATTACTGAGTTATATTTTTCTAAACCATTTTCAAAACTAAACGAGATAACCACTTTGTATACATTCATACGAGAGTCATTACAAAGTTAAATTCTCTTTTTCAAAACATTTTCTAAACAATTCACGAACACTTTTTCAGACAAGAAAAATAATATAAGTGATCAAGCAATTAAGAGCCCATGGATAACCATGGATACAAAGGGTGCTAACACCTTCCCTTTGTATAATGTACCTCCCGAACCCAAAATCTAATTAAGGTCTTTCCTGTTCTTTTCCACCTTTCCTTATTGGATAAAAGAAAAGTCGATGGCGACTCTTGCTAACCGCGACATTTGCTTTCCAAAGCAAAACACAAAAAGTCAGTTCACCGTATGACACCACCGCACTTTTATTTATCCAAAGGAATGGCTAAAAAGCGAACAAAAGCCTAAGAAGTTTTACACATAGAAAACTAATGAAAAGATCAGAGATCGGGGTAAGGGGTAAATTACACAATGGGAAGGTGTTAGGCACCCAAAACGTCCTAGGTACTCCTAGGGAGCCCTTTTCACACTTGTTGTACGAAATGTTATTTGTTTATGAAATATTTATTGTGCAAACATGGATTGAAGGGATGAGAAAAGAATATACAAGTTATTATTTTTGTGTTTGAACGGATGAACCCGTTGCCTACGTACCTTTCCATGGAAGGTAAGGATCAAAACGCCGTAGTTCGGCTAAAAGATTTCCAAAATATGAGTGGGTTCATTTTAAACAAAAGCCCTAAGGTCTTTCGTTATCCACGGGAGAAAACTCAACCTTATACAAACAACAAGTCCACCATGTGAGAAAAGCTTCAACTTGCTAGTGAGGGGTTAACCCTATAATAAGCAAGGAAGTCTTACAATTCAATCACTAAGGACAAGAAGGTGAGATTAATATCAACCAACTAGGATAAATCAAACCTATAGCTAATGCATGAAAACTTATCAAGAATGGACAAAGCCACAAAACAATTGAATGAGTTGGATTAACCAATTAGGATTTATTCATAAAAAGATGGTCAAGGTATGATTAGAATTCAATTCAAAGAAGTATTATGAAATGGAGTTTGAAAAATCAAAGGCCTAAGGCCTAGGTTTCTAATTTGAAAAGAGATGAAAATGTTTGCACAATATTTTTCGGGTTGAGATTAACATGCACATGGAGGTTTAAAGAAACAAAAAGGTGGGTGGGTGAGGAAGTAAAACTTCTTAGATGTTCACCTCTTGAAATCATATGTAGATAATTCAAGTGATTCCTTTGGAATGAGGCAACAATGCAGGTAAGCAAATGAAAAATGGATACCGGATGCCAATCAATGGACTTATACCAATCTCCTAAATAAAACAATGATACCGGATGCCAATCAATGGGCTTATACCAATCTCACAAACAAACATGGATACCGGATACCAATCAATGGATTTACACCAATCTCCTAAAACAAAACAATGATACCGGATGCCAATCAATGGACTTATACCAGTCTCACAAACAAACATGGATACCGGATACCAATCAATGGATTTACACCAATTTCCTAAAACAAAACAATGATACCAGATGCCAATCAATGGACTTACACTAGTCTCACACCATATCATAGGAACAACTGCCAAGTAATGGACTTATGCTTGTCTCCTCCATGGACAAAGCAAAATGCTATAAAGCAAAGTTTATGAAATGATATACAAATGATGATGATAAATGCACTAAGGCACACTCAAGCAAATATGCACAGATGAATCAAGTAAGCAGACAATCAAGTCAGTTAGCACACACTATATACAAGCAATTAGGCTCAAGCAAGGTTAGACTTTAAAGTCAACTGGAATGGGGTAATATGAGCTCTTAACCCTAACATTGAGAGTTAGGGTGAAGCAGATGAAATGGAGATGAGGGGTGTGCTTCATAGCTCTTATCCCTGGCCTGGGAGAGCTTTAAACAATAGAATGTGTGGGAGTTCAGAAAGTTGGAACTCTTCTCCACAAGTGATTTGACTCTATAAGATCTTGGGTTAATATCCACAATGCATCAACATGTTATGTGAGGAAAGTGGATGACACACTGAATAGTAGGAGATGGATTACACATCTCTTTTATCTACCAATTGCCTCATAAGAGGACTTTTCCTGCTTGGCACAAAGAGTAAACTATCACAAGCATTGCCTCTTAAGGAGGACTTCAGACAAGTGCCTGCCCCCATAACAGGACAGGTCTTCCAGACTACATGAAGAAGAGAGGTTATACCTAAGTGGTTAAGCAACCAAGCAAAAACAAGTTCAAAATGAACTTAAGCAACTAATGTACCTGTGGAAACATCAAACAAATCAGTACAACTATACAGACAAACAACCAACAGTTAATATCAACAGTCAAACCCAATAAGCAAAGGCATAAGCCACAAGTCAAGCTCAAATGAGTTAACAACCCTACAAAACACACAATGTTAGTAGTCAAAGGCAAACATCAAATGCTCAAATGATGGAGCATTAACAACTATGTAACTTGGATGTTCAATCTGAAATCAAAGCTCAAACATGAAAGGCAAACCACTAGGTCAAAGCCTAGGGTCAAAGATGGGGAAAAAATTCAAAACAGAAGCTGAAAATTAACATGAATCAACTTCAAACACATCTTGAAACAATCCAAAAGGTCTCACATCAATATCATATACCAAATGCATTTCATGATCAATTGAAGTTCAAGACTATTTTAAAACACAAATGTGACCAACCAGAATGAAAAATCTCAATTAAATCAGAAATCAATCAAATAATTCCAAGAAAATTCATGCTCATTCACAACATCCATAACAAGCATCATGCAAAAAATCAGAGCAATTGGAATTCATTAGGCATGGTAAACACATCACATAAGATGAACAAGCAAAGGTGTGACACAAATTGTCACACCTACATTCACATGATCATAAAACAGCAAAGTCACATGATAAAAATACCAAATCAACACCATAATTTCAAGCAAAGTGTCTAGTTTCATCATGCAAATTTTCAGATTCATTGGATAAAAGCTCAGCATTTCACAAATGAAGAAAGAAGGCAAGGTCAAAATGCATACATGTACAAGAACCCTAGGCAAAATATTTTCCAGGCCAAGCACAATTTTAGAATTGATGATCATAAAAAACTAGATAGAAAATGTGACACAATGCAAAAATCCTCATATTTTTTGGATCATTTTTCAAATTGATATGAATTTCTAAAGATTGAAATGAAATTGAAATAAAAATTGAAACAAGAAATGGATTAATTGAATTTATTTATTTAATTTGAAATATGGCTGTTGGCGCCAAGACCATACGCTGCGTTTCATTTAAATTGGCTCTGGCCAATCAGAGCGCTGCATGAGTGCTGCATGCAACCAATAGCGCGCTAACCCTAACAAACAATAGGAAACGCTAAATCGTGGCCAAAACTGGATTGAAACCGTGGCCAAAAGTCCTGAACTTCTTCTTCTCCAGCTCGCGCGCATGAACAGTGAACAACAACAAACCTCAAGAACATTTTCTCCAGTTTTTGAAAACAAGCATATGTACATGTAGCATAAACATCAAGGATCATGAATCAACTATTGGCTAAACATGGATCATCGTATATCAAATGGATCGAGCAAATCAAGTTTCATCATCAAGACTTTAAACAATCGAATCTCAGTCAATAATGCATGGATTTCAGTGATTCAAAGCTCAGAACAACCACAACAACGAGATCTACAACATTAGCATAAGCAATTTGAGAAAAGAGAGAAACGATTTCGTGACCTCTTGAAGTGCAGCTTTGAAATTCAATGAAATCAGGCCTTGCAATGCTCAAATGATCTTCTATGCAGCTTGTACAAGTGTTTGGAAGGAAGGTGGAGGCTCAATTGCACACGATTCAACAGAATTTTGATTTCACCATTGATGAGTTCAAGCTTCAAGCTGCTTCAAACTGCACGAATTGCTATGGATCTTCCTTCAAACTTGCTCCATGATGCTTCCAAATGATGAATCAAGTAATGGATTGTGCTTTGGTTTGAAGAAAATGAGAGAAAATTTTGAGAGAAAAAGTGTGAAAAATTTTGAGATCTGAAAATTGTGATGTTGTTCTCTGAAAACAGTTAGGGTTTGTGTTATATACTCCCTCCTAATCATGCTCTTAATCATGCTTAAGCAAATGCTAATGGTAATTAGTGAAATGAGGTGTTTATGCAAAATGACAATTTCACCCTATGCATGAAAATGCATGGTGAACAGTGCACGAGATTGGATTGAATTTCACTTAAAATTTCATTTTAAAATCAATGGTAATTGCCAAATATTCAAATAATTCACCAATTTTAAATTTCAAGATTTCCCTCCAAAAATTCAAGAATTGGCAAATAATTATATGATGACAATTGATGAAATGCAATGCAAGATTTTAAAATTAGAGGTCAAAATGAGAAATTAGCAAAAAGAACCACTTGAATTGGAGCTATGGTTGAGAAGTTATGCACATTTGAAGTTCAATGTATACTTTGCCATGTCTTGATCATATCTCCTTAACCACACATGAGAAATTGATGATCTTGGACTTTTTGGAAATGGGAGAGAAAGATCTACAACTTTCATGTTAAACAAAATTTCATTTGAAGCTTTCTTGATGATGTAAATTGAAGTTGAAGTTGGATGAAAACCTTTCCATTTTTGGCAATTTTGAATTATAGGTCACTTTCTATTTTTGGAAAGTTTTGACCTGACTTTATTTTCTTCAATGTTGATGTTTGAAATGTCAAATGAGACTTATTTGAACATGAATGAAGTATTTCTAATCACTTCCCACCTCAAAATCCACTGTTGACTTGGCAGTTGACTTTCTAGGCCTCCAATTGATCTGACAATGTTCTGATGAAATTCAAGCCTCTACCACTTGGGATTTTGATTCAAAATGACATCATAGCTCATATGAACTCTTGATAATGATTTTGGTGTCCAAAGTCTCAAGAATGGCCACCATCTATTGCTCAATGATTGCCTTTGACTGTCTTAACCTGTGATTGCTTCATCTGCAAGACAAGGGTTAGATGACATATTTTTGTACTTTTGGTTAGTGATAAAAGGAAAAGCAATGATATACAAATGCAAAACATGCTTGGTGATAAAGAACCACTCTCAAAAGGATAACCAACCCACAGGGAAGGAAACAAGATGCACAATGATCCTTGAGGCAATGAATGATATGATATGAAGCCATGAGGGATCTTAGGGACAAAATTGGGGTCTTACAACGTGTTAGCTTTCAAACGCTTCAAACCACGCCTCAAACGGAGTTACGAAACTCAAGCTATGGTTAAAATGACAAGTGAACCAATATATTACACCCTGAAACCAATTTATTGTGCCTGACTCCCTGTTTCACTAATTTTTCACGTTTCAAAGGGGACACTGGTCGATTACACCAAGTAACCAATCAATTGATTCAAGCTTTTTGTCCAAAAAGTTATAGTTTTAACAAGTGAACCAATAAATTCCACTACCCCTCGATTGGTTTGGATGTTTTTTTTCCAAAAATTCCATGTTGTACTTCATCTTCTCCAACTATTAATCCCTCTAAACCTTCCCTTGGCCTAATCTAACATGGATGAATATTTTACACGATTAATTTATCATCAAAATAGAATTGTATGATAGAATTTAGACATCACCATTTTTCTCACCAATTCATTCACAATTTAACAACACATTTATTATATTAACACATACTAATATGAACACCAACAATCCAAATTTTACATATGATGGTATACGAGTTTTAATAGTAAGAATCAAATACTAATTCATGTTTATCACAACAATTGAGATAGGTTTTATACAAATCTTCTCAAAACACACAAACTCAACAATGGAGAAAAAGAGAGAGATAAAAACTAGAGGAGGGTGACAATTCCTTTCTACCCTTCATGAAATTGACACCGACATTTGAGTAATCCCCCTACCTAAAGTTCCAGGAATTACTCAAGCTCTAACTATAGTGATCTCCTTTCCCAAATCCTTGTTCTTCCTTTTTCTCACTTTGCCTCTTGCCTCTTTTTCTCAATGCAACTTCTACGTATCAGTAAACTCTCTCAACCCTCACGCTTTTCTTTTTAAATTAAAACATAATTCCCCTATTTTGGTTATTCCACTTTTACCCTTCCCATCTCAAATTTCCCTTATTTTTCTAAAAACTCTAATTTCCACCCAAACATCACTATTTATTTTATTTTATTTATTATTCTATATTTCTACTCATTTTAAAATTAATTAAAAATTCTAATTAATTTCTACCGCTCTTCCTAACTCCCACCAACATGCCCACTAATGCCACATACCACATATATACACCAAATAATAATAAAAAAACATATTAAATCACTTAAATACTAAAATAAAATGCAGTTAAATTCAATTAAATAATTGAACTAAATTTGGGGTGTTACAATCCCTAACCTTCAATTAGATATTTCTACCCGTATTTACAATTAGTCAATAGTTTTTAAGGGTCCACACGACCTTCCACACATGACCACCATATCATATCCTCTTAAATACACCACCTATAAATGTAACTTTATTTTTATTCTCACTCCTAAAAAATGGCCATGACCTCCATCATAAAGGATATGTTAAGGGAAGGTATCACTATCCCAAGTAACACCCCTTTCTCCTCCATAGTCTTGTTAGTAAAAAAATGGAACTTGGTGATTTTATATGGATTATAGGGCCCTCAGTTCTATAATAATAAAAGATCTCTCTCTCTCTCTCTCTCTATCTATCTATCTATCTATCTCTCTCTCTCTCTCCCTCTCTCTCTCTCTCTCTCTCTCTCTCACACACACACACACACACACAATCATTTACTTTCCTTTATATTTCCATTTTTCGTTGCTTCTATCTATACTATTTTAACCATACAAACACAAACTCTATTTTTAAGTAATTAATTTTAATTTAATCATAATTGTTGAATACCAAAATTCACCCCCCCCCCCTTATACTTGGAGTCACTTGTTCAATACAAGATAAACTTATTCTTAAGTTATCATCAAATTAATGTTTCATCAGAAAATACGCAAAATACTTCTTTTCGGACTTTTGATGGTCATTCAATTTGGGCTCTTTAATCTCCCATCCATTTTTCAACCTGCCATGAATTGTTTTCTAGGTCCTTACCTACAACAATTTTTTTTGTTTTGTTTTTTTAATGATATATTGATTTCAAATTAGAGTGCTCACTTAGTTCATTTGCAAAGTTATTTTTAACTTGTTAGAGGCACGTGTTATTGTTTGAGGTTCATTTTTCTTCTATATTAGGTCTCTTGGTGCTTACTCCATTGCAATGGAAAAACTATGTTTCCTCATATAAGGATTTAAAATTTCATTTGATTGGGGTTTTAGAGATATTGATATTGAATCATACACTATTTTATTCTCTAAAGCTAGTCCTAGTGTTAGACACCCTTGTAAGTAGCACGGAAATTTCTTGACCTACTCACATGAGGAAATATCGACACTTAAATTAACATATCTTCTAGTGTACAAGTGGGTAGGAGAGAAACATGAGAAACATGCATGTGTGGACTTGATTATGATTTCTCCACTTGTGAGATCTGAGGACTAGGGATTTTATTGTAGGACATACATCCCTCAAAGTCTCCTCAAGTAAACTGGTCAAATATAAGAAAAAGTGTTCTGAAAATCAACATGCCTTTATATCATTTGCATTTGATACTTTTGTATTCCTAGCACCAGAGACCATTTATCTTTTACAAAGAGTACTTAGACTCATGCATTACAATGTTACGTCTCTTAGAGCTATGAACATTTTTATAAAATGATTTAGTTTGTATTCAAAAAAAGAAATAGCGGCGCAACTTATACTTGCCTTTCATTTATATGTAATGCTTATTTGTTTAGATATTTCAATGTAAAAGTAAACTAAAATCACTTCTACCCATAAACATTTAAATATGTTTATAATATCTTTAATGTGAAATATTCATAGATGTAAAAAATCTTAAATGTTTTTAAGTAGTTGAGTTTTTACTCTCTATCTCATGTTTTCAATGAAACCAACTAGATTGCAAATGTTCTTTTCCAACACAAGGAAGCTTAGTAGGCATGCCAATGAGGGTGGAACATGCTTGATTTTCAACATTACCAACCTTGTCCCCACCTCTCTATACCACCCCGACCCATCCTCAAACTCAATTGGAGACTATTATTGAACACTTATAATTAAAACCATATATATTAAAACAATACCAAAATATTACAAATGTGCTTGGGGATAAAATTAAGGATTTGGTCTAGTCCATTTATTTTTATTCCACAAAGAAAACCAAGTTAGTGTATAAGCGATCGCAATTTGATCTCTCAGAATATTCCTAAAGTTCACTTTTTCAAACCCTTCCTTCAACTTCTTCATTGTCTTGCATGTCATACCCGCATCCGTTGGAGGGATATCCTCGTTGTCTTACATCATTTTCACCAACGTCAAGTTGTCATAGACAAAATATACTTTTTTGAGCTTAAGCTTTAATGATTTTCCATCGCTATCTTAAGAGCCATCGCTTCCGCCGCAAGAGCGTTGTCGTTTTTTATTCGTCTGATCGCCTCCTGCATGATTATGATTTTTTTCGGATCCGTGAGATTCAAACGTATCCCCAAAATCATTTTCTCAACAAGACTAGCATCATTTTTTACTCTTACCCATTTTTCTTTGTCAGTTATTTTTTGATCTTCAAACGTCTTCTCTTGCTCAGTACTATGGAAGTTTGTGTTAGCATCTTTGTTGATTGTTTGATTTTGATCATTTGCAATGTTGATATATTTATGATCATAGATTTAAATATAGATGTTCCTCTTCCTCTTGGTGTTGGAGCCAATGACCACCGACAACTGCTTCATCACTGTGAATGATAATGTTCAAGAACTCTTTTTATAATTCTGAAGGTATCTGCTTCAATTACCCTTCTTACTTTGGATCTCGTTATTTTTCTCCATGGTATGTTGTTGGTAGTTTGTTTCATCTTTAGTTGGTTCATGTTTGTCATGACGTTCACGATCTTTTGAGAATTGTCAACTTTCTTCTCCTTGTATTTTCCCTTTTCTTTGTCGTTTTATGAATTTTTCCAGAGTTCTTATTATGAACCATATCCCTTTTAATCTTCTCGTTATTTTCCCTAACTTGGATTCCATGATAAGTGTTTTTCTTTTTGTTGCTATCTCTACTCTCAAGGTAAAGCGTATATGTGGTGTCTTTTTTTATCTTACCCTCTCTCTGGATTTCTCCATCTCTAGACAAGTGATATTTTGATTGTCCCTATTATCCTTCCTCCCTTCATTCTTATCATTAAGCTTTTGTATGTTTTTATAATTTCGTTATTCCCATGTGTGTGAAGATTTGTTGGTGTCTTCCTCGTGTGTATTTTGATTCCAGGCCGTTTGGTAAGCTCGGAAGCTTCTATTTTCTAATTAAAGGGCTTCAATAACATGTAAGTTCAGATGATTTTATTTATGGCTGTCTATATATTATCAATCATATGTATGAATCTAGATAGGGAGATTTTATCCATTCTTCTGATGTTATCTAGGGTCTAGTTTATGAAATTTAGATTACCCATGTGATTGTCGTTGAAATTGATGTTTAATTGTGACGATATCAAAAAATACCTAGACCACCAACATTTTTTAAAATAGTGGTATATATCATCCACCTTAGATCTGCATCTAGGACAAAGTAAATTCGTTCTAGCACCCTTACTGGTCAACCTCTCCTTCACAGGGAGAATGCTATGAAGCAGTATCCAAAGAAGGAATTGAGTTATGGGGTCACCTTACTTCCCCAAAATATCTTCCATACTTCATTTTCATTGTTATTGTTTGAACATTTCAAACTACATTTTCTATTCCACTCTATGATTTTATAATACCTTGTCTTGATCGAGTAATGTTCATCTTTGCTAGCTTTCCAACTGAGGCACTCTTTCTTATCCAAGTTATTAAGATGGATTCTCAGAATAGTGTTGTCATCTATAGGAATGAACATATCATTTATTAGGTCTAAGTTCCAACAACTTTTTCCAATATCAATGAGGTCCCTAACTCTAATCGTCCTTGTGTCCAAGGGTTTTTGTCTTAGGATTTTAAACCTACATTGGTTTGGGATCCAGTTATCTTCCCAAATCCTAATGTTATTCCCATTCCATATCTCCCAGCATCTACCTTGATTTATGACCCAAATGCTACTATGAAGACTTTTCCATAGGTAACTAGGTATGCCCCCTATCTTAGCCTGGAGAACATTAGTCTTAGGATAGTACTTAGATTTTATGATTTTAGCCACCATAGACCGAGGGTTACTATAAAGCCAACAAATCCTCTTAGCTAACATATCCATGTTAAAGTCTTGAATAATTTTTAACTCAATGCCTCTCTCCCCCTTACCTGGATAAAGCATTTTCCATTTTATCCAATGAATCTTGGACTTACCACACCAGAATATAGTAGACAATTTGTCAATCTTCTTGCATAAGTTTTTAGATAGGAGAAAAAAGCTCATCACATAAGTGGGGATAACTTGAGCTACTTACTTTATAAGAGTAAAATTTTCTACATATAAGAGAGTATTCTCCTTTCACGTCTTTATCTTTTTTTCTGATTCTATCTAGGATATAACTAAGGATTCCATCCTTAGATTGACCTATGTATGTAGGAAGCCCTAGGTAAGTATCAATTTTGTTCACCAAAGGGATTCCTAGAACTTTGATGAAATGATCTTTAACCTTTTGATTGGTACTTTTGTTGAACACCATTTAAGATTTTTAGATGTTAATTCTCTTCCCCGAGTTCTCTTGGTATATTTTAAATATCTCCTTAAGAGTGTTAGCTTCTTGTTCTACTGCTTTACAGAATCTGAGACTATCATCTGTAAAAAAACAAATGAGTAACATTAAGGGCTCTTCTTGCAATACAGACCCCTTTAAGAATTTTAGTTTTTTGAGTCTGTCTTATAAGATTAGATATAACATCAACACATAATATAAAAGGTAAGGAGAAAGAGGATCTCCATGTCTGATTTCTTTGGTGGGGATGATCTCTTTAGTAGGGAAACCATTGATAAGGATAGAAAAGCTGACAAAATTCACACAATTCATTATGGTATTAGTGATATTATTAGGAAAACCTATGTTAGTAAGAGTTTGATGGATAATATTCCACTTAATCCCGTCATATGCTTTTTCCATGTCTATCTTAATACAAAGAGACCCAAAGTTAGTGTTAGTAGATTTGTTATTGTAATTAAAAATCTTAAAATCCACCATGGTGTTATCGGTGATCAACCATTTGTTCATAAAAGCACTATGATTCTCATTGATAATACTAGGGAGTATATGCTTGAGTCTATTAGCAATAACTTTAGTAATAATTTTCATATCCACATTACACAAGGCTATAAGCCTAAACTCTTTAGGACTGGTGGGGTTCTTTATTTTAGGCATAATGTAAGACCCCAATTTTGACCCTAAGATCCCTCATGCAATTTCATCATATGCATAAGCATTGGGATCACACCTTGGCACCCTCCTTACCCCTCTTTCATTAGGTTTATTTTGGGAGAGATCACCAAGCACCATGGGATTGTATCATACTTGTATATCATTATTTTACTAACCAAAATACAAAAATATGTCTTTGCATTTGCCTATCTCTTTTGTAGGTAGGGCATGATTTCCCTTGATCTATCAAATTCATATCTAGGGTTTGAGGCCCTCATAACAAAGAGCACAACCATTAATTGATCCAAGAATGGTTATGAGCATCATATATGAGTTCCATTGATTCCTACATGTCATATTGATCAAGTTTTCTTCAAGAGTTTGATGGTGATTTGCCTTGGAAACCCTAGTTTGACTGGGTATCTTGAGTAACTTCTCCAACAAGCTATCTTACCAATTGATCAAATATCTTAAGTGACACTTCAAAATTCATCATCTTATGCATATATGATCTACCATGAGCCAAGAAAGTCAACAGAATTGAAGGTTAGCAAGTTGGTTGATGGTGGTTGGCCAGATGAATTCATCTAATCAAAATTGGGTCTCCCTATACCCTATCTCCTACAATTTTCACCATATGAAAATGATTCCAAGAGAAAACTTACTATAAATGACATTCCAAAAAACTTTCATGTTGAGACCTAGAGCTAGTTTTTCTTGGAAAATCATTTTCTATGTAGAAACATTATAGGTCATTTTGTCTAAACCCTAATTTGAAAGTCAACTTCCCAAGGCCATAACTTGCTCAATTTTTATGATATGAAATATTTCCAAGTTGTAAAATCAAATTCAATATGTCTACTTCAACTTTGATGTTTGGAGTGAGAGATAATTCAACTTTTATGAGCATGTGATATGAGGTTACATTATAGGTCATTTTTGACCTATACCATTGAACAAGTGATTTTTCCAAACTTCAAAAATGCATACTCTATCATTCTAAATCCAAATGACATGAAATTGGTGACCATTTTGAAGGCCTTTTAAATATATACAAGTTTGATGAAGACACGTTTCTCATTTGAAGCTCACACAAAAAGTTAAGCAAGGTGGAATATTGAGATATATGGCTTGACACTTAGAAACTTTTTCAACATGTTGAAATTTCCAAACTTCCACCTCAAAAATATCTATGTTCCAAGCTCCAAATGAAAAAGTGTTCAACATAAAACTTGTTCCCCTTTGCCTTGCCAAGTTCATGCATTTTGGATGAGGTTTGCGAGGTCTGCGCATGGCTTTAACAGGGCTGCATAATTGGAAAGAATCAAACTTCAAAACTTCAGTTCACTTTGCCTTGCCAATCAAGCTTCCATTCAGACCTCATTTGGAATCATTTTGGACCTTTTTGCATTGCATCATGGGCCTGCACATGACCATGCATTCGTGCCATCAACATTGCTAAAATTGGACAGATTTTGAAGTGTGCAAATATCATTCATTCATGCTATAAATACATGACCTCTGTGCTCATTTGAATCACACCTTGCGCGCCAGCTTTGCCCCCCATTGAAACCCTCACATTCCCAAGTTCATGCATTTTGGATGAGGTTTGCGAGGTCTGCGCATGGCTTTAACAGGGCTGCATAATTGGAAAGAATCAAACTTCAAAACTTCAGTTCACTTTGCCTTGCCAATCAAGCTTCCATTCAGACCTCATTTGGAATCATTTTGGACCTTTTTGCATTGCATCATGGGCCTGCACATGACCATGCATTCGTGCCATCAACATTGCTAAAATTGGACAGATTTTGAAGTGTGCAAATATCATTCATTCATGCTATAAATACATGACCTCTGTGCTCATTTGAATCACACCTTGCGCGCCAGCTTTGCCCCCCATTGAAACCCTCACATTCTAAAGGAAAACCTGAGAAATTTCAATTTGAAATTTGAGTTTGAATCTCAACTGTTGGAGATTCAAGAACTCCAGGATCCAAAGCCTTGCAACCTCTCTAATCACTTCCTGCTAGCTTCTCAAGTGTGATCAGATCGTGTTTGGAGCAAGCAACATCAAGAACTGCATAGCATTGAAGGTAATTTTCAGAAAACTTCATCTCTTCGATTCTCTCTCAATTCTACTCAATTCTCTTGGATCTTTGGTTGTCTGAAGTCCTACCAATGTAGGCAAGAAGATTGAGTTGCTTAGAGGTAAAATCGAAGCAACTCAGTTTACACACCTCAAAATTCAACTCCTCATATCTTTCTATATATGTGGAGTTTGTTAAAATTGAGGTCAGGAGTTCGTGCTCTACGCCATTTTTTCTTTCAGATCATGTCCTCCTTTTTTATTTTAGTGATGGTTGAGGGTGGACCAGTTCGGTGAGGTCCACCAGAGAAGAAGACCAGAGCTACAACTCCGGCCGTGTGTTGGCACGTCTCTCAGCCACATGATCTTGCCATTTTGTTTTAATCTGAGGCGTTGGTTTTGACCACACGTGTGGCGCGCTGACTAGGTTCCATCATGGAACGCGCGTTCTAGTCCACTTGATCTGCCACCTCAATTAATGAGGGAGATCAAGTGGCTCACGTTTTTTGCTATTTTCTAATTTTCATTTTAATCCTTTTATTTTCATTAATTCATATTAATTTTAATATTGATCCAAAAAATATAAGAGTTTCACCAAAAAATTTCCTCTTTCATATTCTGAATTAAAATTATTTTTTGGATCATTATTAATATTTTTCATGATTTAATTAATTTTGTGATTATTTTTAATTGTTTAAAAATACTTTTAAGTCTTTAAAAATTCTGAATTTTTTTCTCCAAGGTCCTTTGACCTTGTTTGACCTATGATAAATCTCATGGCCATTTCTTTGGTGTTTTGATGAGGTTTTAGGAATTTGACAAATCATATTAAATTTAAATGCCTTATTTTAGTATTTTTAATTTGAATAAATGCCAAATAATTTTGTTGACCGATTGTAATGACTTGTTTGAGTTTGACTCTTGTTGTTGGGCCTTGGTCAAGGTTAATTTGACTTTGTCAAGTTAATATCTTTATTTGATGCCTTTTCTCTTCAAGATAATATAATTGTGCATTTGTGTGTTGCTTGATTCTAAATGTCCAAGGGAATTCTGGGTTTCTATTAACATTCTTGTCTATTGGATTGCTACCCATTTGGTCAGATCTTTTCAACTCTTAACTTTTGATTTTGTGCATAGGATTAATCTCTTCATCTTTTCCCCATTTATTTAATTTCAAAATCTCTCCCTCCCTTTTCAAAATCTTCTTTGATTGCACTTATTTTGTTCTAAACTTTGACCACTTTGCAAAAAGATAGAAACTTTGGCCTTATGCCATTGCATTTTCAAACTTCTTTTCTTAAATCAAACTTGTAAATAAATTTAACTATACTTGACTTAAACTTTCAAAAAGCCAAAAAGAACTAACTCATTCAAACCATTTATGAGATGTCGAAGGTAATGTCACGACACTAATATCTGAATAATACAAACAGGATAAAGATAAAGAATAGTAAAGCAAGAAACACAAGCAATTGTTAACCTAGTTCGGTGCAACTCACCTACATCTGGGGGCTACCAAGCCAGGAAGGAAATCCACTAAATAGAATCAGTTCAAAGACTCTCAGTAAACTACACAAGTTACAGTCTTTTTCACCTAATCTCTACCCGTATGACTTCTACCTAAGAACTCTTAGATATGAGATCCTACTCACTCCCCCTCAATCACACCAGTGATATTAAACAAGAATTACTTATGAAAAGAAGACACTCTTCAAAGACACACACTTGATTTTACTTAGCAGCTTCAATCAAGTAGACACACACTCATGCTTAAAAGCTTAGAGTGACAAATTACAACTCAAAAATCAGACAAATTCAATCATCTATGAGTGAATTGAATGGTTTACAAGTCACACTGTAAGAACCCAATTTTGTCCCTAATATCCCTCATGGCATCCTAACATTGCATTTGCAAAGCCTCAAGGATCATGAGCATCTTGGTTCCCCTTGCCTTTGGGTGGGACCTCTTGTGAGTGGTTTGAGATCACCAAGCATGCTTGAATTGTATATCATTGATTTTCTCATTTTTTTATTTACTAACTAAAAGCACAAAAATATGTCACTAACATTCTTTGTTTGTAGTTTGAGCAATCACAAGGTCAAGAGCTTCAAGGAAATCATTGGTACAAAGATATGGCCAAGAGAAGATGAAAACAAGCATGGTAATGATTCCCAAAGCTATCATACATCAAATATGCCTACCTAGTATCTCATTTCATCATTTTGATCAACTCAAGTCAAAGGGTTTGAGGTTTGTTCCCAAGGAAACCCTAATTCATCTGTTCATCCAACTGTGCCTTGCTCATGAAGCAACCTCAGCCCATGATCAAATACAATCAAAGGAAGTTATTTAATTCATCATTTAATGCATATTTGAACTTATTTGAGTATCCTCAATCATCAATTCATCAATATATGAGTTGTGGACTTGAGAAGTTGATCAGTCAATTCATTTAACTATTTTGAAATGCACTGAGACCTAACTTTTTATGTGTTGGTCAAATAGAGATGATTCCAAAATAAAAAATGTTCTTAAGGACAATATGAACAACTTTCAGGTTCATCAAAAATTTATTTGAATCTTGGAAGGTCATCTCCCATTCCAAGACATTATAGGTCATTTTGACTGAAACCCTAATTTTGGGTCAACTTCCCAAGAACATAACTCATTCATCTTTTATGATTTTGAGGTGAGATCAAATGCATTGGAAAGCTTAAGATGTCTAATTCAAATGTTATGTTGAACTAGATTTCATAATCTCAAAGTAAATACATGTGATAATGCAAAACATTATAGGTCACTTTGGACCAAATGCATTGAAAGGCAAAAAAGTCCAACTTCAAGTGCCCATAACTCCTTCATCAAAAATCCAAATGATGCAAAATTTAAGTCCATTTTGATTGTCTTGAAAATACCTACAACTTTGATGTTGGACGTTTTTCCATTTGGGGCTTGCATCATCAAAACAGAAGGGCTTGAAGTTGGTTCAATTTGACAAAATTCTCAAAGGCATGTTTTGCACTATGAACTTCATGGTCTGTTTTCATAAATTTCCACACTTCAAATGAGTTTTTGCTCAACATAACATTTGTTCCTTATGTCAAGACTTTTCCAACCATTACCCACATGCCTATGTTTCAATTTTTCAAGTGGCATTTTCGAAGAGGTGAAGTTTTAAGCTCAATTATGCATAACATGTTGAAACTCATTGCACAAGCCATTGCATTGCCATCTGCACGTCCAAATCCATTTGATTGATCATCAGCATGCAAATGCAATTGAATTTGGGCCTTCTACATGATCATGCAAGCCCATGCAAGGAATATCCACTTGCCATGCACACGAGGAAACTCACTCATTCAGCCAATTCCAGCTATAAATAGAGGTGCATACCTCCATCAAAGATCAACCTAAAGGCGCCTGATATGCTGCACAACGAAATCCATAGCCATTACCAAAGGAACTAGTTCACATTTCATAAAATTTTCAGATCTGAAATTCAACTGAATTTGGTTGAATCTTTAGATCTAAAGTTCCTAGACCTTCCTCATATGATCCATTGAACTTCTGTTTTGCAAAAGGAAGCAAGGAAAAGAGCTCAAATCTTCACAATCCAAAGGTATGGTTCAACTGGTTTTTGCTTCGAATCTCCTTGTTCCATGATCTATTTGCCTGACCAATGTGTTTTCTGAAGTCCTCACCTGAGAGGCAAGCCAGTGGTGGCTTTGATTTTATGTTTTGATGAATTTCAGTTCATGTACCTGGATTTTCCAACTCTGATTTCTCACTCCATAGAAACTTTGAGTACAATCCAAGGTTACAGGGGTGATGTACATCACCCCAGCTTTCCAATGATATGAGGATCGCTCATTTTTATTAAGTTTTTAAAACCTGCAAATGTCACTGGAAAATGCATGCTCGCCGGAGAAGACGGTGGTGTACACCACCGTCTCTTGCCAGATTGAATCTGGACCCTTGGATGCATCTCCCACGTTTTAATCTCAGCCATGCGTTTGGATTACTTTTAATAATGTTGGATGTTTCTCATTGACTTGGACTTACCATGAGCGCGCGCTTGAGGACCTTAGGATTGGCCACGTCAATTAATGAGATTCAATCCAACGCTCCTTGATTTTTGCTATTTTCTAATTTCTGATTTTATTTCTTTTATTTCCTTTAATTTCAAAAATTCATAACTTCTTTATTTTTAGTCCAAAAAATATGGGACCAATTGCATTTTTCTCCATTTAAATTCTAGTTTCTAAAAATGATTTTTAATATTTTTTATTTCATCATTTAATATTTTTTTGTGAATTTTCTATTTTCTGGTTATTTTTAATTCATTTTAAATAGTTTTTAATATTCAAAAAATACAAAAATATTTTCTTAACCTATTTGAATGATGATGGATCTATGAAAAATATTCTCATCAATTTTTTAATTGATTTGAGATTTATTTGAGATTTTAGTTCAATTAGGTTATTTTTATTCATTTTTAATTGATTAAAAATAGTTTCTGACTTTTAAAAATGCTGAAATTTTTTGTCAAACTCTGTTTGACCTTGTTGAACTTAGGATAAATCACTTGGACTTTTCAAAGTTGATTTGAAGTGATTTTGAAGTTTGACCTTTCTTTATATTTTAATTCAAGTTTATTTTAAATATTAAAAATGCCAAAAATATTTTTATTCATTTCTTGACTTCCAATCTTCATCTCACTTCTGTTTTTGATTGTTTGACCATGATCCTCAATGTCATTGGTCAACACTTGTTGATTGGTAAATACAACCCATTCAAATATCTTTTTGTACATACTTTTCATTGGTAAATACAACCCATTCAAATATCTTTTTATGGTTTCAATGGCCACTTCTTTAATCAAATTTTTCATAACCTGTAGCTATTAGGTTTGAGTTATCCTTGAGGTAGATGTAATACTCACCTATATCCTTAGTGATGGACAATAAGTCTTCCATGCTTATTATAGGGTTAACCCCTCACTAGCATGTTGAAGCTATCCTCACATGGTGGATTTGTGGTTTTAGGTTGAGTTTTCTCCCTTGGATAACAAAAGGCCTTAAGGATTTTGGACCAATCAATTCACCAACTCATTTTGAGATTTTTACCCCGAACTACGAGGTTTTGATCCTAATCTTTTTTAAGAGGGTACGTAGGCAATGTGTTCATCCATCCAAACACAAATGTAAATAAACTTGTATATTCTCTTCTCATCTCTTCAATCATGTTTGCACAAATAAACTTTCACAAAATACCAACCTTACAACAAATGTGAAAAGGGCTCCCTAGGAGTACCTAGGATGTTTTGGGTGCCTAACACCTTCCCATTGCATAACCAACCCCCTTACCCATATCTCTGACATTTTTACTAGTTTTTGATTTGATAAAACGTTTAGGTTTTTGTTCGCTTTCTAACCATTCCTTTGGATAAATAGAAGTGCGGTGGCGACTCGACTTGTATGATTTACCTTAGATTTAGTCAATATCTCTAATGGTAACGAATACCCCGCTACACACACGACCACACAAGACACAAATTCTTATTCTCTCTCAATATTTCGTTCTGTATTTCTTGTGTATAAAATCAGGTTTTCCATGTCCTTTTTATAGAAGCAATTGGCTGGGCTTGGACATCATAAAACCCTAAAACTATTTTCCTTTTAAATCTTCTCATGACAGTTGGTTAGATCTCTTTGGAAAATAAGTTAAATCACGTTGTAATCATTGATTGATTGCAATTGCAATTAACTCATCAATCAAACGTAGATTGCCATTAAAAGCGCAATCACATAACACATAACATTCAGACTGAATGTTCTGTGTACAGATGCCATGACATCGGGTTTGACATCCTGGAACAATCCTGCATAATTCCTTTTTAAATATCTAGCAGGTACATTATATCAGATGTCATGACATCGGGTATGACATCCAGAAACAATCCTGCATATTTATATTTTAAACCTCCAGCAGGTACAAGATATCTTATGTTAAGACATCATATGTAACATCTTGTGAACACTCTTTGTTTTACCAAAATTGCTGCCAACACTTAGAACCAACAAACTCCCCCTTTGGCAAATTTTGGCTAAAACATATATCTGTCCATTTTGTTCACAAGAAAAACACACCAGCAATTAAACAGCATAATAGTGTTTAAGCAGCAACAGAAGAAAACAGAATTACTAGCTATAATAGCAACTAGTAAAACACACAAATGCACATGGGTACTTCTTCTCCCCCTAAGTCTGTTCAATACAGACATCTTCTTCAGCACCTGTAACATTCAGAGTTACCCTCTGACATCTCCTTCAACATCACCTGTGCAACATATCAGACATTTCCTCGAACATCTGTAAATAGAACATCATTCTGTATCATTCTGTCTTACAACAAACATCTCCTTCAACATTAGTTGTTCATCTGTTCAGCTACACCAACACATACATACTAACTGCAGTTCTCCACATACATCTCCACACAGCTCCACATATTTAACTACAGCTATCCACATATTTACTTCTCCCCTTTTTAGTCATAATAGACCAAAGGTGACCAATTAGACAAAATAAATGTCAATCAGCCTAGCAGAGAATGTCACAAGAGATGTTATAACATATAAAATGTTAAAACATAAATGTTAGGAAATACAAACCATAATTATACACAGTTGCAATAGATGAGATAATTAGAAATCCATGGAACTCATAAAGAGCCCAAATATTACATCAAGGCATCAATAAGGACTGCCAAAAATTACAAACATTAACCAGAAAAAAACACCACATTATCCAGCATCCAAAACAGCCAAACCAACAGGGGGACTAGTCTTCATAACAGCACACATCACACACAGTCTTCATAACAGGGGGACAATCACAACTTAGTCTGAGAAAGTAGCTTCTTCTTCACCTTCAGATTCAGAACGGCCACTAGATTGAGAATTGGACCTCTTACTTGAGGTATGGGCATATGACTCCTTGGCTGTACCAACCTTATCCATCTCTTCCTACTCCAAGCTACAAATGAGAACCTATAAAGCCTCTTTCCTAGCCTTGGCAACCCTAATACCAGTATCCATCTCCTTACAAGTTTCCTTCAATTGAGCAATCAAGCCACCTTGAGAAGTTGGCTCCTTCCTTGCAAATGTCATGAAAACATCATTGACATGACTCCCTTCAAATAACTTGTAGTGAATGGACAGTGGAGGCTTCCTTCTGCTGGGAATATCACTTGTGTTTAGAATACCAGGCTGTTGGCTTAGGATAATTCCACAAATGATAGATGGAAATGCAATAGGCAGCTTTACTGCATTAGTGGAGGCATGTCTAACAATTTGTTCAAACATAAACCTTCCAAAATCAAAGTTGAGCCTAGTTCCAATAGCATTGATGATTCTTCCAAGACCATTAGAGATGGTTGAGATATGGTTTGTTGGCACCCAGTTGGTTGAACCAATCTTGTGCAAGATGGCATATTTAACAGTTAACTTGCCAGCTGATAGATGCTCACTACGCCAAAAACTGGAATAGACAGCGCACCTTAGAGGGCGCTTTATTACAAAAGCGCTCTCTAAAGTGAAGCGAAAAAATAAGGAGCAATAGACAGCGCACTTTAGAGGGCGCTTTTGTTATAAAGCGCCCTCAAAGGTGAAGCGAAAAAATAAGGAGAAGATAGAGGGACAACAATACATGGCGCTTTTTAGAAAGCGCCCTCTAAGGTTACCCTTAGATGGCGCTTTTAGAAAAGCACTGTTATAAGTCCATGTGCATTTCCAGTTTATAAAGCGTTTCTGGAAAGCCTTAGAGAGCGCTTTCATAAGCGCCCTCTTAGGCCCCCTTTAGAGGGCGCTTTTTTTTCACAAGCGCCCTCTAAGGTCCCCTTTAGTAAACATTAAAATTATAACATACTGCGCGTTTTGTTATTTCACTCTCTGTTATTTTCGTTCTTTTTCACGTTAGGGTTCTCACTGCTACGATTTTCGCTACTTCTAAGGCGTTCTCCTTCCACCTCTGTTAGATCTACGACGTTTCCTCCTTCTACCGATCAAAGGTACACGATGCAGCTTATGAGTGTATTTATTCTAGCATACATTATTACTTGCACTATTGCTTTGTTTTAGCTTTGCCCCATTTCAGTTTTATGTTATTGTTGTCTATGCTACGTTTGTTTCGACCTGTAAAGTTTCAATATTCATAGTCATTTAAATAGTTTGGGTTTATTAGGCAATTGACGGTTGGTTTTTAAATTGCTGAATTTGATATCGCTATGAATTACATTCAAAGACTGTTGTTAGGGTTCGGTTATGGTTGCATTATAGAGACATTAGAAACCTTTGATTTCGCGGCTTAGAT
Source organism: Lathyrus oleraceus (assembly GCF_024323335.1). Classification (NCBI taxonomy): domain Eukaryota; kingdom Viridiplantae; phylum Streptophyta; class Magnoliopsida; order Fabales; family Fabaceae; genus Lathyrus; species Lathyrus oleraceus. The sequence goes on from NC_066579.1 coordinate 133,522,783, forward strand.
TGTAGTTTAACAACATTTTGTAAAACCCTAAAATAGTTTCAAATTTTTGACTATTCAAGCAGCAATATCTAAAACACCTTCTACCAATCAAAGGTACACTATGCAACTTATGAGTGTAATTATTCTAGCATACATAGCGTAGCTAGTAACTTAAGAAGTTTAGGTATGGATGTTATTTGATAGAGTAAATGGAGACATGAATGCCCTGCACAGAGACTAACTCAATAAAGCGAAATTGTTTTGTCTCATCCCATTTTTGGTTTCTCTTCTGAAATTGTTTTTTGTTTATTCTAATTAGTAATGGATAATACATGGATGTCTTCCAATCGATTGTCGAGAGAGTACGAGAATGGGGTATCAGAATTTGTTAAGTTTGCCGTTGCGCACGCCGAAGACCCCAGTAGAATGATATGTCCTTGCTTGGGTTGTTGTTATGGGAAACGGGTTGACGCAGTTCAGTTGACATCGCATCTAATGAGGCATGGAATTGATCGAAGTTATACATGTTGGAATTTGCATGGTGAGAAAAGTAACGAGAATGTTAAACCGGGGGATAGTACGACCTATGCCTCAAACTATAGTGGCGCAGATACATACGATTGTGATCGAGTTGAAGAGATTGCAGAAGCACTTGAAGGAGATCTTAAGGATTGTCCCGAAATGTTTGAGAGGTTGGTAAGTGATGCAGAGAAACCTTCGTATGATGGTTGCACTAAATTCACAAGATTGTCTGCGGTATTAAAGTTGTACAACTTAAAGGCGGGCAATGGATGGTCGGATAAAAGTTTCACAGAGTTATTAGCCCTTTTGAAAGATATGCTTCCTGAGGATAATGTTCTTCCCAATCGAACATATGAGACCAAAAAGATGTTGTGCTCTATTGGCATGAGCTATGATAAGATACATGCATGTCCAAACGATTGCGTTTTGTTTCGAAATGAGTATGCATCGTTAAATGAGTGTCCTAAATGCGGTGTCTTGCGATATAAGAACAAGTTGTCTCCAGCAAAAGTCTTGTGGTATTTTCCTGTTATTCCGAGATATAAGAACAAGTTTTCATGAGCAAGGCACAGTTGATGAACATATGAATTAGGGTTTCCTTGGGAAACAAACCTCAAACCCTTTGATTTGCTCTGATCAAAATGATGAATTGAGATACTTGGGAGGCATATTTGATGGATGAGAGCTTTGGGAACCATATCCATGCTTGCCTTCATCTTCTCTTAGCCATATCAATGCACATAGGGTCTCCTGGAAGCTTTTAAACCTTGTGACTGCTCAAGCTACAAACAAGAGATGTTAGTGACATATTTTTGTGCTTTTGGTTAGTAAAATAAAATGAGAAAAGCAATGATATACAATTCGAGTGTGCTTGGTGACCTCAAACCAACTCACAAGAGATCCCAACCCAAAGAGTAAGGAGCCAAGATGCCTATGATCCTTGAGGCAATGTAAATGCAATGTTGTGATGCCATGAGGGATCTTAGGGTCAAAATTGGGGTCTTACAGATGCCCCTATTTAAGGTCATTCTAGCCGGAGAAGTGAAGGTTAAAATCTTTGTCTCGACGAGGTAGAATGGGCTTAAATAATAACAAATAGACGAATTTTGGTCCCTAAGAGACCTCATGATGCAAATGTATGTATGCATAGGTTAATACTCTGTGGGGATATGTGTCCACAAAGAGAGAACAAATCAGGAGAAACTGGAAATCCATATAAGTAATACACTCAATGAGACAGAGACTCTGGGGACTCTAATGGGGATAAGAAAGGGAATAAATTGCGTGAGCAGGTCATGACACGAGAAGAATTCCATGAAAATAAGTAAATGGAAAGACTCGAGCTGACTCAAAGGCGCATGTATTGGGGAACGTGCCAATACAGCAAAATTATCCATAGAGGATACTTCGGACAAAATCCGGACTCAGATGGGGGATATCCACTAAGGGACTCACTAGGGAATGCCCAAAACAGGACTCATCTGAGAAAACAACAGGATGAGGTATTACCGGTTACTGGATAATAAGCTCAAGGAGACATGTGATCGAAACACCGGTATGAGGGTGAGAGAACAACACGCTCAGGGAGAATGAATATCTAAGACCGGTATGAGGGTGAGAGATATCAAACATCCAAAATCATCTGAGGAAGACCTAAAAGGTATATTTCGACTCAGGGAAATTTGACTCCACTGTAAGTTGTAAATGCGCCTAAGAGGGGGGGGGGGGGGGTGAATTAGGTGATAAAAATTTCTTCGATCTAGTTTCCGGTTTTTGGATATTTTTGTTTAAGTGCGGAAAATTAAAATGCGGAAAGTAAACGACACCGGAAATTATAGTGGTTCCCTTCACAATCCGAAGGTACATCCACTCCCCTTTCACACGAAAGAGAATTCACTATAGTTAGAAATGGTACAGCCTATTCACACAACCGGTGATGCCTACTATCTAACCTATAGACAAACAAGTGTATGAAGAACAATCCTCTTCAAACACCAACCCTTGTGTCCAACAATCCTGGATCACAAGTCAAACAGAAAATAATTCTATGAATGATTTTAACAAAGATGTAGTGATATCAATCTTCTCTTGATTGATCTTCTCCTTAGATAAATAAGTCACTCAAAAGATAATATGCAAGTGTTCAACAAAAGAATGAGATGAAATTTTTTTATTAAGAACACTTTCAAAAAATTATTTTAGGAAAAATATGAGAGAGTGATTTATTTGAAGTTTGTATGAAAATTCTTGGAGGTGAAAATTCATTTTGAAAATTCAATAATTTATATTGCCAAAAATACCTTTTCAAAGAGGTATCATTTCCCTCATGAACATTGATGAAAAGATATAATTTTTCAAAGCCATTTTTGCTGTAACGAACAGTGTTAACCGGTTAACCATATGGGTTAACCGGTTAACGCATGCAAACGTTAACAGAGAATTTGAAAATCTGGGCTGTTAACCGGTTAACCCATATGGTTAACCGGTTAACACTGTTGAAATGCAGAAAAACACTTAAAAGTAAATGTGTCTTGCATTTCAAGGTGTTAACAAAAAGTTATTTTAAAAGATGCAAATGCAAATCATAATTGTTGAACACTTGTATACTAATCTAAGAGTGAGTTAGATATACCTAAGAAGTGAATCAACAATCTTGCCAATGGTTGTCTTGAAAATGAAGCTTGATCAAAAATGCATATGCGGCTTTGGATACTTGATGCTTGAGATAACTTTGAAGCTCTTCTCTTTTTGCATTGATGCAAGTTGTCTTCATCAAAATACTTCTTGGATTGAAGCTTGCTTCTACAATCTCCCCCTTTTTTGATGATGACAACCACTTTGCGATAGATGCAGAAGGATAAGTTTCTCTAAGATGATTTCTCCCCCTAAATTTAGGAACTCCCCCTAAATGATAGGCATACAACAATTCTGCATAGAAAATCATTAGAGAAAACACGTCTTCTCCCCCGTTGTCATTAGCAAAAAGGAAGAGACTTTAAGTAAAAGGAAAAGCATACAAGTAAACAGACATTATGCGAATATCAGAAAAGCATTGAATCACAACATATGACAGAATAAACAGGATTAAAAGTTAAGTGTTTGGTAGACATGACAAGCATAAACATAGTTTAACAACAATAAAAACACTAGAACAACATATAACAGAAAACATAAACAAGAAAGAAACATAGTGCTTTATTCTTCTTCCGAACCGGCCTCATCCTCCTCACCATCCGCTTCACTACCGTCAGCACCTTCATCATCTTCTACGGGAAGGTTGCGGGAACTCAACACTAGGTTCCGAAGACTCTTGATAGCACGGGTGGTCTCACGGTGGTGATTCATCATGGTAGTATAGAGAAACTCATTGGAGATGCCACCTTCCGGAATAGGGAAGTTTGAAGAGGAGGAGCCATCATCATATTTGTAGGAGCCGTCGTTGCTTTGAACAATTCCAGTATTTTTCATGATGGTAACGCCATTGATTTCATTTGCGGTAGTGGTCATAGCCAAAAAAGGTTCTCGCCCGATTTCCATATCCGTGAGTTCCAAAATCCTTGAAATAAGGCGACCGTATGGCAGCCTTGTCTTGAGAGAGAGTTGCTGTCGCAGATGATATAACATAGTGGGCAGCCAATTAACTCGGATCTTGTTCTTCACTGCAAACAGAACTTGCATTTCCAAATCATTGATTTGAGACAGGTTGGAATCCTTGGGCAGCAGAACATGGCAGATAACATAGTGCAGCATGCGATCGTCAACCGACAGATTTTTAGCATAGCAAAGGATGCGAGACGTGCGCTGTCCCGACATAACCACCTCCCGGGGAAATCTGCAGATAGAGTAGTAGTATTCCATCTTATCATACTGAGCCCACTTTCCTTCCTCATGATTAACACCTTTTCGTAGGAAAAAAACCTGAATATGGAATCTTAAGAGACGCAGCCAACGTCCCAAGGTCGGTAACAATTTCACAGTTTCTAACAGTTGCATACAGCATGTGTTGTTCATCAGTATTTAGATTTAAGGTAAAATGATTCAGAAAGGATTTTACCAAGTCAGTGTAAATTTTCCCATCGTCAGTGATGAACTCATGCAATCCTTGAAACTTCAACAACTCAGGGAAAGAGAAAGTAGTGAAGGATTTTAGATTCACATACTTACCCTTAAGCAGATGTCGAACCCTGACCTTGAAGTCCATTCTCCTTTTCTTGGCAGTTTCCATTTTCAACTCTTCCTCTTCACTGCTTGAAGATGAGACAGGAGCCTTTCCCATTCTTGGTGGAGCCATGAAGAAGATGAAGATTCTAGGGTTTAGAGATGGATTTTGGGAAAAGGGGTTTGAGAGTTATGAAAGTTGAATGGTTTATGGAGAGTAATGAGGATGGAGAGAGTTATGAGGGGTAGGTGAAAGAACAAAGCACATGCAATGAACATAAACCCACAAAAAAAAATAAAACATTTAATTAACACGTTCTGTTATAAAACGAAAAACAGAGTTGCTGTTGGGAGGCGTTAACCGGTTAACCTATACCGTTAACCGGTTAACGGACTAAATTTTTCAAAAAATAGAAAAAAAACAGCAGCTCCGTTATGAAAATTCGTGAAAAGATATTTACAAAAATTTTGCACAAAATATTAGCACTTATCAAGACGCAACTTTCGATATAAAAATATTTTAAAACGGATAAAATTTGGACATGCGAAAGTGAGAAAAACGGGAAAACGGCGAAAAAGAGGTGCTAGCATGCATAACATAAAAATTGAAAGTAAACACATTTTTAGCAACTATACCACATAACAAGTAATTTGAAGACAAGGTTAGATGTCACCTTCATTGAGAATACCGAGTTCTCGCCGAATTTTGAAGAATTGCTCTTTAGCCAATGGTTTTGTGAATATGTCAGCGAGTTGGTTATGTGTATCCACGAACGTAACATCTACATCTCCGTTAAGCACGTGATCTCGGAGGAAATGATGTCGGATATCTATGTGCTTCGTCCTTGAATGCATGACCGGGTTCTTTGTGATGTTGATGGCACTTGTGTTATCGCATCGAAGAGGAATGCAGCCGAGGTCTATACCAAAATCCAGAAGTTGTTGCTTGAGCCATAAAATTTGTGCACAACAACTGCCTGCTGCAATGTACTCTGCTTCGGCCGTGCTAAGTGCGACACATGCTTGCTTCTTGCATGCCCACGACACTAGTGCATTCCCGAGAATGTGACAGGTACCACTTGTGCTTTTTCTATCGGTCTTACAGCCTGCATAGTCAGCATCAGAATAACCAATCAAGGAACATGTACTACCTTTTGGATACCATAGTCCGACGTTCGTTGATCCTTTGAGATATTTCATAATCCTCTTCACGGCGGTGAGATGCGATTCCTTCGGGTTTGCTTGAAAGCGTGCATACAAACATACACTAAACATAATGTCAGGACGGCTTGCCGTCAAATATAGTAATGAACCAATCATACCTCGATATTTTGTAATATCTATTGACATTCCGGATTCATCTTGATCGACGTACGTTCCGGATCCCATAGGAGTGGACATCACTTTGCAACTATCCATATCAAATCTTTTCAATAATTCCTTGCAGTACTTGGATTGGTTGATGAAGATGCCATCCTTGGTTTGCTTGATTTGTAGTCCAAGAAAATAGTTCAATTTTCCCATCATGGACATCTCGAATTCTCCTTGCATCATGGTTGAAAATTCTTCGCAAAGATCTTTATTTGTTGAACCGAAGATGATGTCGTCGACATAGACTTGAGCCAATAAGGTGTTACCCTTGATTTTCTTTATGAACAAAGTCTTGTCAACCTTTCCTTTTACAAAACCCTTTTCACAAAGAAAGTTGCTGAGGCGGTCATACCACGCTCTCGGTGCTTGCTTTAAACCATATAGTGCTTTCTTCAACTTGTAGACATGTGAAGGGTTCTTGAAGTCTTCAAAACCCGGAGGTTGTTTGACGTAGACTTCTTCATTGATATAGCCATTTAGGAAAGCGCTTTTGACATCCATCTGAAACAATTGAAAGTTCATAGAACAAGCAAAAGCAAGTAATAATCGAATTGCTTCTAACCTTGCTACCGGAGCGAACGTCTCATCAAAATCAATTCCTTCTTGTTGGTTGTATCCTTGTGCGACCAGTCTTGCTTTGTTACGAACTATGATCCCATTCTCATCAAGTTTGTTCTTGAAGACCCATCTTGTTCCAATGATGTGCTTGTTGTCCGGTCTTGGTACAAGACTCCAAACTTGATTTCTTTCGAGTTGGTTGAGTTCTTCTTGCATTGCCACTATCCATTGATCGTCGCCTAAGGCTTCATCGACTTTGGTTGGTTCTATTTGAGACACAAAAGCCATGTTGAGACAAGCATCTTTGAGATTTAGTCGTGTTGCAACGCCTTGGCTAATATCACCAATAACTTTATCAATGGGGTGATCTCTATGAGTCTTCCATTCTTTGGTAGATCATGATGTTCTTCAATGATTGGTGAGCCATCTCCTTGTGGAATTGATTGAGCATTTGAAAGTTCCTTTTGTGATACATCTATTATATCATCATCATCATCAACAACAAGGTTATCCTCTTTCGAGGGGTTAGTTTCATCAAAACATACATGCGTTGATTCTTCAATAGTAAGAGTTCTTTTATTGAAAATTCTAAAAGCCTTACTAGAAAGGGAGTAGCCAAGGAAGATACCTTCGTCGGATTTCTCATCAAACTTACCAAGATTGTCCTTTCCATTGTTGAGGACAAAACATTTGCACCCAAAGATGTGAAAGAAAGATATATTGGGCTTCCTTCCTTTGAAAAGCTCATACGGAGTCTTTTTGAGAATCGGCCGAATGTTGACACGGTTGCTAACAAAGCATGCTGTGCTAACTGCGTCCGCCCAAAAATATTTAGGAAGGTTGGAGTCGCTGAGCATCGTTCTTGCGAGTTCCACCAAGGATCTGTTCTTTCTCTCTACGACACCGTTTTGTTGTGGTGTTCGTGGTGCGGAGAAGTTGTGGGAAATTCCGTGCTTTTCGCAGAATTCTTCAAAAAATGTATTTTGAAATTCTCCCCCGTGGTCACTTCTAATGGAGATTATTGAGTGAGACTTCTCATTCTGAATTTGTTTTGCATATCTTTTGAAAGCCTTGAAAGCATCGCTTTTCTGCACAAGAAACAAAGTCCACGTATATCTAGAGAAATCATCAACAATTACCAAACCGTAAACATTATCTCCGAAACTTTTTGTTCTTGATGGACCGAAGAGATCCATGTGCAAGAGTTGAAGTGGCCTTGACGAAGACACAACATTCTTGGATTTGAAAGTCGTCTTGGTTTGCTTTCCCTTTTGGCATGCGTCACACATCTTATCCTTGATGAACTTAATCTTTGGAAGACCAATGACAAGATCATGCTTTATTAATTTGTTCATGTGCTCCATGTGTATATGAGCGAATCTTTTATGCCATAGCCAAGCCTCGTTGTTGTTCGTCATTAGGCATTTTACCTTCAAGGAAGAATCATCAAAAGACGTCATAAAAATATTATTAATCCTTTTACCTTTTAGCAAGATGTCATGGGTGACTTCATGTTCTATCACACATTCATCTTTTGTGAAATTGATTCGGAACCCTTTGTCACACAATTGACTTATACTTAGTAAATTGTGCTTTAGGCCTTCAACATAAAGGACATCTTCGATGATGGTAGCAGGAGGTGCTCCAATGGTTCCTACTCCAAGGATTTTCCCTTTGGTGTCATCACCGTATGTAACATATCCTTTGGCCTTTAAAGATAGATGTGAAAATTTGTCGATGTCGCCCGTCATATGCTTTGAACAACCGCTATCAAGATACCATTGATTAGAAGTTGTCTTCAAGCATACCTACAAAACAAAATCAAGTTTTGTTAGGTACCCAAATTGCTTTGGGTCCTTGGTAGTTAGTACCCTTTTTAACCCACACATAATGCCCTGTTGGAACGCTAAAGTTTCGCACATAACAAGCATTAGGTGTGTGCCCTTTGATTCCACAATAAAAGCAAGTTGGTTGAAAATTACTTCTATATCTAGGAACATAATTCTTCTTTTTAGCAATCATTTTCTTTTTATGACTTTGATGCATAATTTTAGAATTGTTTACTTTCTCTTTTGCAACTTGTTCACTTGCTTTAACAAAAATGGTCTTATTTGTGCTTGGTTTAGAAAACTTAGAATATCCTAATCCACTTTTGTCATTAGAATACCTTTGGTGTTTAAGAATTTCTTCCAACCCAATTTGACCTTTTTCATATCTTTCTAAAACTCTTTTAAGTTGAACAATTTGAAAAGATAAAGATTCACAATTCTTACATGCAAGACTTTGTTTTTCATCCATCAACTTTTGTTTTCCACTTTCAATATATTTTTCCAAAGCAGTATTTTTTTCTTCTAAGGATGAAATTTGTTTCTTTTGGGATGAAATACTTTTATACAATGTCTTGCATTCTTTTAAGAGTTCATTTATAACATCTTGTGCGTCATTGTCATAAATTGAAAAATTGCTACTAACCTCATCGATTTCTTCATCGGAGTGATGTGAAGCCATAAGAGCCATGTTCGCACATTCATCGCTTTCCGATTCCGAAGATGAACTGATCACATTATCGTCCCAAGCGACGTAAGCCTTTTTGTTTTTGAATTCCTTCTTGCCTTTGAATCCTCCTTTCTTTGCAAGTTTTGGGCAGTCCGGCTTTATGTGACCTTGCTGTCCACATTCATAACACGTAACGTCTTGCATTGATGTGGATGCTTCCTTTTTCCTGAAATGGTTATTCTTTTTAGGATAAGAGGAATTTTTATTTTTATTAAAAAACTTACCAAGCTTCTTTACAAGAAGCATAAAGTTCTCATCTTCGGACGTCTCATCATCTTTGTCCCTTTTTGAATCAACCTTCAAGGCAATTCCCTTGGACTTCTTTTCTTGACTTTCGTGCTTCTCGAGCCTTCCAAGTTCCAATTCGTGTTCTTGAAGTTTTCCAAATAGAGACGCGGATGTCATCGTTGAGAGACTCTTCTTTTCCGAAATAGCGGTCACTTTCGGTTGCCATTCTCTTGTCAAAGATCTTAGGACTTTCAGGTTGAGATCATCATTAGTGAAAGTTTTACCCAGAGCGATCAAGTGATTTGTTAGATGGACGAATCTCTTTTGTAAGGCAACTATAGATTCACCGGGCTGCATGCGGAACATCTCATATTCTTGGCTTAGGGTGTTTAGTCTTGATCTCTTTACTTCGGTGGTTCCTTCATGTGTTTCAACCAAGGTGTCCCAAATCTCCTTTGCCGATTTACATTGAGATATACGGAAGAACTCGTCCATACTGAGAGCGCTTTGGAGTATGTTGATTGCCTTCTTTTCATTCAGAATTCTTTTCTTATCATCTTCGTCATAAGTGTTTTTCAACTTTGGGGTACCAACTCCATTCACCACATTCACCGGTTTGTGTGGACCTTCTTCAACTGCTTCCCATATACCTTTCCCTTGGGCCTCGAGATGTGCCTTCATTCTAATTTTCTAGAAGTCGAAATATTCTCCGGAGAAGAGTGGGGGCTTGTTGCTACTTCCACCGTCTTTGAAAACCGGATTTGTGCTTGCGGAAGCCATGCTGGATCTTCTAGGAACAAGTTACCTATAACTTGCTCTGATGCCAAATGTAAGTTGTAAATGCGCCTAAGAGGGGGGGGGGGTGAATTAGGTGATAAAAATTTCTTCGATCTAGTTTCCGGTTTTTGGATATTTTTGTTTAAGTGCGGAAAATTAAAATGCGGAAAGTAAACGACACCGGAAATTATAGTGGTTCCCTTCACAATCCGAAGGTACATCCACTCCCCTTTCACACGAAAGAGAATTCACTATAGTTAGAAATGGTACAGCCTATTCACACAACCGGTGATGCCTACTATCTAACCTATAGACAAACAAGTGTATGAAGAACAATCCTCTTCAAACACCAACCCTTGTGTCCAACAATCCTGGATCACAAGTCAAACAGAAAATAATTCTATGAATGATTTTAACAAAGATGTAGTGATATCAATCTTCTCTTGATTGATCTTCTCCTTAGATAAATAAGTCACTCAAAAGATAATATGCAAGTGTTCAACAAAAGAATGAGATGAAAATTTTTTATTAAGAACACTTTCAAAAAATTATTTTAGGAAAAATATGAGAGAGTGATTTATTTGAAGTTTGTATGAAAATTCTTGGAGGTGAAAATTCATTTTGAAAATTCAATAATTTATATTGCCAAAAATACCTTTTCAAAGAGGTATCATTTCCCTCATGAACATTGATGAAAAGATATAATTTTTCAAAGCCATTTTTGCTGTAACGAACAGTGTTAACCGGTTAACCATATGGGTTAACCGGTTAACGCATGCAAACGTTAACAGAGAATTTGAAAATCTGGGCTGTTAACCGGTTAACCCATATGGTTAACCGGTTAACACTGTTGAAATGCAGAAAAACACTTAAAAGTAAATGTGTCTTGCATTTCAAGGTGTTAACAAAAAGTTATTTTAAAAGATGCAAATGCAAATCATAATTGTTGAACACTTGTATACTAATCTAAGAGTGAGTTAGATATACCTAAGAAGTGAATCAACAATCTTGTCAATGGTTGTCTTGAAAATGAAGCTTGATAAAAAATGCATATGCGGCTTTGGATACTTGATGCTTGAGATAACTTTGAAGCTCTTCTCTTTTTGCATTGATGCAAGTTGTCTTCATCAAAATACTTCTTGGATTGAAGCTTGCTTCTACATCCACAGCGGAAGAAAGTCATAATAGGGAGCAGAAAGGGAAGGAACATCAGGGATACCGGTTACTAGGCATATAATAGATGACCGACCCAGCATGAATTGGGGGATATTTCCAATACACTCATTATCCAGAAGAGGGCTAAAAAGAAATTATGTCGCAACGCGAAAAACAACCGGCGGGAAAAGACACAGAGCCGCCACCGTGCGTTATTTATCCCAAAGGAGGGAAAGGAAACGCTCGAAGTAAACCTGAAAAAGGGAAAGGAATGGTCTTACGACCAGAGATTGCATGGTACGGGATTCGGTTACGCAAGGGGAAGGTATTAGCACCCCTCACGTCCGTCGTACTCGACGGGATCCACGCTCAACAGGACAGAATAAGGTTGCTGAATAACTGCTCAAAGAATGCACACACACTGGATTAAAACAGAGATGGAAGAAGACAGAAGCGGACTCGGCAGGATGTCGCATCCTGGGCCTACGTAGTTTGTCAGACACAAACATCAGAGTCGACGTAGTTCGGGGAAATGGGAAACGGGCTCGCTAGGATATCGCATCCTATGCCTACGTATCTCATCTGGAATGAGAATCAGAGCTACCGTAGTTCGGCTAACGCACGCCGAAACAAAACACACGCAAAGACGCTGAGACGTCAAAAGAAACACACAACAGGAAATGGAATGCCAATCAATGGACTTACATCCAACTCCTCACAAAACAAACAAACGGGAAACCGAATGCCAATGGCTGGACTTACATCAGACTCCAAGCACACAACAAACGCAACAGGAAACCGAAGGCCAATAGTTGGACTTACATCAGACTCCACACAAACAAGCAATCGCTAACCAGCGAACACCAAAGGTAGAAAGCAAATTGACAAACTAAAAGGGAGTCTGGAACTCGAGCCTAGAAGTTGTCAAGCAAAACACACGCAAAAAGAAAAAGGGTGCCCGGAGAGATCTCGCACGATCTCCTGCCTACGTACCTCATCTGGTATGAGGATCAGGGCGACGTAATTCCCCTTAACAGGGAAAAACTTCTCCTAACCAGAGACCAAGGGAATAACAGACTAAAAGGGAGACTGACTCGAGCCTAATAGTCATCATGCAAATTATAACCCTAGGTTGAGGTCTCTAACAAGAGTTTGACTCACAAAGGCAGTGAGTCAACTCAAGTCTATCTCTACGTACGTTCAACTTCCTCGAAAGTTGATCATACGACTCCTACAGATAGGAGATGAGAAGCAAAAGTAGATAAACATCAAAAGCAATCATCACACGCTATATGCAAACAAGCGGCTCATACAAGGCTGGGCTTTAGTCAAGGGGTCATATCAACCTCGACAAACAAGCCAACACTGGAAAGGGTGTCTGAGGCTCTTAACCACTGACATTGACCGTCAGGGTGAGCAGATGAAAGGTAATGAGGGTTGGACCTCATAGCTCTTAACCCGGGCCTGGGTGAGCTTGAATCAATGAAAACGTGGGGGTCCAGAATGAGGGACCCTGCTCCACTTGACTGACACTGTACAAGATCTGGGGGACGTGTCCAAGAGCATCAGCACATAGTGCGAGCATAATGGACGACTCAAACGATTAGCAGGGGATTGATTTCTAATCCCTTCTATTCGCCAATTGCCTCTTCACTTAAGAGGACTTGAAGTACATGGCACAAAAGTAAACAATCACAGACATTGCCTCTTAAGGAGGACTTCAGCCAAATTCCTGCCAAAAGAAACGACAGGGCTTCCAGACTACATGGAGTTAGAATGGTTACCTAGGTGGTATGCCAACCACAAGCAAATCAACTCAAGCAATGAGCTAAAGCAACTAAAGTACCTGTAAGAAAGTCAAACAAGTCAATATTCACATTCAGACAAATCCAACAGACAGTCAACAGTGTTACAACCAATAAGCACAATGCAAGTCAATCAACTCAAATGAATTCATCACCAAGGAACCTACAACACAATAAAGGTTAGTGGATAAAGCAGATTTACATCTCAAGTCATGAGATTGCATCAACCATTAGGACTATAAGCTTGAACCTGAAATGCAAAACTCAAAAGATGAGTACAAACCACTAGCACCAAGGCTAGGGTCAAAGGCAAAGCAAAAAGTCAAAACAACAACCAATAATCAACATGAAGCACATTTATTCAAGCAAGAACATGTCCTAAAAAGGACCAAGTCTAAAGCATTAGCCAAGGTCATCACATGAGCAAGATATGGCAAAGACAATTACAAAGCACACAATTGGACATCAAGAATCAAAATTCCATATTAAAACAGAAATGAATTAAACAATCATGAAAATTTATATACAGGCTCAACATGTCAAACCCAAGCAGCATGCAAAAGATTAGAATCAGAAGAGCTTAATTGGCATGTCAATGAAAATGAACAAGATCAACATCAAAATGTGTGACACACATTGTCACACCCCATATTCATGTGCCTAAAACAGAGATGGAAAATGATAAAAATGCACAACCAAGCCTCAAACCTCATGCAACATGTTGGGAATCAGCATACCAAATTTCAAATCAATTGGCCAATGTATGAGCATTTCACAATTGAATTGGTACAACATGTCACATTTGCATACATGTTCAAAGAACAGTCCACAATTCAAAATCCAGAAATGATAAAATCAAGAAATCACAACCACAAAATAATAGACATCAAGATGAACATTTGGCAAAGAATTTGGATTAAATTGGATTAATTTTCAATTTGTTATGAATTTTCAAAGTTGGACAAAAAAAATATGATTTAATGAAGAAATCACATGATGAAATGGAGGGAAATAGAAATGTTTGGATTTAATTTGAAATAATGCTAGAGGCTGGAATCGAACCAGGTAGAAAAAAAATGGAGGCGCTGCAACAAATAAAATCACAAAAACGACACAGCCAGGAATCGAACCGTGCATGGAACCAAAACGCATCACTTCATTTATTGAAGTGGCGTCCCTGTCAGCGAGTCTAAGTACATGTGGACAAGTCAACAACATAGCAACCAATCAAATGGACAACAGGAAAAGCGCGTGGCAGCTGACGGGGCGTAAACCCTAGCAAACACCAGGCGGTGGCGCTACAGTACAGGGCGGTGGTTTCCACCGTCTCCTACCTTGAGACGGTGGCTCTACAGTAGCCAACATTTTTTGTGTGTGCAGATTTTAACATATTATACATGAATGGAAAGGTCTTGACGCGTACATTCCAAATATCATGCTAACTAAGCCTAAATCTTCATGGATTGGACGAATCGAACGAAATAAGTTTCTAGATCTAAACTTTAATTCAACACAACTTCTTCATTTTTCATCCAAAGTTCATGAAATTTATATCAGAATAACCAGCATGCAAAGATCTACCATAACATGTCTATAAAATTAAGAATTAAGAGCTTCGAATTTTCACCAACCTGGAATGGAAGTGATGAAAACAGCGTGTTCAAAGCCTCAAAAGTGTGTAGATCTTCTCCTTTGCTCTTGTTATGAAGCTTGATGTAGAAATGGATGCTTGCCACGACCTAGATCTTGCTTAATTTGGAACTTCCATATTCATGTTCTTGAGCTTGATGCATATGAATCTTCACCAATTTCTTCAAACCAAAGACCAAATCCTACTCAATGATGCATGCTGAACCAGAATATGCATAGAAATTCATGCCTTGTGTGAAGAAATTTTGAATTTTGATGAGAGAGAATTTTAAAGGGAAAATTTTTTCTAGATCTAGAATGTGTGATTATGATCCAATTCTGTTATGATTAGCCTTATATACTCCTCCTTAATCATGTTCAAATTGAGTTTAAGCATGGCTAATGAAAGATTAATGAAATATGGGGTGTTTTGCAAATTTGGAAAAGTGTGGTGCATGGCCTAATATGGACGTGAACAGTAGCATGCTAGCATCCAATTTCACTCAAAATCACCTAATAAACACAATGGGATTGGAATTATGCTTGTAGCTTGCACCAAATTTAAATTCCCCAATTTCCCTCCAAAATGCATGTGAATGAGCACATGATTATGTGAACCTTTTTCATGCAATGCAATGATAGATTTGGAAAATATAGGTCATGAGAAAAAATTTGCAAAAAGAGTGGCTTCATTTGGAGTTTTGAGTCAAAAGTTATGGCACTTTGAAGTTTCATGCACACTTGGTGATCATTTGCTCATAACTCCTCAACCATTCATCATAAATTCATGAAATAGGACTTTTTGGAAATGGGAGAAAAAGATATTCAACTTTCATGTTGGACAAAATTTCATTTGAAGCTTCCTTGATGATGTAAAATCAAGTTGAATTTGAACCAAAATCTTTCCATTTTGGGAAACTTTCAATTACAGGTCACTTTCCATTTTTGGAAACTTTTGATCTGACCTCAAATTCCTCAAGATAAGTGTTTGTAATGACACATGAACCCCTTTGGGACATGAATGAAGTGTCTCAAACCATCTCTCCACCTCCTAGCCCTCAGTTGACTTTCGGTTGACTTTACAGGTCCTCAGATGACCTAGCCATGCTCTGATCAGCTTGAGCCTCAACCACTTGAGGAATTGGCTCAGAAATGAAACCCCTAGCCCATATAAGCTCTCCCACATAACCATGTGATCTTCATCATCAACAAATACCTCATCTCCTTGAAAATCCCTAGTTGAAAGAATGGCACTGATTAGGGTTGACCAGAGGTCAAAACCCTAATCCAGAGGAATCTAAGCATGAACAATGAACCCCTTGAGGATGACATAACCATGATGATGATGATGTACACTTGCAATCAAGATAATACTCAACCTCCTTGAAGAACCAAGAAAACCCTAATTGAAGCACAAACCCTCAGATGGTTGATGATCAATCCATGGAAACCCTTAGGCTTGAACCATATACCACTTCCATCTTCTGAAAAAGATATTGGAGGATGACTTCTAATTTTCATATGATATGCAATATGAGAATGCCTAATGTCCTAAAATGAAATGCAATATGCTAAGCTAGTCCCAAGAGAGGAGGGCAAATTTTGAGGTGTTACAGTTGCCCCTATTCAATCCACTATGAACCTGTCGATATGAACATCCTCGGCTTTCAGATGATCAGGGTGAAGAGTGATTGAATACCAAGAACAGACGAACAATTTGCGCTCCGCTGGGAATTATTATATATTTTTTGCTTTTCTTGAACCCCACAACTTTCTGATTTTTTCCTTCTCCGGAACCCCGGTACTTCTTTGATTGATTTTTTTTTGTTGCTTTTTCTTGGACCCCGAACAATTATTTCCGCGCGTATGATCCATGATCACCGCATTTGAATCCCAACAACTTCATAACACTCCTGTTTGCCAAACAATGAACCCCGATCTCCATTTGAACCCCAATCGCCTGACGATAACTCGCGATCGCCATTGTGAACCCCATTCTCCAGAAAACACCCCGTGTCTCCCTTTCTCCATTTGAACCCCGCTCTCCAGAAAATGCCCAACACTTTCTTTTCTCCATTGGGACCCCGCTCTCCATTTTCTTGTGATAATTCCGCTGGCAACGCCAGAAATAACACCAAAACACCACTCTGATGGCGACATATCAGAGAGTACACCTCCTCAACAGGAAGGTAATCATGTGCATTTCTTCCTCCGAAGATACCCATAACGACTTCTGTTGGCCTCGCCAAAGTCTAAGGTGACACATGATCAGAAGACAATCCTGAGGACCTCATCCCGGATACAATCTTCAACTCCAATCTCCATTTGAACCCCGTTCTCCAGAAAATGCCGCAACACTTCCTTTTTTCCATTTGAATCTCGATTTTCGCGCTGATCGCGTAACGTTCTTTGATCTTTATTTCCATCTCCGCTCGACGGAAAATTTTCCTCCAATATCGAGCTACTGGGGAACATTGTTGATCTGACGTCATGATGCTAAACTCCTCAGAGTAACATCTTCACCATCCGGCGAAACCAATTCTCAAGCGGTAACCACGACTTGAGTAACATCTTCCAACTTCCATCTCGCACGACAAAAATCTTCTCCAGTATCGCACTACTGGGTAATACCATTAACCCAAAATCACGATGCTAAACTCCTCAGAGTAACATCTTCACCATCCAGTGAAACCAACTCTCAAACGGTAACCACGACTTGAGTAACTGATGCTCGCAATACTGATGCTGATCTTCCAACCAGCGAAACCACTTCTCAAACGGCAACCACGGCTTGAGTAGCATCTTCACCAACCGGCGAAACCAAATCTCAAACGGTAACCACGGCTTGATACTAGCTTACGCTTGCAATGATGATGCATGATTTTTTTCAGCGTAATGCTCCATAACCATGGAAATGCTACGCAATTAGGTATGCAATATGCTATGCTTCTCTTAAATGATGAATGCATAAAAAGTATCCCCCTCAGGGACTCTACTGGGGAGCTTGAGGCACTCTGCTGAGGAACCTGATACCACTCCAAATCTCCACCCTGCTGGGGAATAGCACTGCTGCTGGGGAAAGGACAACCCTCACCAGGGAAGAAAACCACCAACACACTCTGCGGGGAAAACAACAATCTTCCGACTTGCTGGGGAACTAACAAGCTCCATCATGCTAGGGGAAACAACAACCTTCCGACCTGGCTGCCGAGGAAATACCGATCCCGAACCTGCTAGGGAAAATACGGAATATTGACACGGAACCCCTTGTCGACTCGTCGACCTCTGGTATTCACCAGCTAACCACAGTGTCAACTTTCCACTCTTCAGACTTTGAAGAGTCTTCTTGATTAATCCTCAAGGATCGTCGCCATTCTTTCACCGTCTTTTCACCATTCTTCAATTCCTCGTCCCTGATTGGACTCTGCGGGGATCTCTTGTCAAAAGTTTCACCTCACAACCTGCAAGTGAGTGAAAATATCTAACAGCTCCTGCAAAAGAGATCGTTAGATAAAAACGTGCCCCAGGCGTGCCAAAATTTCAACACCTAGGTCACTCAAACTTCCGAATAAGATTTCAGGTTTTCAATCTTATCAACATGCATTGGAAGGGACCTGTATGTCTCAAAATGCAAAGATTCTTTATCAAAATACGGATGTTTTTGCAATCAAAGTGGTAATGAAAACAAAAGACAAAATTATTTGACTGAATATGCATTTTATTGATTGAAAAGGTGGCTCAAAACTGAGCAATACACAGGAAGCAATTCCTGAAAAGAGGTAATTGCGCACAAAAGGAAAAATCTATCCTAATGGCAATGTGAACCCGCAATCTCATCGAGTTCCAACTCGGTTACACCCCATATGTCCTCAAGACTCTCCGTGCTTTCTGCCTTCTGAACAAGACGCTTCCGACTGATCTCTGCCGGGGATTATCCATGTGTCTTAACCAAAACACAAACGATCATGTCAGACGCAGTTGTTCGTTTCAATCCCTCTTTTGCCTGGACCGCCCTTTCGGGTTTTCAGTCCACCGGGATACCCTTTTTTGCCCAAGCCGCCCTTGTGGGGTTTTCGACTTGCCGGGTGTACAGTTTTTTCCTTTTTATCCCTAATTTTTGCCCGAACCTTTTTTCATTTTTTTTCGGTTCGCCGGGATGCCCATTTTTGCCTGGACTATTTTATTCTTTTCGTCCAGCGGGTCTCTTTATACGAAGTATTTTTTAACTGCGTCCGCATTCACAGGGGATGGAAAATCCTCGCCATCCATGGTCGTCAACAACAAGGCTCCGCCAGAGAAAACCTTCTTGACCACGAATGGACCTTCATAATTGGGTGTCCACTTGCCCCGACGATCGTTTTGAGGAGGAAGGATCCTTTTCAACACCATGTCTCCTACGTGATATACCTGAGGTCATACCTTTTGGTCAAAAGCACGCTTCATCCGCTGCTGGTACAACTGCCCATGACAGATGGCCGCCAGCCTCTTTTCCTCGATCAGGCTCAACTCTTCGTACCAAGTCCTTACCCATTCAACTTCTTCCAATTTCACGTCCATCAGGACTCTCAACGAAGGTATCTGAACCTCAACCGGTAGCACGACTTCCATCCCATACACAAGAGAGAACGGCGTTGCCCCAGTAGATGTACGCACCGAGGTTCGATACCCATGCAATGCAAACAGCAATATCTCGTGCCAATCCTTATAGGTCACGACCATCTTCTACACAATCTTCTTAATATTCTTATTAGCTGCCTCGACCGCCCGATTCATCTTTGGACGATAAGGAGAAGAATTGTGATGCTCAATCTTGAACTCCCGACACAGTTCTGCCATCATCTTATTGTTCAAATTAGAACCATTATCAGTAATGATCCTTTCGGGAACCCCATACCTGCAAATGATGTCTCTTTTGAGGAACCTGGCCACGACCTGCTTCGTCACGTTTGCATAAGAGGCTGCTTCCACCCACTTGGTGAAGTAATCAATAGCCACTAATATGAACCGATGCCCATTCGAAGCCGTAGGCTCAATCTTCCCGATCATATCAATGCCCCACATAGCAAACGGCCACGGAGATGACATCAAACTCAACGGATTTGGAGGCACGTGCACCTTATCAGCATAAATCTGGCATTTATGACACTTCCGCACGAAACTGAAACACTGGGCCTCCATTGTCATCCAATAATATCCAGCTCTTAACAGCTTCTTCACCATTGCATTTTCACTGGCATGGGTACCGAACGATCCCTGGTGTACTTCTTTCATCAGTTGGCTTGATTCTTTGTCATCAACACATCTGAGCAAAACCCAATCGAAATTCCTCTTGTACAAAACCCCATCCTTGTTCAAATAGAACACCATGGCCAACCTCCTCAGAGTCTTTCGGTCCTTCTTGGATGCTCCCTCAGGATACTCCTGGGTTTCCAGATAGCGCTTGATATCAAAATACCACGGCTTCTCATCATCAGGCGTTGTGTCAACAGCAAACACATAAGCCGGTCTATCCAGACGTCCCACCTCAACATTAGGGAACTGATTCCACCACTGCACCTTAATCAAGGCAGCCAGAGTAGCCAAAGCATCTGCTAACGGATTCTCTTCTCTCGGCACATGATGTAATTCCACCTTGGTGAAAAACGTCAACAATCTCCTCGTATAATCCCGGTATGGAATTAAATGAGACTGATGCGTATACCATTTCCCGTTAACCTGATTCACGACCAAAGCTGAATCTCCATAGATAACAAGGTTCTTGATCCGCAAATCAATCGCCTCTTCAATCCCCAAGATGCAAGCTTCATATTCAGCCACGTTGTTGGTGCACTCAAATGTTAGCCGGGCAGCAAAAGGAATATGGGATCCTTTCGGCGTAACCAAAACAACACCAACTCCACTACTATTCACGTTAACGGCCCCATCAAACATCAGAATCCATTCGGATTCAGGGTCAGGCCCCTCCTTCAGGATTGGTTCCTCACAATCTTTCGATTTGAGAAACATGATGTCCTCATCAGGGAACTCAAACTTCATCGGTTGATAATCCTCAATGGGTTGCTGGGCGAGGTAATCAGACAACACACTCCCCTTGATTGCTTTCTGACAGGTATACTGGATATCATATTCAGTTAAAATCATTTGCCATCTCGCAACCCGTCCGGTCAATGCTGGCTTCTCAAAAATATACTTGATTGGATCCATCTTGGAAATCAACAAAGTGGTATGAACCAGCATATACTGTCTCAGTCGGCGAGCAGCCCATACCAAAGCATAACAAGTTTTCTCGAGCAGTGAATATCTTGTTTCACAGTCGGTAAACTTTTTGCTAAGGTAGTAAATCGCATGCTCTTTTCGACCAGACTCGTCATGCTGCCCCAATACACACCCCATAGACCCCTCGAGGACCGTCAAGTACATAATTAACGGTTGCCCCTCCACAGGAGGCATCAGAATCGGAGGCTCCTACAAATATTCTTTTATTTTTTCAAATGTCGCTTGGCAATCATTATTCCACCTGACCGTTTGATCTTTTCTCAACAACTTGAATATGGGTTCACACGTGGCTGTTAGATGAGATATGAACCGTGAAATGTAGTTCAATCTACCTAAAAAACCACGAACCTCCTTCTCTGTTCTCGGTTCAGGCATTTCTCGTATTGCTTTTACTTTAGCAGGATCAACCTCGATTCCTCTTTCGCTTACAATAAACCCCAGCAACTTACCGGACCGCACTCCGAAAGTGAACTTATTCGGATTCAACCTTAGTCTGAATTGTCTCAACCGGTCAAACAGCTTGGCCAGATCCACCAGATGCCCCTCTTCTGTTGGGACTTTGCTATCATGTCATCAACATAGCATTCAATTTCATGATGAATCATATCATGAAACAAAGTCACCATAGCTCTCTGATACGTGGCACCGGCGTTCTTGAGACCAAATGGCATCACCTTATAACAAAAGGTGCCCCACGGTGTGATGAATGTTGTTTTCTCCATATCATCTGGCAACATTTTGATTTGATTACAGCCAGAAAAGCCATCCATGAAGGAAAACACCGAGAACTGAGCTGTATTATCTACCAACACATCGATATGAGGTAGTGGGAAATCATCCTTCGGGCTAGCTCTATTCAAATCCCGGTAGTCCACACACATTCTCACCTTCCCATCCTTCTTCGGGACTGGCACAATATTCGCGACCCAAGGCGGATAATTAGTGACAGCGAGGAAACCAGCATCCAACTGCTTCTGTACTTCCTCTTTGATTTTCATGGCCATCTTGGGTCGAGTTCTGCGCAACTTCTGCTTCACTGGAGGACAATTTGCTCTCAATGGTAACTTGTGCACAACAACATCGGTATCCAACCCTGGCATATCTTGATAAGACCAGGCGAAGATATCAACATACTCTTTCAACAAGGCTACCATTCTGCTCTTGACGTTTACCTCCAAAGCGGCCCCAACTTTCACTTCGTTTCTAACCTCTTCAGTACCCAGATTCACAATCTCAACTTGTTCCCCGTGCGGTTGAATCACCTTCTCCTCTTGCTTCAACAACCTGGCTAATTCCTTCGGCAGTTCACAATCTTCTTCGCCTTCTTCTTCGGCATGATAGATCGGATTGTCGAAGTCATATGAGGGTGTAACAGAATTGTTATCAATGAGATCCGGAGAATGATCGCATCTGCATGAATGTTGATTCATGCATTGCTTTAGAACCGGAACGAAGCAAACGAAAAGAAAGAAAATGGAAACAAACATTGCCATTTTTATTTTTGTTTTTTAAACTGCAAAAATAAATGAAAAACAGGGAACGCCGCTTTTAATGAAAAAACATCCTTTTATTTATGATGCAAATATTGCAAAATCAAACACATGAGGTGGCCCTTACAATGAACCATTACGTTTCGGACAAAACGCATGGTTTTCATGCAGATAAAATTGAAAAACAGGAAATATTACTCTTCACGTAGAGTGACAGTGATGATCTTTTCGGCCTTCCAGTTCTGGATCTCCATCCCTGGTATGCACGGTTTTATCCACGAGTCGAGCTCGCAGTCACTGTCGATCTCTTCACCCACCGCACAGATGCGATCTGGATCCAGCATTCCAGCACTGGTGAACGTGAATGGCTGACGACGACCCTTGTTCTGCCCAGATGAGCCTCAGCTCGGCTGATAACCAACCCCAAACCGGTCTTTCTTGGCGGCGATATCCATCATCTTTCCCCAACCTGGGGCCTCTCCATTCTTCACCACCTCAGCGGCCTGCTTGTACGAAGAAATGGACGGCTTCTCCTCTTTAGCAAAAAGGGCATTCTCCACCTTGATGGTTTCGAATGCTTGACTTGGCGTTTCAACAATTTCACCGTCCATTTCAACATATTTGAACGATGACAGGTGGCTTACGAAGATGTCTTCCTCCCCACAAACTGTGACGACCTGCCCTTCCCAGATATACTTCAATTTCTGGTGCAAAGTCGAAGTCACTGCCCCAGCAGCGTGTATCCATGGTCGACCCAACAGGCAACTGTATGCCGGCTGAATATCTATGACATGAAACACAGACTTAAACACCTCGGGCCCGATCTTCACAGGGAGCTCCACTTCCCCAAACACAGCCCTCTTCGAACCATCAAAGGCTCTAACTATCAGGTCCGTGGACCTCAAGATCAACCCTTCACAGTCCAGCTTTGCCAGGGCTTTCTTAGGCAACACATTGAGTGATGAGCCGGTATCCACCAACACGTGCGAAAGCACTGCTCCTTTACACTCCATTGTAATGTGTAATGCCCTATTATGATTACGCCCGTCCACAGTCAAATCCAGATCAGTGAAACCCAGCCCATGGCTGGCATTAACATTAGACACCACTGTCTCTAGCTGATTAATTGTTATCTCCTGAGGAACATAGGCTCTCTTCAGTATTTTCAACAAAGCCTCTCTATGCCCCTCTGAGCTCAGTAGCAGAGATAAGATTGAGATCTTAGACGGCGTCTGCTGCAGATGGTCAACAAGCTTATACTCAGACTTCTTGATGATCCTCAGAAATTCTTCAGCTTCATCATCAAGTTCTTTTTCCGACCCACTAGGCGCCGATGTTGCCACAGGAGTACCCTCGCTCACCACCTGCTTCCCTCTTGCCCTGGCTAAAGCCTTGGCCTTATCTTTCTTTTCTTTTTCTCCCTCCCCACTCTTCAAAGCATCAGGTGCAAATAACCTTCCACTGCGAGTGAAACCACTGGGTCCGGCATTATCCACCTTTGAAACGGTGGTTTCACCTGCAGCCTGATCTTCCTGCTTCTCCCCATTACAATATACCTCTCCACCATAATACCATGGCACAACATCGTCGTTGTCATAAGGAATTGGCCCAGGTACCGTGATAGTAACCGGAGCCGCATCTGCCAGCGCTGACAAGTCGATCGGATCAAAGTAGATGGTTATGGTGGAGACATTCTCTCTCTCCAGATCACCCCTCTCAAACCTGAGGCTTCCCTCATCCATCATCCTTTGGACAGCCTCCCTCAACAAAACACACCCATTAGGGGCAATAGTGCACGCAGCACAGCAATCACCACAACCCGGAAAAACCCCATTCATCAACAGTCGTCTCTTGACCTCAGTCAATGGAGTCTTCAACTGATCTACGTTCATTACCCAGATTCGGCCCTTATCTTCAGAAATTGCATTCACCCCCATCTGACCATGCGCGGGCATGGGATTAGCATTCACATTCGGAGATGGTGCAAAATTGATTGCCTTAGAATCCACCAGGTCCTGGACAACATGCTTAAAAGCTTTACAATTCTCCACATTGTGTCCAGGGGCACCAGAGTGGAATTCACATTTGGCGTTCTCATCATAGTTGGCAGGCCTCTGATCAGGTCTCAACGGAGCCAACGTCCTCAGCTGGACCAACCCCAAATCTTTCAATTTCTTCAGCAAGAATGAGTATGTCACAGGTGGCCTATCAAACTGACGATCATTCATTCGTCCTCTTACTTGATACCCGGCCCTCTGCGGTCTCTGTTGAAATGGCTGTCGTTGCTGTTGCGGTTGTTGTTGTTGCTGATGTTGATTATCAGCAGGAATTGTTACCGCAATAGTGTGCTGGTAGTAACGATCCCTACCTTGTCCCCTCTGGGCATACACAGCACTTGTATCACCCTCCTTATTTCTCTGGCCATTACCAAAGGGTTTCTTCGATCCAGACGACGAAGCACTACCCTGTATCTTCCCCAGCTTCAACCAGCTTTCTATTCTTTCTCCAGCCACTACAATGTCTGCAAAGTTGGTAACCGGACATCCCATCATTCTTTCTGCAAACGTCCCCTGAAGGGTACCCATAAACAGATCAGACATCTCCCGATCTACCAACGGAGGTTGAACTCTGGCCGCCAACTCCCTCCATTTCTGTGCGTATTCCTTAAACCCTTCGTTAGGCTTCTGAGACATACCCTGCAACTGGGTACGGCTAGGATCCATATCAGCATTAAATTGATATTGTTTAAAGAATTCATCCCCCAGATCCTGCCAGCTCTTGATATCTGACGATTTCAACTTGGTATACCATTCCAGAGACCCACCAGACAAGCTGTCCTGGAAGAAGTACATCCAAAGCTTCTGGTCCATTGTATAGGCAGAAATCTTTCGAACAAAAGCCTGGAGATGAGTTTCCGGGCAAGAACTCCCATTATATTTATCAAACGCAGGCGCTTTAAACTTCTGCGGGATCACAATCCCCTCAACCATCCCCATGTTTGACATATTGACAACCCCCGGAGTGGCATAGCTTTCTAGAGCCCTGATTTTTTCCGCCAACACCTGAATTTCCTTGTTTGGTGGTTGGACATCATACTGGCCAAACTGTTCATTCAGTACCGAGAACTGATCTTCTTCTCTATCCTCCTCAGCCCCAATGAAAGAAGGAAACTGACTATCTTTCAAATTATTGACTACAGGACCGGGCCTACCGCCTGCAGTAAAACCAAACCCACCACCGTTGTTGATTACCACACCAGCAGTAGTCGCCTTCTTCCTGGGATCACCACCATCCCTAGAACCGCCGAGACCGTTGTTGGAGACCCCCTCCAGATTATTACCACTGTTAGCAGCCGAAGCCCGCTCGAGCTTTTCCACTTTCTCAACCAGTACCTTCTGCTCCAAGGCGAACCCTTGCATAACATTGATCAGCTCTCCCATCTTCTCTTTCAGCTCGAGAATATATGCGTTGGATGTATCCATCAGTTTGGACTTGTTGCGCCTAGTAGGGTATCTGTGTGGACGTGCTACGTGCAAAGGAATGATTCTACGTGCGCGAGCAATGATTTCTGAAACAATCAAACACGTTAGAAACCGACACCTACAAAATAGAAGACAAGTTATTATGATTCATGCATGAATGCAATGTCTATCCATATGAGGAACACTCTGTCTTTCGATCTTGGTTTCATCGAGACAGATAATAATTCGCCAGCCACATTCTGACATAAATCGTCTGATTTTACCATGCAGAGCAGAGAGTTATGATTTAGCAAAGATATCACCCGACCATGTATGTGCTATGTGAGTGCGCACAGGAAGAAAATAAAGCTTGAAGATCAATCACTGAATGATAACAACCACTGTATATCAAAAGTGCGCAACACGTGCAAGAATCATACATCAAGTCTGATACAAATCAAATTACAATTCTCCAGAATCAGAAGGAAAATACAAGCAAGTGAATTTCGTCAACAGGCCTGACGATAATCCAACACAATAACAACAAAAGTCTACACCGAAGAAGGTCCTACAAAAGGCTCTGCATCATCAACCATCCTGGTAAACTTCATGGCAAACCTGAGCTCAGTGTTCTCCTGCTGCACTCTCCCCATCTCCTTCTGGTGAATCTTCATCTGACGGAAATAATGATCCCTCTCAGCAAGATAGTGATCTCTCTCAGCAATAATCTTCGCTTTCTCTGCTTCCCATTCTGTGGTAAGGACTTTGACTTTGGCTTCCCTGTGAGTCTTCACAAGGACCTGTCTCCTCTTCTCATCTTCAATGACTCTCAAAGCTCTAGCCAACTTCTCCTTGGTGATGTCATGCTCATTCGTAGATGACTACAAAGCTTGGTTGATCTTGCGGTAATAAGCGGTGTCTATCTCAAAGCGATTCACCTCCACAGCATGTCTCTTATCCTGATCTTCTATTTTCCCTTCGATTTCCTAATTAGCCATTTGGATTCTAGCAACACTCATTTCCAACTCAGTCTTCTCTGCTCGCAACTGATCTCTGGCCTTCTTCATCTCAAGGAACTCTTCCATGCTGACAGAAGAACATGGCCCCTCAATTAATGGACACCAAGGATCACCCCCAAGAAATGGTAGATGCGTGAGCTCAATCCTCTTTCTGAGCCAATCATCAAACAGAGGAAAAGACCTGATATTAACCCTACCAAAAGGAACCTTGCCCTTCCTTTGAATGTCGCGCCATTCATCAGACACTTGCCTCAACCTTGGCTGATTACCCTCAATTGGGAAGTAGAAAGACTCCTGAATCTCGCGCCCAAGGGGAGGACCCTCCACAGCAAATCCCATTTGTCTCCTAAGAAGCATCGGGTTGTAATTAATGCAACCTTGAACTCCTATAAGAGGCACATTGGGAAGACTCCCACAACTGCAAATGAAATCTCGTCCAGCCACACCATTATGAGTCCAAGCTATGTCCTTGGCTCGCAAACCCATCAACCTGATTGACCACTTGACAGTAGGATCAAGAAAGACAAAGGCACCTCTGGAAGGCAAGTATCCCATAAACCATTTGTACAATAGTTGAGCACAACATCTGATCAATCCCCCACGCCGCTTCTCGTTCCGATTATGGACCGAGTAATAAACATCCCCAACCAGGGTAGGAATAGGATTCCTCTGCACAAACAGCCTGATGGCATTAATGTCCACAAAGTTCTTCTGATTAGGGAACAGGATGATCCCATAAATGCTTACAGCAAGCAGAGCACAGACAACCTTCCAATCACCCAAAACAGCATGCTCCTTGGCTTTAACCTCCAAGAAACTCAGATGAAAACCGGGCAACTTTCCCTTCTCCTTCAAACCCCCCTTAATCACTTTTGTGCTCAAATAAAGAGCACGAGAAATCTCAGCAACATCAGGTTCCCCCTTAGTGACATAGAATGGAATCTGGTTTCTAATCTGAAGACCCAGGATACTGGCATAGTCCTCCATCAAAGGCCCCAACAGGTAATCTAGGAAGTCAAAGCATCTCAAGCCCGGGTCATAAAACTGGAGAAGAGTATGGATGGCACTCCTATCTGTATCTGTAAGCCTGAAAACCACCTTCAGAATACCACCATAAGTCTCACGGAACATCCCCACATGGTCAGGTGTAATCAATGTTATCATATCCTTCAGCACGTCAATCTCTGGATCAAAGAAACTGTAGACGACGTCATCTTTCAAGCCAGTCCTCATATCTGGAACAAAGGAGTCTCTCAACCAGGATCTCAATCAAGAATGTCCCCTGCATATGGATAAACATGTGTTAGATGCGGATAAATGCAAAATGTGAATGATGCTGATGCATGAATGCAATGCACTGTGCCATCCTCCAAGTCATCTGAACATCCACTGCACTGAGTTCCGGTCTCTAGACTGATCACAACCATCTGAGGTACGGAGTAACAGTAAATCCAACTTGAGAGTTCCGAAATAAACGGAACCTGAGGATATACCACCATCATCACTAGAGAACCCCTGATCTGATAGAAACATGATCATCTGTACCAACCCAGGGAATCCTGAAATAAACGGATCCCCACTGATAAATACCACGGACAGAACTCCGACGTCTCAGCAATAAATATCCATAAATCCGACTTATAAATAGGACCCCGATCAAGAACTGAACCAATAGTCACCGTCAAAAAGTCACCACCAGAGTCACCATCAGAACATGCATCTGTAAGAATCAAATCTCCCCTCACAGGTGAATTCTAATCAGGTCATCCTAAGGCGGATAATGGTCTCGACAATCGGACAAGATACTCAACGGGTTTGCCCTTTCGGGTGTGCCGCTGCAACTCTCATAAGATCATCTAAATCAAAGATCCGGGAAAGAACGGTCACCGAAGTCAACAACTCAGATGAGGTAACTCAACCAAAGTGGATACTCCACAAAGGAAGAGCTCTCTCAAAAGAACCTCGTCCGGCTTGTGGTATGTCACGTCGCTAAAAACATGTTGACCTAACATGAGAGGCAACATGAGACCACGCTAATCCTAGGTGTATACTCGGGCCTGGGTTTTAGCTCCACTCAGAACACCCACCCCAAATCAGAGGAACCAACCTGTACAGAGTCCAGCACAATGATAATATGATGCATGCAAACATATATGCAAATATATACACAGCATAATACTCATAAATGCAATAAATAAAGCAGCACAAGCAACCAAAACTATCCTAGAGAGCGCTAGGATTGACTCGCTTAGGGAAGATGGACCAGCAAGAGGTCAACTTCTTAGTCCCCAGCAGAGTCGCCAGCTGTCGCAACGCGAAAAACAACCGGCGGGAAAAGACACAGAGCCGCCACCGTGCGTTATTTATCCCAAAGGAGGGAAAGGAAACGCTCGAAGTAAACCTGAAAAAGGGAAAGGAATGGTCTTACGACCAGAGATTGCAAGGTACGGGAGTCGGTTACGCAAGGGGAAGGTATTAGCACCCCTCACGTCCGTCGTACTCGACGGGATCCACGCTCAACAGGATAGAATAAGGTTGCTGAATAACTGCTCAAAGAATGCACACACACTGGATTAAAACACAGATGGAAGAAGACGGAAGCGGACTCGGCAGGATGTCGCATCCTGGGCCTACGTAGTTTGTCAGACACAAACATCAGAGTCAACGTAGTTCGGGGAAATGGGAAACGGGCTCGCTAGGATATCGCATCCTATGCATACGTATCTCATCTGGAATGAGAATCAGAGTTACCGTAGTTCGGCTAACGCACGCCGAAACAAAACACACGCAAAGACGCTGAGACGTCAAAAGAAACACACAACAGGAAATGGAATGCCAATCAATGGACTTACATCCAACTCCTCCCAAAACAAACAAACGGGAAACCGAATGCCAATGGCTGGACTTACATCAGACTCCAAGCACACAACAAACGCAACAGGAAACTGAAGGCCAATAGCTGGACTTACATCAGACTCCATACAAACAAGCAATCGCTAACCAGCGAACACCAAAGGTAGAAAGCAAATTGACAAATTAAAAGGGAGTCTAGAACTCGAGCCTAGAAGTTGTCAAGCAAAACACACGCAAAAAGAAAAAGGGTGCCCGGAGAGATCTCGCACGATCTCCTGCCTACGTACCTCATCTGGTATGAGGATCAGGGCGACGTAGTTCCCCTTAACAGGGAAAAACTTCTCCTAACCAGAGACCAAGGGAATAACGGACTAAAAGGGAGACTGACTCGAGCCTAATAGTCATCATGCAAATTATAACCCTAGGTTGAGGTCTCTAACAAGAGTTTGACTCACACAGGCAGTGAGTCAACTCAAGTCTATCTCTACGTACGTTCAACTTCCTCGAAAGTTGATCATACGACTCCTACAGAAAGGAGATGAGAAGCAAAAGCAGATAAACATCAAAAGCAATCATCACATGCTATATGCAAACAAGCGGCTCATACAAGGCTGGGCTTTAGTCAAGGGTTCATATCAACCTCGACAAACAAGCCAACACTGGAAAGGGTGTCTGAGGCTCTTAACCACTGACATTGACCGTCAGGGTGAGCAGATGAAAGGTAATGAGGGTTGGACCTCATAGCTCCTAACCCGGGCCTGGGTGAGCTTGAATCAATGAAAACGTGGGGGTCCAGAATGAGGGACCCTGCTCCACTTGACTGACACTGTACAAGATCTGGGGGACGTGTCCAAGAGCATCAGCACGTAGTGCGAGCATAATGGACGAATCAAACGATTAGCAGGGGATTGATTGCTAATCCCTTCTATCTGCCAATTGCCTCTTCACTTAGGAGGACTTGAAGTACATGGCACAAAAGTAAACAATCACAGACATTGCCTCTTAAGGAGGACTTCAGCCAAATGCCTGCCAAAAGAAACGACAGGGCTTCCAGAATACATGGAGTTAGAATGGTTACCTAGGTGGTATGCCAACCACAAGCAAAGCAACTCAAGCAATGAGCTAAAGCAACTAAAGTACCTGTAAGAAAGTCAAACAAGTCAATATTCACATTCAGACAAATCCAACAGACAGTCAACAGTGTTACAACCAATAAGCACAATGCAAGTCAATCAACTCAAATGAATTCATCACCAAGGAACCTACAACACAATAAAGGTTAGTGGATAAAGCAGATTTGCATCTCAAGTCATGAGATTGCATCAACCATTAGGACTATAAGCTTGAACCTGAAATGCAAAACTCAAAAGATGAGTACAAACCACTAGCACCAAGGCTAGGGTCAAAGGCAAAGCAAAAAGTCAAAACAGCAACCAATATTCAACATTAAGCACATTTATTCAAGCAAGAACATGTCCTAAAAAGGACCAAGTCTAAAGCATTAGCCAAGGTCATCACATGAGCAAGATATGGCAAAGACAATTACAAAGCACACAATTGGACATCAAGAATCAAAATTCCATATTAAAACAGAAATGAATCAAACAATCATGAAAATTTATATACAGGCTCAACATGTCAAACACAAGCAGCATGCAAAAGATTAGAATCAGAAGAGCTTAATTGGCATGTCAATGAAAATGAACAAGATCAACATCAAAATGTGTGACACACATTGTCACACCCCACATTCATGTGCCTAAAACAGAGATGGAAAATGATAAAAATGCACAACCAAGCCTCAAAAATCATGCAACATGTTGGGAATCAGCATACCAAATTTCAAATCAATTGGCCAATGTATGAGCATTTCACAATAGAATTGGTACAACATGTCACATTTGCATACATGTTCAAAGAACAGTCCACAATTCAAAATCCAGAAACGATAAAATCAAGAAATCACAACCACAAAATAATAGACATCAAGATGAACATTTGGCAAAAAATTTGGATTAAATTGGATTAATTTTCAATTTGTTATGAATTTTCAAAGTTGGAGAAAAAAATATGATTTAATG
Organism: Lathyrus oleraceus; assembly: GCF_024323335.1. Classification (NCBI taxonomy): domain Eukaryota; kingdom Viridiplantae; phylum Streptophyta; class Magnoliopsida; order Fabales; family Fabaceae; genus Lathyrus; species Lathyrus oleraceus. The sequence goes on from NC_066579.1 coordinate 133,554,701, forward strand.
AAGAAATTACATGATGAAATGGAGGGAAATAGAAATGTTTGGATTTAATTTGAAATAATGCTAGAGGCTGGAATCGAACCAGGTAGCAAAAAAATGGAGGCACTGCAACAAATAAAATCACAAAAATGACACAGCCAGGAATCGAACCGTGCATGGAACCAAAACGCATCACTTCATTTATTGAAGTGGCGTCCCTGTCAGCGAGTCTAAGTACATGTGGACAAGTCAACAACACATCAACCAATCAAATGGACAACAAGAAAAGCGCGTGGCAACTGACGGGGCATAAACCCTAGCAAACACCAGGCGGTGGCGCTACAGTACAGGGCGGTGGTTTCCACCGTCTCCTACCTTGAGACGGTGGCTCTACAGTAGCCAACAATTTTTTGTGTGTGCAGATTTTAACATATTATACATGAATGGAAAGGTCTTGACGTGTATATTCCAAATATCATGCTAACTAAGCCTAAATCTTCATGGATTGGACGAATCGAACGAAATAAGTTTCTAGATCTAAACTTTAATTCAACATAACTTCTTCATTTTTCATCCAAATTTCGTGAAATTTATATCAGAATAACCAGCATGCAAAGATCTACCATAACATGTCTATAAAATTAAGAATTAAGAGCTTCGAATTTTCACCAACCTGGAATGGAAGTGATGAAAACAGCGTGTTCAAAGCCTCAAAAGTGTGTAGATCTTCTCCTTTGCTCTTGTTATGAAGCTTGATGTAGAAATGGATGCTTGCCACGACCTAGATCTTGCTTAATTTGGAACTTCCATCTTCATGTTCTTGAGCTTGATGCATATGAATCTTCACCAATTTCTTCAAACCAAAGACCAAATCCTACTCAATGATGCATGCTGAACCAGAATATGCATAGAAATTCATGCCTTGTGTGAAGAAATTTTGAATTTCGATGAGAGAGAATTTTGGAGGGAAAATTTTTTCTAGATCTAGAATGTGTGATTATGATCCAATTCTGTTATGATTAGCCTTATATACTCCTCCTTAATCATGTTCAAATTGAGTTTAAGCATGGCTAATGAAAGATTAATGAAATATGAGGTGTTTTCCACATTTGGAAAAGTGTGGTGCATGGCCTAATTTGGACGTGAACAGTAGCATGCTAGCATCCAATTTCACTCAAAATCACCTAATAAACACAATGGGATTGGAATTATGCTTGTAGCTTGCACCAAATTTAAATTCCCCAATTTCCCTCCAAAATGCATGTGAATGAGCACATGATTATGTGAACCTTTTTCATGCAATGCATTGATAGATTTGGAAAATATAGGTCATGAGAAGAAATTTGCAAAAAGAGTGGCTTCATTTGGAGTTTTGAGTCAAAAGTTATGGCACTTTGAAGTTTCATGCACACTTGGTGATCATTTGCTCATAACTTCTCAACCATTCATCATAAATTCATGAAATTGGACTTTTTAGAAATGGGAGAAAACGATCTTCAACTTTCATGTTGGACAAAATTTCATTTGAAGCTTCCTTGATGATGTAAAATCAAGTTGAATTTGAACCAAAATCTTTCCATTTTGGGAAACTTTCAATTACAGGTCACTTTCCATTTTCGGAAACTTTTGATCTGACCTCAAATTCCTCAAGATAAGTATTTTTAATGACACATGAACCCCTTTGGGACATGAATGAAGTGTCTCAAACCATCTCTCCACCTCCTAGCCCTCAGTTGACTTTCTGTTGACTTTACAGGTCCTCAGATGACCTAGCCATGCTCTGATCAGCTTGAGCCTCAACCACTTGAGGAATTGGCTCAGAAATGAAACCCCTAGCCCATATAAGCTCTCCCACATAACCATGTGATCTTCATCATCAACAAATACCTCATCTCCTTGAAAATCCCTGGTTGAAAGAATGGCACTGATTAGGGTTGACCAGAGGTCAAAACCCTAATCAAGAGGAATCTAAGCATGAACAATGAACCCCTTGAGGATGACATAACCATGATTATGATGATGTACCCTTGAAATCAAGATAATACTCAACCTCCTTGAAGAACCAAGAAAACCCTAATTGAAGCACAAACCCTCAGATGGTTGATCATCAATCCATGGAAACCCTTAGGCTTGAACCATATACCACTTCCATCTTCTGAAAAAGATATTGGAGGATGACTTCTGATTTTCATATGATATGCAATATGCGAATGCCTAATGTCCTAAAATGAAATGCAATATGCTAAACTAGTCCCAAGAGAGGAGGTCAAATTTTGAGGTGTTACAGATTACAGGATGGGCATTCGACTCCGCGAAAAGGGGATACAAATCTTACTCGAATGGGGAAGAGCAAAAGACTTCGACCAAAGAGTGCATGAGATATATTATCTATTATCGTCAGAACGTAGATAACATACTCGCATGGAAGATTATCCACAACCGGCTACTGGTTTAATAAAGGATAAATCGACCGAGAGAAAAGGGCATCGGGATACCAAATACTAGGTATAAAATGATGACCAATCAAAGGGAGAAACAATCATTGCCGACAAAAGGCAAATGAAAGACGACCTGCTGGGGATATACTGACAAAGGCAATGATCCGGGAGATATATCACCGGTTACTGGGAGATATACTCACAAGTGAAGGAATATCGATACCGAATATTGGATAAAGATAACCGTCAAAGAGGGGATTACATCTACCAATACTGGGCAGAAAACCACGGAAGAGTAACCGTCATCGGTTAGGATGAATAAAAATAAGGTTAACTCTGCAAAGGGATAAATTGGGGATTTCAACTACCGGTATAAGGATAGAAACCCACAGAAATAGGACTTATAACTATCGGTATGAGGGTAGAAGGCCATAGACTCCGTCGGGGAAAATATGGACAATTACTGGTTACTGAGCAATCATTCATCTAAACTACGGGGAAGTGCATGGAAAATCACAAGAAGCCAATCTAGGAACAAACTAGAGAGACGCAATGAAATAAGACTCAGCCCTATGAGGATATAACTTAGAGGGAACTCCACCCCAATATATGTGTTGGGAGGAAACAGAAACAACAATCATCCACGAGGACATAACTCAGTGGGGAATACAGAGGAAAGGATAAACACTCTCTGCTTATGGGGCTGACCCTACATGGGGAGATCAGACACAAACATCTGCTTGGTGAAGTATGTATCACCGAATAGCAGGAGATAACAAACAAAGGTATTTATGGCAAATAATGCGACATGAATATTTGAATGTTAAAAATTATGCATATATACATGGTTTATGTATGATGAATGTTGACAAAACAAACATGTCTAACACAAACATGTCCAACGATCAATGAACAAACATCCGGTACTACATCTCGAGAGAGAAAGCCAGGCCCACTGGAGAACATCCAATCTGATAAGGGCGAGAGATACCAGGAAACAAAAGTATCTGCAGGGGAATGAGCACCAGTCCTTCCAGCTAGGGACAGGATCAACACACAGATAAAATCCGCCGTAGAAGCAACCTACAAAGGGAAGGATGGAACTCTGGCGCTAGAAGAAGGAGAACAACCACCAATCAGAAGTCTCCAGGGTCACCACCATATATACTGCACTTCCAGAGGAATCACGTCTGCTGAGGAGGAAGGATCATTACTCCACTGAAGGAAAGAAGGATGAGCACCTTTACCAACCACTCTGCTTGGGAGGACAACACAAACAGGCTCTGAAGAAAGAGGATACAAGCATGCTGGGAACATGAACAAATGTCTTACCCTGTTGGGAATCATACCATCTTTGGGAGAGCACTGAAGACATCCCAAGTATCCTTTTGTCATTGTGAATGTTCACTTTGTTTAAAAACAAATTATGAAAAATTTTATTTATTTAAAACAATGATATCTCTCAATTAAAACATGCAAAACATTTGTTGAACAGAAACAAATAAGAGTGCAAAGGATTGGATAAAGGCTCAAATTCATTTGATGGGATGGTAGTCTGCAAATGGCAAGACTCCATAGATCTTTACAAATTTGAAATTGGTGATATATATTGGAAAAGGGCTACTTTGAACATAATGACCATTTCTCCACCAACTCTGAATCCGATGTATTTGAAGCTTTAGTTGACGATGAATGAGCAAGAATCTTTGACAAACGACAGTTTGTAGAACAAAGTCTTGTCAGGATGCAGTTACTTGCCAAATCCCTATTTTTTTCCCTAGATTTCCCCAGGATGAGGTGCTCAATCTAGCGGGATACCTGTTCATTTTTATGTCTCTAACTTTTGCCTGGATCGCCCTTTCGGGTTTTCAATCCACCGAGACGCTCATTTTTGCCTAAGCCGCCCTTTCGGGTTTTCAACTTAGAGAGCTATTCTGTTTTTATTTTAGGCGAAGTATTTCTTGACTGCATCTGAATTCACATGACAAGTGAAATCCTCCCCATCCATAGTTGTAAGTATCAAAGCACCGCCTGAAAAGGCTCTCTTAACAACATATGGACCTTCATAGTTTGGAGTCCACTTGCCCCTAGAATCGGGCGCGAAAGACAAAACTTTCTTGAGCACGAGGTCACCTTCTCGAAACACACGAGGCTTGACCTTCTTATCAAAGGCTTTCTTCATCCTTTGCTGATATAATTGACCATGGCACATGGAGGTCAATCTCTTCTCTTCAATCAAATTCAGTTGGACATAATGACTTTGAACCCATTCAAAATCAGTCAACTTGGCTTCCATGAAGACTCTCATTGATGGGATCTCCACCTCTATTGGGAGCACAGCCTCCATGTCGTAAACAAGAGAAAAAGGGGTTGCCCCTGTTGAAGTGCAGACAGATGTATGATATCCATGCAAGGCAAATGGCAGCATCTCATGCCAATCTTTGTATGTAACAACCATCTTTTGGATAACCTTCTTGATATTCTTATTAGCAGTTTCAATAGCCCCATTCATCTTGGGTCTGTAAGGAGAAGAATTATGATGTGCAATCTTGAACTCGCTACACAACTCTTTCATCATCTTGTTGTTCAAGTTAGATCCATTGTCAGTAATGATCTTGTCTGGCACACCATACCAGCATATGAGTTGATTCTTGATAAACTTCACAACCACCTGCCTGGTCACGTTTGCATATGACGCTGCTTCGACCCATTTGGTGAAGTAATCAATCGCTACGAGAATAAACTTGTGACCGTTGGACGCTTTCGGCTCTATCATGCCAATCATGTCGATTCCCCACATGGAGAAAGGCCATGGTGATGAAATCACATTCAGAAGTGTCGGGGGAATATGAATCTTATCTGCATAAATCTGACACTTATGGCATTTCTTCACATATTTGCAGCAGTCAGACTCCATTGTCAGCCAATAGTAGCCTACTCTCAACATCTTTCTAGCCATGGCATGTCCATTGGAATGAGTACCAAATGAACCCTCATGGACCTCAATCATTAACAGGTCTGCTTCGTGTCTATCCACGCATCTGAGCAGAACCATGTCAAAATTCCTCTTGTAAAGCACTTCACCATTGAGGTAGAAACTGCCTGATAATCTCCTCAAAGTCTTCCTATCTTTCATAGATGCCCCAGGCGGGTAAATTTGGCTCTGAAGAAAGCACTTGATATCATAATACCATGGCTTGTCATCTTGCACCTCCTCTACTGCAAATACATGGGCTGGTCTGTCCAAGCGCATCACAGTGATATTGGGAACTTCATTCCAAAGTCTAACCACAATCATTGAAGCAAGTGTAGCAAGAGCATATGCCATCCAATTCTCATCTTGAGGAATATGATGGAAGTCAACTTCAGTAAAGAACGTTGAAATCCTCCTCGCATAATCTCTATATGGGATGAGGCCAGGCTGATTCGTTTCCCATTCACCCTTAATCTGATTAACAACAAGAGCCGAATCACCATAAACATCAAGATGTTTGATCCTAAGATCAATACACTCTTCCAATCCCATAATACAGGCCTCATACTCAGCCATATTATTCGTGCATTTGAAAGTTAGCCTTGCTGTAAAAGGAAAATGTGTGCCATGAGGAGTAATAATCACTGCCCCAATACCATTTCCATATTGATTCACAGCACCATCAAATACCATGCTCCAACGGGAACCAGGCTCTGGCCCTTCATCGAGTGTAGGCTCATCATAGTCTTTCATTTTCAAATACAGAATCTCCTCATCCGGGAAGTCATACTGAACTGACTGATAATCCTCAATTGCTTGATGTGCCAAGTGGTCAGCCAAGATACTACCTTTAATAGCTTTTTGAGCTCGATACTCAATATCATATTCAGATAACAACATTTGCCAACGGGCGATTCTCCCAGTTAAAGCAGGCTTCTCGAAGATATACTTAATTGGATCCATTTTGGATATCAACCAAGTCGTATGATTCAACATATACTGGCGTAAGCGCTTAGCATCCCAAGTCGAAGCACATCATGTTTTCTCAAGCATCGAGTATCGAGACTCATAATCAGTGAACTTCTTACTCAGGTAGTATATAGCATATTCTTTCTTCCCTGATTCATCTTGCTGACCAAGGACACAACCCATTGAGTCTTCAAGAACTGTCAGATACATGATTAAGGGTCTCCCTTCCACAGGTGGAGACAGAATCAGAGGCTCAGACAAATACTCTTTAATACTGTCAAAGCCTTTTTGGCAATCTTCGGTTCAATCATGAGACTGATCTTTCTGGAGGAGCTTGAATATCGGCGCACATGTGGCAGTCATGTGGGATATAAATCTGGAAATATAATTCAAGCGGCCAAGAAAACCTCGGACTTGCTTCTCAGTTTTGGGCGCATGCATCTCTTGTATTGCTTTGACCTTCGCAGGATCAACCTCAATACCTCTCTCACTGACGATAAAGCCCAGTAACTTGCTGGAACAGACTCCAAATGTACACTTGTTCGGTTTCAGACGAAGCTTGTACTTCCTCAAGCGCTGAAAAAGCTTCAACAAGTGTTCTACATGCTCAACTTCCATTCTCGACTTCGCAATCATATCATCAACATATACCTCGATCTCCTTGTGTATCATATTATGAAACAAGGTAGTCATAGCTCGTTCATACGTGGCTCCGGCGTTCTTCAAACCGAAGGGCATCACTCGATAACAGATTGTTCCCCAAGGTGTGATGAATGTTGTCTTCTCCATATCCTCGGGTGCCATCTTAATTTGGTTATATCCGAAAAATCCGTCCATAAACGAGAAGACATTGAATTTAGCTGTATTATCTACCAACATATCAATATGTGGTAAAGGAAAATCATCTTTCGGACTAGCTTTATTCAAGTCTTTATAGTCCACACACATTCGGACTTTTCCATCTTTCTTAGGCACAGGCACAATATTAGCCACCCACTAAGGATATGTAGAAGTCACCAGAAACCCCGCATCAATTTGCTTATGAACTTCCTCTTTGATCTTCACTACCATATCAGGATGAGTTCTTCTGAGCTTCTGCTTTACAGGCACGCACTCAGGCTTTAAAGGCAAGAAATGTTGCACGATATCAGTATCCAGACCCGACATGTCTTCATATGACCAGGCAAAGACGTCAACATATTCTCATAGCAACTCAATCAACCCCTTCTTAACAGATTCTTCCAGGAGTGCCCCGATCTTCACTTCTCGCACACAATCTTCAGACCCCAAGTTGATTGTTTCCAGATTTTCAAGATGCGACTGAATGATCTTCTCTTCATGCTCAAGTAGACGGGTAATCTCGTCAGGAACCTCTTCAACATCATCTTCTTCCGCCTCCAATACAGGGAACTCAAAGTTGGGAGATGGTGTTGGATTATTATGTTCAATGGGTTTGATCAACCTGCATAATGATTTTGGATATAAAAGAGATTTTAGAATTCAAACAAGGCAAATCATTATGCAGATGAAAAAATTGATTTTATTCTATTTTTAGGGTTTTATGTGAACACCAATTTCATGCAAAAGCGAAAAGGGAAAATAATTGGAAAAACAAACATTTAACATGAATTTATTGAATGAAAATATCATTGTATTTATGAGCCAACAATGTCATCACTCCTCCTTTTGGCATGGGAGAAGGGTTTTTCAACACAATGAACATTACTTTGACTTATGGATAACTATTGGAACATCAACAACGACCCAATTATTGCAGACCCCTCCAGGGATGACGAAGTTGCCAGAATCTTCCTCTGCATCCTCTTCCACAATAGCAGCAACTTCCTCATCTTGACCGGTGTGGATGAATCCACCACTCCTGAACAACCCTTGCTTATTGAAGACGCCAGAAGAATAGCCTATGCCAACCCGGGATTTGTTGTCTTCCAGCTTAATCATTTTCCCCAATCCAGTAGTTGTACCATGCTCAATGGCTAACTTAGCATCTTTATATGACACAAATGAAGAAGTTCCTTTCTTAGTAGGCTCGGCAATAGACAAAGCTTGGAACGGGGTTCCAACTTCATCCTCAGCGTCTATGTAAGAAAAGGAAGAAAAATGGCTAACCAGGAGAGCCTTTTCTCCCCCTACCACCACCAGCTTCTTGTTTTTAACAAACTTCAATTTCTGGTGTAGGGTGGATGTCACGGCGCCTGCCTCGTGAATCCATGGTCTGCCCAATAGACAGCTATACCATGGGTGAATATCCATGACCTGGAAGGTGATCAGGAAATCACTTGGTCCAATCTTGACTGGGAGCTCAACCTCTCCAATCACAGTTTTACGGGATCCATCGAAAGCTTTCACCACCACTCCACTCTACCTCATGGGAGGCCCCTGATATGACAATTTTGCAAGAGTGGATTTTGGCAATACATTCAATGATGACCCAGTCTCCACCAGCACATTGGACATGGCATCATCTTTGCAACTCATAGAAATGTGTAATTCCAGGTTGTGGTCTCTTCCCTCCTCGGGGAGATCAGCATCACAAAAACTCAAATTGTTACAAGCGGTGATGTTTGCAACAATACTGCCAAATTGCTCTAGGGTGACGTCATGATCCACATACGCCACATCCAATACCTTATGCAGAGCTTCTCGGTGTAGTTCTGAATTCATCAGCAAGGATAGTGCGGAGATCTTTGATGGCGTCTGTAGAAGCTGATCTACAATGTTATACTCACTCCTTTTGATGAGCCTGAGCATCTCATTCCAGTCTTCCTTCGCATTGCCATTCTGGCCAACAGAGACAGGAGTTTTCACAACAGAGGCAGGTTTGGCAACAAGTGCCGGATTCGGAGCATTCACAGTAGTCCCAACTGGGCGTTCAGTATAATCAGCCCTTCGATTATCAGCTTGAGGTTTCGACGGAGCCGAGAAGACACAACCGCTATGGGCCAGGCCGCTGACGTCGGCAATATTAACAACAGAGGTAGAGGGCAAGGGCACCTCCTTCCCATCCTCCAATGCCATAGCATTGTAGCGATAGGGGACCGCCTTCTCGTAAGTGTATGGCACAAGGTCAGCTGGTTTAATGATCAAAGAAGGAGAAGCCTTTTGCTTGCTACCATCGTACTTGATAATAACAGGCTCAGGGATCCGAAATATCAGAGATATTACATTGACTTCATCAGCATCTTCGTCAACATTTTTGTTATGAAGTATCTCAATGACTCTTTCATCCAATATTTCTTGAATGTCTTTGCGAACTTGACGATGTTCTCTTTGATTGACAGTGCAAACTCGGCATCTGTCGTGGTCGTGCTTGTAATGACTGTACTCACACAGTAGTCTATGCATCTCGACCAGAGATTGTCGAATATGGCTGACATATTTGACTTTGTATTTACCAGGGCAGCCCTGGACCATGTTAATGGAGGATTTCCCATGCTCGGGCAATGGGTTCTTCTTCACATTAGGACCTACGTCCTCGAAACACAGAATACCGCATCTCACAAGGTCTTGGACCTTGGTCTTCAGTGGGTAGCAGTTTTCCACGTCATGTCCGGGAGCACCGGAATGATAAACACAATGTAATTCGGGCTTATACCACCACTGAAGGTTGGTAGGTATAGCCGGTGGGTCTCGTGGAGTAATCAATTTCCTCTCTATCAAAGAGGGATACAATTCGACATAGGTCATGGGAATAGGATCGAAGATGACCCTCTTCCTCTCATAGCTTGTACTGGCTTGATTATTGTTTCGAGGCTAGTAGGCATGCTGTTGAGGACGGTGCTGTTGTTATTGATATTGCGGATGTTGCTATTGCTGATTATTATTGTGATGTTGTTATTACTGATTACCTCTGAAAACAGGTGCTATGTGAGCCACCTGATGCTGGTTACCGGTAGGACGCATGGTCTTCCTCCTCACTGAGGGTCTTCTTAGTTTAGCATGGGAGGTCACAGCATGTGCCTCGCCATCTTTCTTCTTTCCAAAAGTCCCATACCGTTTGGCAGAAGAACCTTCTTCTCTGGTCAGGCGTCCTTCCCTAACTCCCTCTTCCAGACGCATCCCCATGTTCACCATCTCGGTGAAATCAGAAGGAGCACTGGCAACCATCCGCTCGTAATAAAGGAACTCAAGGTCTTCAGAAAGATCTTGGTCATTTCCTTCTCCTCCAGCGGGGGCAGAATCTGTGCTGCTAACTCTCGCCACTTCTGGGCGTACTCTTTGAAAGTTTCCTTGTCTTTCTGGGACATGGCTCTCAACTGATCCCTATCGGGAGCCATATCCACGTTATACTTGTATTTCTTGACGAAGGCCTCGCCAAGGTCATTGAAGGATTGGATGTTCACGCTGTCTAAGCCCATATACCATCTCAGGGCAGTACCAGACAAACTGTCCTGGAAGTAGTGAATGAGAAGTTGGTCATTGTCGGTCTAAGTCGACATTTTCCAGGCATACATGACCAGGTGGCTGAAAGGGCAAGTATTTCCCTTGTACTTTTCAAAGTCAGGTACCTTGAACTTTACAGGGATTTTGACGTTAGGGACCAAACAGAGTTCAGCAGCAGACTTGCCAAAAAGGTCTTTTCCTCGGAGAGTTTTCAATTCCTTGCGGAGCTCAAGAAATTGATCATTCATAGCATCCATCTTTTCATAGACATCTGGGCCCTCAGACGGCTCAGAATGATAGATGGTGTCGTCTACTCTGGGCATAATATGCACGACAGGAGGAGGAACGGCGAGGACCGGGCTAGATGCCAACAGAGAAGCGAAAGTGGGTGCAGGACCCTCAGGCATGAAGTTGGGAGGCATCCCCCACGAAAACTCGGCTGGCATGGATGTTGGTGCGAAGTGGGCGCTGGCCGCAGGCACAGTTGAAAAGACAATCTCAGAGATGACTGTCCTCTAGGGAGGAGTTGAAGGTGTTGGAGATGACTGGCTCTGGGCAGCCATGAATGACTCCATCAGGGCAGTCAATCTGGCTACTTCCTCCTTGAGTTCACGGTTCTCTTGCTCCAAATGATCCATTAGTCTTGATGCGTTGGCTCGGGTGTAGTACCGGTGAGTCAGCTTGTCTTTGAAATAAATGAAGAACACAGAGTTAGACCATAGAACAAGAAGCCTGGAGCAAAACCTGCTTATGCACATGATGCATGCAATGTTTGTGCATATGATTTGTTTTTTTATTTATTAGAGGATCTTTAGAGTTCTATTTGCAAATATTGGAAGTATGAAACATTTGTCACATATGGAAATATCACATCAATAATATTTGGAAATATTTTTACACCAAAGAAGTACAGTTTTGGTCACCAAATACAATACAAGAGAGAAGGAAGATGAACATTCTATGGAACCCTAGAAACAATCATCTAACGCTCTGGACACAGGAAGATAAGCTGCACGGAGCCTCTTCACCTCCCTCTCATAGGCTGCCTCCATATCTGCCTTCTCTTTGGCTAGTCGATCATACTTCCTTTTCCAAAACTTGGAAGACTGAGGAAGTAGAGAAGTCCATGCATCATCAGGATCATCTATAACTTGGTGCTCAAGGAACTCTATTAAAGCATCCTTCTCTCTGATTTGCTGAAGCAACTCCTCTCGTTCACGGATCCAAGCACGCGAACGGTCTTCGTCTCTCAACTCCTCTACTCCTTGGTCAGGGAGGCTCGAAGGCCCAACCACAACCAAAGGTGTAGGTCTTGGATACTCATAAGGCATGAGATACTCGGAAGCTCTCCCCCTAACCCAAGAAGTATAAGGCTTCAAAGCGATACAGTTCTTCGGACCTAGCTCCTTCCTTCCTTTCCTATGGATCTTGCGCCAAGCGCGGACCATCCTACCCTTCAAGCCTTGGGGATCTTTACCCTCCTGAAAGAACACTCCCTCTAACATAATGTTATTAGGTTTATCCTTTAGGGGGAACCCAAGCTGACGACGTGCCAAAACAGGGTTGTAGTTAATCCCACCATATATACCAAGAAGAGGCACATTGGAGAATTCACAACAAGAGTCGATAATCTGCACACCATCATATACACGGTTGTACCAAAAGATATCATCATTAGTGAGAGACATAAGTCTCGTGGACCATCATAGACATCCTTTGTTCTCCTTGAAGGCGACCGTCTGTGGCAAGTGCAAAATAAAGCACTTGTACAACAGAGGCAAACAGCACACAATGGTACCACCACCCTTTGCATTCCTCATATGCAAAGAAAAGTAAGTGTCACCCAACAGAGTAGGAACGAGATTAAGAGTAGAGAAAATCCTAATAGCGTTCACATCCACAAACTTGTCGATGTTGGGGAAAAATTTAACCCATATATGAGAAGTACAAATATGGCCTCAGAGGCGTCCTCACTCATGGCCTTCCCATACATAGTAGCTTGAGCAATGAGGAACTCAGAAGGGAGACCTTGAATTCCACCTTTGGTATTCATATGAGCACCAACCAGAGATTCATCTATATGCAACATATCAGCTATCTCTTGAGAAGTAGGAACACTCTCTAAGCCACTGAACGGCAACTGGTCTAAGATATGTATACCCACAAGATAGGCATACTCCTCAAGCGTGGGCAAAAGCTGGAAATCCGGAAATGTGAAGCAACGGTACAAGGGATCATAGAACTGCACCAATACACTCATCAATCCTTCGTCCACTTGAGTAGTCATAATAGATAGAAGCTTCCCAAAACGAGCCTTGAAACCCAAGGGATCTAATACATAGGATGTCAAATTCCTTAACTCTTTCAAGTCGGGTTGTCTGAAACTGTACTTCTTTGTATTCCTTCTTTGTCTTTCCATGTCTGAAAATTTGCAAATAGACCTCTTAAGTTCCTCGAAATTTTTCTTATTAATGATATGGATGCAAATGGGTGCATGAATGCATGAATGCAACAATCACACTCAAGGATCAAGCAAAGCACACCAAACAAAGGTCATGGGATGGATCATGTCATCCTTAATATCAATCATCCCTTTTTGTGGATTATGGTTCGCACCTTATCAACACCCAAGTTCCATTGATATTAAGGATACAAGAACTGATCAACCATGAATCAAGGGTTTGTTGCAAGTCACGAGCATGGAGTCTCGGTTAAGAATCACCCAAATGGATTGTACTAGGGTTTAAACCTGCCAAACATGTTCTACAAGAGGTCCCATAGTCATCATCCCATCTTTCGGATATTATCGGATAAACGACTACTCGTATTCTAAAAATATTCTCAAGAGAGACTCTTACGAGTGTAGTATCGCGTAACAATCGTATCAAATCTTACATTTGAACGACTTTCGCACTACATCCTAAGAGTAGGCCAAGATGGGCTTGGTAAACTAAGGTCCTTGGCTTCTAAGGTTCATATTGGAAAGAGTAATGTCTAACCACAACTACTTGTGTGACATTATTGATCCCAACATGACCTCCACCAAGTGAATGGGCTTGCAAGTCAACTTGCTAAGGAATAACTCCACACAAGTCAACAAGACTATGCCATTCTCCTATTCTAAGTGCTCTCGAGTTCGGGTATAGAACTCATCTCACAATGATCACCAAGCATACAAGGAATTAATATTCAAGCAATTCAATCATTATATACAATACAGTAATCCCAAATTGCACAAAAAATATGTCACAAAAATAATATACACAACAATACAACAAATATGAAAAGTAGGCAAAACCCACAAGGCAAATATCCCCAGCAGAGTCGCCACTTTTCTGTAGCGGGGTTTTCGTTACCATTAGAGATATTGACCAAATCCAAGGTAAATCGTACAAGTCGAGTCGCCACCGCACTTCTATTTAGCCAAAGGAATGGTTAGAAAGCGAACAAAAACCTAAAAGTTTTATCGAATCAAAAACTAGTAAAAATGTCAGAGATCTGGGTAAGAGGGTTGGTTATGCAATGGGAAGGTTTTAAGCATCCAAAACATCCTAGGTACTCCTAGGGAGCCCTTTTCACATTTGTTGTAAGGTTGGTATTTTGTGAAAATTTGTTTGTACAAAAATGATTGAAGAGATAAGAAGAGAATATACAAGTTATTTACATTTTGTGTTTGGATGGATAAACCCATTGCCTACGTACCATCTTAAAAAAGATTAGGATCAAAACCTCGTAGTTCGGGGTAAAAGTCTCAAAAATGAGTTGGTGAACTGATTCGTCCAAAATCCTTAAGGTCTTTTGTTATCCAAGGGAGAAAACTCAACCTAAAACCACAAATCCACCATGTGAGGATAGCTTCAACATGCTAGTGAATGGTTAACCCTATAATAAGCATGGAAGACTCATTGTCCACCACTAAGGATATAGGTGAGTATTACATCTAACTCAAGGATAACTCAAACCTAATAGCTAAAGGTTATGAAAAAGTTTTGATTAAGAAAGTGGCTATTGAAACCACAAAAGTATTTGAATGAGTTATGTTTACCAATGAAAAGTATTTACAAAATATGGTCAAAGTTAATTTAAAAGGTTCAATTCAAAATAAGTGTTATGAAAAAGTTTGAAAATCAAAAGCATAAGGCTTAGGTTTCTAATGTTTGAAAAGAAATGTTAAATGTTTGCACAAAAGTTTTGGCTTGGGTTAGAGTGGAGGGAAGAAAAAGAATGGCTAAAGTCCTAATCATACAAGAGATGAGGGATAAGAAACAAGACCACAAATGGAGTTCCTCTCTTGAGATCATATTGATGATCCAAGTAGCTCCTATCATTTGGAATATGCAAACAAAATAATTGTAAGCTCAAGCAATCAACATAATCAAACAAGCTCTTAGAAGATCCCCCAATGGCTCTTGTATCTTTCACTTTGGATGGACATGGCAATGGTTCTTCAATTTGAACTTTCATAGGATCCCCTAGCACAAAAGCACACACATCAAAGAATTCTATGAAGTAAATCAAGAATGGACAAGAGTGAGTTTAGAGGCTTGGTCCTTCTAATCCATCTTCAACATTAAGGTCCTTTTACTCCAATTTGCATAGGGAATGTCCTAGAAACTAAGTCCATTTGTCCATTTCTTTGCATTTGGTCCACATCAATCAAAACAAAACACAAGCACAATAATATATACACAATTATGTGCTCAAGTGAGCAAAAGGCAAATTGCATTAACATAAACATATGCTCAAATGAGCAAAGGAAAAAGCAAATGGATAATATGTACAAGAATAATAAATTGCATAAATGTAAAGTGCAAGAATTAAATGTTAATGGTTAATGGTTAGTGTTAATAGTTAGTGTGCCATAAGGCAAATTTAGCGTTATGTTAAGCAATCGTAATTGGACTTATGTAGAAGTCACAACTATCTGAGGCCGGTCAATAATAATGTGGGCAACAACACAAGTTAGAGGTCTTGATTAGTGAATCAAACTCCAACAACTTGCCATGCCAAAAAGAAGATGAGAAATGATCTTGTATTGATTTAGGTTCTTTGCATGATTTAGGAAGCAACCTATCCTTAATGCAAATCCATTCACTTGATCCATGATCAAGATGAATTAGATTTGAATCAAGGAAGATTAAACCTCCATGTACCAATGCTAACCACCAATCTTTAACTCATTGAGCAAAAAGAAAAAGAGAAAAGAAGAAGAAGAAGATGAAGAATTAAAGTGCATTAATGGACATGATATAAGATCATCAACAAGCATTGACCAAAGATAGAGAAGATCAAGGTTAAACAATAGAAAACAGAAGAAAAATGAAGATTAGAAGTCAAGAAACAAATAAAATATTTTTGGAATTTTTTAATATTAAAATAAAACTTGAATTAAAGTAATAAAGAAAGGTCAAACTTCAAATTCACTACAAATCAACTTTGAAAAGTCCAAGTGAATTATCCCAAGTTCAACAAGGTCAAACAAAGTTTGACAAAAAATTTCAGCATTTTTTGAAGTCAGAAACTATTTTAAATCAGTTAAAAATGCATAAAAATAACCTAATTGAACTAAAATCTCAAATAAATCTCAAATCAATTAATAAATTGATGAGAATATTTTTCATAGATCTATCATCATTCAAAGAGGTTGGAATTTTTTTTTGTATTTTTTGAATATCAAAAACTATTTTAAATGAATTAAAAATAACCAGAAAAGAGAAAATTACTAAAAAATATCAAATGATAATATAAAAAATATTAAAAATAATTTTTAGAAAGTAGAAATTAAAAAGAGAAGAATGAAATTGGTCCCATAATTTTTGGACCAATAATGAGAGAGATATGAATTTTTAAAGTGAAATGGAATTAAAAGAAATAAAAGAAATTAAAATCAGAAATTAGAAAATAGGAAAAAGCGTGAGCCATTGGATCTGAGCTTATTAATTGAGCTGGAAAATCATGAGGCTCATACGCGCGCGCCTACCATGTTCCTTGGTCAATGCATCACATATAGCATTATTATAAGTCATAACATGGCACGACTGAGATTGCATCTGGAAAACACAATGGACGCACCTGATTGAATCTGGAGACCAGACGGTGGCCAACACCACCGTCTTCTCCGGCCAATTTCCGGCCAAACCAAAATTTGCATAAAATTAAAATAGTAACCAAATGGCACGATCCAGGCATCATTCGAGAGCTGGGGTGATGTACATCACCCTTGTACCACTCAATTCCATTCTAGATCTCTATATTGAGAGAAATCAGAAGTGGAAATTCTGTGGTGTTCACATGAACTTCATGATTTTCAAAAATTGAAAGCATAGCAATGTTGCCTCTATGCAGAGGACTTCATATCACACAACAACAATGAAAATAGATCACTATACAAGCTAATTCGAAGCAATTAACAGTTGAAGTAAACCTTTGAATTGTAAGGCTTTCAGTCACGATCTTTGGATGCTTTTGCTTACAGTAGGCACTATGGATCAAGGAGAGAAGGTTTAGGAACTTTGAGATCTGAAGATTGATCAATGAAATCAAAATTCAGATCTGAAAAAATTTGAAGAGAAATGAATTAGTTCCTTTAGTGATGGCTAGGATTTCAGTTCAGCAGCAATTGGGGCGCCTTAAGGTTGCTAAAATGAGAGGCCAAGGCATTGTATTTATAGCTGAAGCAATGCTGAATGCATGAACAAAAGCTTGCATGAATGGAAAGGGCCTCCATGCATGGGCCTGTACAGGCGCATGGAGGGCCCAATTCCAACTGGAAATGAAAACCAATGCATGATGCAAGTAAAATGGACGTGCAGATTGGATTGTATTAGCTTATGCATGGCAATTGAAATGATTTTCCAAAAATGCACTATTACATTCAAGTCTTCGAAAATGCCATGTCCATACTTGAAATGCAACCTTATGAGTAATGGTTGGAAAGCTTATTGCATAAGGAATAAATGTTATGTTGACTAAAACTCCATTTGGGTCTTGGAAATTAATGAAAATTGAACTTGAAGTGTAGGGTGCAAAACATGCATATGTGAGATTTTCAAAATTGGCCAAAGTTCAAGCCCTTCTGTCTCAATGATACAAGCTACAAATGACAAAACCTTCAACATGAAAGTTGTATATATTTTCAAAACAATCAATTTGGACCTAAGTTTTGAATCATTTGGACTTTTTATGAAGACGTTATGGGCACTTGAAGTGGGACTTTTTCTCATTTCAATGCATTTGGTCCAAAGTGACCTATAATGTTTTGCATTATCACATGTATTTCTTTTTAGATTTTGGAATTTTGCTCAACATAACATTTCAATTAGACATATTAAGCTTTCCAATGCATTGGATATCACTTCTAAATCATGAAAAATGAAGGAGTTATGTCCTTGGGAAGTTGACCCAAAATTAGGGTTTCAGTCAAAATGACCTATAATGTCTTGGGATGGATGATGACCTTCCAAGCTTCAAATAAATTTTTGATGAACATTAAATTTGTTCATATGGTTCTTAAGAACATTTTTATATTGGGGTCATCTCCATTTGACCAACACATAAAAAGTTAGGTCTCAGTGCATTTCAAAATAATCAGATGAATTGACTGATCAACTTCTCAAGTTCAATCCTCATATCTTGATGAATTGATGATTGAGGGCACTCAAATAAGTTCAAATATGCATGAAATGATGAATTAAAGAACTTCCTTTGATTGTTTTTGACCATGGGTTGAGGTTGCTTCATGAGCAAGGCACAGTTGATGAACAGATGAATTAGGGTTTCCTTGGGAAACAAACCTCAAACCCTTTGATTTACTCTGATTAAAATGATGAATTGAGATACTTGGGAGGCATATTTGATGGATGAGAGATTTGGGATCCATATCCATGCTTGCCTTCATCTTCTCTTGGCCATATCAATGCACATAGGGTCTCCTTGAAGCTTTTAAACCTTGTGACTGCTCAAGCTACAAACAAGAGATGTTAGTGACATATTTTTGTGCTTTTGGTTAGTAAAATAAAATGAGAAAAGAAATTATATACAATTCAATTGTGCTTGGTGACCTCAAACCAACTCACAAGAGATTCTAACCCAAAGAGTAAGGAGCCAAGATGCCTATGATCCTTGAGGCAATGTAAATGCAATGTTGTGATGCCATGGGGGATCTTAGGGTCAAAATTGGGGTCTGACACTCATCAATCAAACATATATTGCCATCAAAAGCGCAATCACATAACACACAACATTCAGACTGAATGTTCTGTGTATAGATGTCATGACATCGGGTCTGACATCCTGGAACAATCCTGCATAATTCCATTTTAAATTTCCAGCAGGTACATTATATCAGATGTCATAACATCGTGTATGATATCCTGAAAAAATCCTGCATAATTATGTTTTTAAACCTCCAGCATGTATAAGATATCTTATGTTAAGACATCATATGTAACATCTTGTGAACACTCTTTGTTTTACCAAAATTGTTGCCAACACTTAGAACCAACAAACTCCCCCTTTGGCAAATTTTGGCTAAAACATATATCTGTCCATTTTGTTCACAAGAAAAACACATCAGCAGTTAAACAACATAACATCGTTTAAGCAGCAGCAGAAGCAAACAGAATTACTAGCAACTAGTAAAACACACAAATGCACATGGGTACTTCTTCTCCCCCTAAGTCTGTTCAATACAGACATCTTATTCAACACATGTAACATTCAGAGTTACCCTCTGACATCTCC
Organism: Lathyrus oleraceus; assembly: GCF_024323335.1. Taxonomy (NCBI): domain Eukaryota; kingdom Viridiplantae; phylum Streptophyta; class Magnoliopsida; order Fabales; family Fabaceae; genus Lathyrus; species Lathyrus oleraceus. Next base: position 133,574,201 of record NC_066579.1, read on the forward strand.
TTCAACATCACCTGTGCACCACATCAGACATCTCCTCCAACATATGTAAACAGAACATCATTCTATCTTACATCAAACATCTCCTTCAACATTAGCTGCTCATCTGTTCAGCTACACCAACATATACATACTAATTGCAGTTCTCCACACAGTTACACATATTTAATTGCAGCTCTCCACATATTCACTTCTCCCCCTTTTTAGTCAAAATAGACCAAAGGTGACCAATTAGACAAAATAAATGTCAATCAGCCTAGCAGAGAATGTCACAAGAGATGTTATAACATATAAAATGTTAAAACATAAATGTTAGGAGATACAAACCATAATTATTCACAGCTGCAATAGCTGAGATAATTAGAAATCCATGGAACTCATAAAGAGCCCAAATATTACATCAAGGCATCAGTAAGGACTGCCAAAAATTACAAACATTAACCAGAAAAAAACAACAACACATAATCCAGCGTCCAAAACATCCAAAACATCATCCAGAACAACATCCAAAACAACCAAAACATCATCCTGAACAGCACACAACACACACAGTCTTCATAACAGGGGGACCATTACAATTTGTTCTGAGGAAGTAGCATCTTCTTCACCTTCAGATTCAGAACTTCCACTAGATTGATCTTGAGAATTAGACCTCTCACTTGAGGTGTGGGCATCTGTCTCCTTGGCTTTACAAACCTTATCCATCTCTCCTTGCTCCAAGCTACTAATGAGAACCTCTAAAGCGTCTTTCCTAGCCTTGGCCACCCTAATCCCAGTTTCCAACTCCATACAGGTTTCTTTTAATTGATCAATCAGGCCACCTTATGAGGCTGGCTCCTTCCTTGCAGATGCATGACAATATCATTGACATGACTGCCTTCAAACAACTTGTAATGAATGGACAATGGAGGCTTCCTTCTACTGGGAATATCACTTATGTTTAGAATACCAGGTTGCTGGCTTAAAATAATTCCACAAATGATCGAGGGAAAGGCAATTGGCAGCTTTACTGCATTAGTGGAGACATGTCTAACAATTTGTTCAAACATGAACCTTCCATAATCAAAGTTGAGCCTGGTTCCAATAGCATATATAATCCTTCCAAGAGCATTAGATATTGTTGAGATATGGTTTGTTGGCACCCAGTTGGCTGAACCTATCTTATGCAAGATAGCATATTTTACAGTTAATTTGCCAGCTGATAGATGCTTCTTGCTTGGCCATTCCTTGACTTGACCAACAGTAATTATCCTACAGACATCATTGTCTGTGGCCTCTAACTCAACAGCTCCTTTTGTTCCTCTCCCTAGGAACTTATTGATTACAGCAGGGGAGAACCTTACATACCTTCCTCTAACAAACACTTTGCAAAATTATTTGCTATTCTTGTCAAAAATATCCTCCAGGATATTCACCACAAACTCCTTCACTAAACCTTCAAAACATTGGGGCAAAGCAACAACAGTTTTCATCAGACCAGCAGTCTTGATTAATTCCATGACTTCCTTCACTTCTACAGCCTCCTTCCCTAGATCCCTCTCAACAACAACTCTTCTTTGCATAACAAACTTCCACTTGGAAGCACCATCTTCCAGATGGAAAGAAATGTTGTCCAAATGTACAGCTGCAACCTTAGTTGGAGAGTTTTTAACAGTCTTCCTTTTAGCAGGAGAGATATTTGGGACATCGTCTTCAGCATCATCTTCAGAATCAAAGCTTTCTCTGACCTTTCTTTTCTTGACTTCCACTTTACTCCATGATTTAGAAGGACCTACAACAACAGCCTTCTTACCTATTCTAGATGTCATCAAATCAACCACATACTTGCCTTTCCTGGTCTTCATTTTCTTTGCAACACTTGGTTTCAAATGATGAACCAAGGTGTCATCTTCCTCGTCTGAGCTTTCTTCTTCCAAATCAATTACCTTCTCAATAGTGTCATCTTCCTTATCTGAGCTTTTTCCACTCCACATTAATTGCTATAAATTCTCATGGATAGAAATCCCCAATTTCCCTCTTAAACATTCAAATTGATTAGCATCCAAAGCCTTTGTAAATATGTCAGCTAATTGCATTTCAGTAGTAACATGCCCCAGTGCTATGATTTTCTCTTCCACATGTTCTCTAATGAAGTGATGACGAATATCAATATGCTTTATCCTGCTGAGCTGAATAGGATTTTTAGAAATATTTATAGCACTCAGGTTATCACAGTACACTGTCATGACATCTTGTGTGACATTGTATTTTGTCAACATTTGTTTCATCAAAACCAGTTGAGAATAACTACTTCCAGCTGCTATGTATTCAGCTTGATATCTAGCACAAACACCTACATCAAAGGCAATGTCAGGTCTACTTGTTGTGAGGTATAGCAGACATCTTATCATGCTTCTGCACAAACTTTGATCTGTACTAACACCATTTTCATCTTTGGAGACTTCAAAAACATCATATTTTTCTCTTATAAAATTCATCCAGGTGTATCTGGAGAAGTCATCCACCACTACATATGCATACTTCTTCCCACCAAGGCTTTCCACCTGCATGGGTCCCATCAAATCCATATGGAGGAGTTCTAAAACTTTGGAAGTGGTGTCATGTCTGAGCTTCTGGTGTAACATCCTTGTCTGACATTCCCCACAGACTTTTCTTTCATCAATATTCAAGTTGGGAATTCCTCTAACATCTTCAACAGATATACTCCTCTTCATACCTTTAAGATGCAGATGGCTCAACCTTTGATGTCATGTCTTCACTTCTTCTTCTTTGGCTAAGGTACACATTGAAGAATAACCAGTTTCTTGAGAACTCCACATGTAACAGTTGTCTTTAGACCTGACTCCTTTCATGATCACTTAACTTTCTTTGTTAGTAATCAGACATTCAGTTTTAGTGAAGTTAACATTTAGACCTTGGTCACACAGTTGACTGATGCTTATTAAATTTGTAGTCAATCCCTTAACAAGTAGGACATTGTCAAGGTCAGGAACTCCAGGGCCTTCAAGCTTACCAATCCCCTTGATTTCACCCTTTGCTCCACCACCAAAGGTTACATAGCTTGTGGCATGAGGATGTAGACCAGTTAGTAGGTTTTTGTTTCCAGTCATGTGTCTGGAGCACCCACTGTCAAAATACCAATCTTCTTTGGCTGAAACTCTGAAGGAATTGTGAGCTATCAGACTTGTAACATTAGTCCTAGGAACCCATTGCTTTTTGTTGACAGGTCTGTGATGTTTGGGTCTAGGTTGATGATGAGCAGGACTAGGATAACCATACAACTTATAACAGAAAGGCTTTATATGGCCAAATTTTCCATAGTAATGACATCTCCATCTTTGGTGTTTTCCTTTCTGCTGTCTTCCTTTGTGATGTTGTGACATATGATGTGACATCGCAGGTTTGCTATCAGTATGGCTGCACTTAGGTTTGCCACCAGTGTAACTGCACTCGGGCTTAGATTCACTGAACCCAATGACAGACTTGTCTCCTGTTATTTGTCCAGTCTGGAGAATTTTGTCTAAGGTGTCAGATCCATTGTTTAGCATTCTTACATATTTGATCATCTCATCCAGTTTAGAATTCAAGAATACAACTTCAGTTTTTAACTTGGAGATGGTTTTCACATGTTCTGCCTTCTCATTCTCCAGCTGTGCTATCACTTTCTTCTGGATTTCAACTTGTCTACACACTTCTGCACTTCTGTGACACAACTCTTTGTAGGTAGTGGCCAACTCTTCAAAGGTTACTTCATCATCACTTGAACCTTCATCAGAACCCCATCTTCCAGTCAAGGCAGTCACAAGATTTGCAGACTCTTCTGTTTCACTTTCATCAGACCAAGTGGCAGCAAGACTCCTCTTCTGTTTCTTGAGGTAGGTCCCACATTCAGTTCTAACATGTCCATACCCATCACATTCATGGCACTGAACTCCTTTTCCTTCTTTGGACTTTTCATCTGACCTTGTTCTTCTTCCAATATTGTTGGATTTACTGATGTCAGATGCGATGTTCTTGACATTAGCGTTAGATCTTACATCCATCTTTTTCATAAGTCTGTTGAACTGTCTTTCCAGCATTGCTACATCATTTGCCAGATCTTCATCAACATCCTGACCACTTTCCTCCTCTTCCTCCTTAGTGTTTGACATGAAGGCTATGATTTTGGATTTCTTTTCAGATCCATCACACATTCCCATCTCAAATGTTTGGAGGGAACTAATTAGCTCATCAACTCTCATATTGGAGATGTCTTGAGACTCTTCTATGGCTGTCACCTTCATAGCAAATCTCTTAGGGACTGACTTGAGTATTTTCCTTACTAATTTTTCATCTAACATCTTCTCTCCCAGGGCTCCTGAGGCATTAGCAATTTCAAGGATACTCATATGAAATTCATGAATATTTTCATCTTCTTTCATCCTTAAATTTTCAAACTTGGTGGTGAGCAGCTGTAGTCTAGACATCTTCACTCTAGAGGTGCCTTCATGAGTGGTTTTGAGAATGTCCCAAGCATCTTTAGCCACCTTACAGTTGTTTATCAATTTGAAGATATTCTTGTCTACTCCATTGAATATAGCATTCAATGCTTTAGAATTTCCAAGGGCTAGATCATCCTCCTCCTTGGTCCATTGTTCTTCAGGCTTTTTATCAGTTGTAGCTTCTCCTTCCTTAGTAACTACTGGATGTTCCCATCCTGTTAACACAGCCTTCTAAGCCTTATTATCCATAGATTTTAGGAAGGCTACCATTCAAGGTTTCCAGTAGTCATAGTTGGATCCATCCAAAATAGGTGGCTTGTGAACAAATCCTCCATCTCTCTCCATAGTACCAGAAAGTATCGTCCCTAGATCTCACCCAGAACCAGAGCAGGATGCCTGCTCTGATACCAATTGAAATTCTGGTATCAGATATGAGATGTCGAAGGTAATGTCACGACACTAATATCTGAACAACACAAACAGGATAAAAGATAAAGAACGGTAATGCAAGAGACACAAGCAGTTGTTAACCCAGTTCGGTGCAACTCACCTACGTCTGGGGGCTACCAAGCCAAGAAGGAAATCCACTAAAATAGAATCAATTCAAAGACTCTCATTAAACTACATAAGTTACAGTCTTTTTCACCTGATCTCTACCCGTATGACTTCTACCTAAGAACTCTTAGATATGAGATCCCACTCACTCCCCCTCAATCACACCAGTGATATTAAACAAGAATTACTTATGAAAAGAAGACACACTTCAAAGACACACACTTGATTTTACTTAGCAGCTTCAATCAAGTAGACACACACTCATGCTTAAAAGCTTAGAGTGACAAATTACAACTCAAAAATCAGACCAATTCAATCCTCTATGGATGAATTGAATGACTTACAAGTCACACGACCACACAAGACTAAAACCCTTATTCTCTCTCAATATTTTGCTCTGTATTTCTTGTGTATCAAATCAGGTTTTTCATGTCCTTTTTATAGAAGCATTCAGCTGGGCTTGGACATCATAAAACCCTACAACTATTTTCCATTCAAATCTTCTTATGACAGTTGGTTAGATCTCTTTGGAAAATAAGTTAAATCACGTTGTAATCATTGATTGATTGCGTTTGCAATTAACTCATCAATCAAACATAGATTGCCATCAAAAGCGCAATCACATAACACATAACATTCAGACTGAATGTTCTGTGTACAGATGTCATGACATCGGGTCTGACATCCTGGAACAATCGTGCATAATTCCATTTAAATTTCCAGCAGGTACATTATATCAGATGTCATGACATCATGTATGACATCCTGAAACAATCCTGCATAATTATATTTTTAAACCTCCAGCAGGTACAAGATATCTTATGTTAAGACATCATATGTAACATCTTGTGTACACTTTTTGTTTTACCAAAATTGTTGCCAACAGTTAGAACCAACACAAACCATTTTTAGGTCTTTGGGCCTTTCAAACTTAATTTTTGTTAAAAGCAACGCATCCACTTTGAAATTTGTATCACGAACTATAAGGTTTTTATCCCTCATTTTTATGTTGGTACGTAGGCACAAGTCCGAAGGTCTTGTCAAACAGTAAAATATAATTAATGAATTCTTTTCTCATCCCCCCATTCTATTTGTTTGTAAACATCATTTTGTACCAAATACACATGCACACAAAAAGGGCTCCCTAGGAGTATCTAGGACACTTTGGGTGCTAACACCTTCCCTCTGTGTAACCAACCCCCTTACCTGTAAATCTCTGATATTTTGCTAGTTTTGATTTTAAAACTTCTTACTTCTGGGTTTTGTTCGTACTTTTTCCCTTTTCCCTTGGAAACAATAAAAGCGCGGTGGCGACTCTTGTTATTTGATGTCTAGCTTATCCATAGCTTGATGATCACGAATTTACCGCTACAGATAAAAGTAATGTAAGTCTTGTTAAGATCCTTAGGACTCCCCTGGTTTTTAAGAATGTTCAAACAAATGAGTAACATTAGGGCCAAGGGATGCATTTCTCTTAAGGCTTCTGATAGAATTATACACCTCCTCTTTAAATAAAGGAGTCTTCAGGGGGTTAGCCTGGTCTTGGGTATTCCGTTTCTGATCATTCTGGAAAAAACCATTGTAAGTTCCCATAATGCCATCCCTAAAAATATCTTATAGTACTGGATCAATATGTTTTGGATTTCCTCCTCCTTATACATGGCATCACCATTATGAGTGTTTTTATGGTGAGGATACAACTTCTTCCATCCTTATGTACCCATGAATATGTCTAATCTGGAACAAATGAATTTGTTGCCTTGCCGATTATTGGTCCATGTTTCCATAAAACCTTCATAACCTAGATCAATCAAATTACAATCAAAGAATATATTGTTAATAAAGAAAGTAAGATTAGGATCAATGGGGTTTTCTCCCCTTTTCTATTTATCATTAGTAAGTATACTCATGTCACCAAAATAAGCCACTTAATATTTTGGTTTCTTTGAGCCAGGTTAGTAATTAAGTTGCAAGTTAGAATTTTCTGGTTGTGAATGGGGTAACAATAAATATCAGTTTCCTTCCACAAAATATCATTAGGATTTAAAAATAATAGACAAAATGTAAAAGTCAAACATATTTTTATTAGAGTGTAAACATGCAAATTTACATCATTACTCCACATCAAGGATAAACCCCAACCTTCCCTTTCCCATTGTCATTACAACTAATGCTATGAATGTTGGTTAAGCTACCAACTTTAACTATGTTAGAAAAAACTTTTTCATTATCACATTTCTTAGTTTCAGAGAGAAATAAAATAGTAGGAAAATGAGTTCTTATCATGTTTTTTCAGAGCTCTGATAGTTTGGGAGTTTTCCAACCCCATGTAGTTCCATGTGAGCACTCTCATCCTTCTTTGGCAACTTTATCCATTAGGCTTGCCATGTTCATATTTGGGGAGTTACGTTGATATTTATAGTTGAGTTCCAAATCCTATATTATTCTCTTTTTATTTTGAAGCATAGTAGGATTATCTCCAGATGTAGTATTTGCTTTCACTTTACTGATAGATAGAAACTCTAGTTTCTCCATCATAGCCTTAGGTATAAGGCTTGTATGCTGATGCTAGGCTTGTTGGTTGGGATGTTACTGAATTTCCTATCCTCCTAGGTCAATTTATGCCTGCCAGATTGGTTCACCTTCATCCAAGGGCCTGTGGGGTTTATTTCAGTGATACCATGATTAGGACCCATTTCTTATTTGCAATGCTATTTGCTATGCCCCATAAATCCATTGTAGAAACAAAATAGGGGGAGTTTTTCATAGCGAAAATCAACACAATTTACTCCATTGTTCTTGCTACCATTGTGCATCCCTGGCATTATACCTTAGTTTGTGCTCAATTGAATCATGACTTTGACAATAGTAGTTTTGTCAGGAATATAAAAAGTGCCTAATTCCATAACTTCACTAAGATGAGTTCATAGTTTTTGCCCCATTTGGGTAGTTTTCCATTAGTAGAGAGTCCCCATATCTTGACCCAAACTGGTACTTTTGAGAAATCTAAACAGTTAATTATTGTGCGTCCATCCCATTCTTGTAGGACCACCCACAAATTACGGAACAACCATGGGCTTCCTTTCAAGATTCGTATGTGATCTTTTTTTTCCTGTCCATAGTGTTGTTGAATTGCGTTATCCACTTCTTTAACCACCAAGTTTGTTGTGTTGCACCATATGTTAGCTAGGGTTGTTTACATTAAACCACGATGAATAGGTTTTCCGTAGCCATTTTTCCCAATAAACTTTTTCTAGGGAGTTCGTTGGGATCTTGTACATCATAATCTTCATACAGAAAAACTTAGGTTCAGTTGAAATTCCCTTAGCATTGGAATCAATATCTTCGTTCGTCCTTTCTTGTGGCATGTCTATCAAAGGAAGGTTATGCTAATTCCTCATAGGAGAGCGATTATGTTGTGATGGAGCTCCTAATTGAGTTGATTGTGATGTTGTTGAATTTGATTGCAGTATTTTTGATTTGTTTCTTTATCTTTCTTTTTTCCAGGGGACTTCTTAACAAGGAATTGGATTCTGTTTGTATCGGAGCTAGTGCCGATATGCTCCATGGAACTAAGAATCAGAGATCCGATGACACTAGATAAGAGAAAATGGGTGCTCACAAAGAGAGCAAAGGAAAAAAAAAAGAGGGTGCAAAAGTACAAAACAGACTAATAATAAAAATAAAAAATAAAAATCGAAACGATAAGAGAACACCTATAACAAGGAACACACCATAAGTAGAGAGGGAAACCTGAGAGAAACACGAGTTAAGAAACTGGACTGAAAAATAAAAAATCAGAAAAGAATGACTCAACTATTTCAACTCAAAACAAAATCGAAAAAAAAAAATCTAAGATCGAGAGTAAGACAAATTGAAAAGATCAATATTGACCTTGACAACATTCTTATATTTATATAGAAAAGTTAAAAAAAAGAAAAGAAAACTCTGGTCGAAGAGATAATAGTAGCTAACCCTTTCCATTTAGAATTTGAGATCAGTACATTGTACACGTTACTCATCCACGTATCCTCTAAAAAATCACAATCAAATCTCATTTGAAAAGATAATAGTAGCATACTTAGCTTACTTATGAAGCTATAAATATACACTCCATTCTCATTTTAAATATGATACATTAATTAACATGACTAAAATTAATTCTTATTTCCATTAAAAAAATTGAAAAAATCCATTTTTTTTATTTCACATAATTTCGAAGAAGATTAACTAACTTCAAACTTCGCAGTAGAAATCTTGTATTTGTAAATATAATATGTGAGTTAAATATTTTTATCCTAGAACAATAAAATAGTTCCGTAATGTCATGTGATAGTAGTACAGAAAGATTCTCTCACTATCTAATAGCTATTCCCCTGTCTTTTTTCCGTAACAATCTAAGCATTCTCATGTGCCTGAACTTTTTCAAACCTATATTCAGGAGTATCTAACTAGTACGTGTACATATAATTATATGTCTGCCAATTGTTTATGCAAAATTATCATGTATGTCTTGAAACAAACAGAGCTGGTATTTGACACAAAAAGTATGAGTATGATTGTTAATATCTTTCTCATCGTTAATAATGATAATATTTTATTTTCTTTAAATTTACAAATAAAGTTTAAAAAAAATTATAGAGTTATAATCCCATATGTCATTATCCTTTTACACCACTTTTTTTTTTCATTTCCTTTTTGACAATAAGGTACTAAAGGATACTTGTCATTTCCTATTTCCATGAACGTGTTTTTCTTTATACTAGTAATAGATTTTCAAACTTGCTTAACCATTCTAATGACACAATATATGATCACTTTTAGTTTTATGGTGTGACATCACTCCTAACATTAATCCATATCTACACAATATTACTGCACCTTTCCATCTATCTCAGCATTCATCTTCTAATGATAATTTGCAAGATATGCATACTGACATAGATCTTAAATTGAATTTCATTGTTTCAAAAAATCCACAAGAATTTTCAACCCACCATTATATCTAAAGGATTACCTTACACTCTTCAAAGAGTAATTTAATCATGCTCTCTTAAATAAAAATAAAAAGGGATCGGTTACCCCGTTCTCCCGCTACGCAATTGATATTTCTTAGAAATTTAAATTCAAATTTAAGAGTTCCTATAAATACTTCAATCTTAAGGAGAAAGAGGGAGATATTCATACTAATACTAGATACACAAAGGTTTTCACCTTTATATGTGAGTTAACTCTCAGTCTTACAACAATCCCTAAAACCTCTGGAGACCCTTAAATACTAGGGATTGTCACGTATTGTACTTTTAGTAAGTACACACTGTGTCACATAAAAATCCTAAAGACATCCTCCTTTTTAGCCATCCAACTCAAATTTGATGGTTTACATATCCTTTTATTTCTCTTTCATTTTATTTTACACATAAATATATATAAATTGTGTGACTTCTGAGATGATATGATCTCTAACTTTCACCGCTAAATTAGAAACATTTTTTTTAACTTACATTCCATGTACTTCGTCTTACTTCTGATTAGGAAAAAATTATGCATTTCTAAAGCTCTTCTCCAAGTCTTTAACCTCACATTTAAATCCCAATTTTACTCTTCAAGTAGGACTATATCATCTGCTAAAATCATATATCTCGATGCTAGCTCTTGAGTGTGTTCCATAAGTATATTCAAAATTAAAGTAAAGAGATAGAGACTTATGGTTAAACCTTGATGAAAACATATTTTAATGGGAAAATTGTTCGTATCTCCACCTTATACGCACACACTAGATGATACCCCTTCACACATATTTAAGATAATTCGAATATATGCAATCCTAACTCCTTTATCTTCTAGGGATATCCACAAAATCTATTTAGGAACTCTATCATATGCATTTTCCAAGTCATTAAAAAATAATTGCAAGTCTTGTTGCTCCATATAATATCGCTCTATCACACGTCATAATAGACATATTACTTTCATGGTCGATCTCCCAGATATGAAATCAAATTGATTCTTAGAGACACGAGTATCTTTTTTTAGTCTTTGTTCAATCATTCTTCCCCCATAATTTGATCAATTTTGTATATTCTCATTGTTCTTATAGACTGGAACTAAAGTTCTTATTCTCCATTCATCTAGTATTTCCTTTAACCTCATAATTTTGTTAAAGAGTTTGGAGAGACACTCAATACCTCTATGTCCAAGAATTTCCACACTTCAATAGATGTGTTGTCTGGCCTAACCGCCTTACTGTTACTCATCGTTTTCAATGTTTCTTTTACCTCTTGTTTTAGAATTCGACGATAGTAATTATAGTTTTTATCCTCTTCTCTAATGTCGCGCTTGCTAGAATCTTATGAGATATCATATCCTTTACTAAATAAATTGTAAAAATACGTCTTCCACCTATCCTTTATATCCTTTTCATGAACCAAAAATTTTCCTTCTTCATCTTTAATACACTTCACTTGATCTAAATATTTTATTTTTCTCTCTCTTTCCTTAGAAAGCCTATATATAGATTTGTCTCTTTCACTAGTTTCTAATGATTAGTAAAATCCGTAAAAATATTGAGTTCTTGCTTCACTTACTGCCTTCTTGCTTTACTCTGAACACTTCCATTCGACCATCACGATTCTTTATCCGTAGGTTAAATACCTCTTTATTCTTCCAACGTCTATTTATCTACTTTTCTAATCTTTTGGGTCATCTTATTTCACATATCATTTTCACTTCCTTGTGGTTGTCCAAACCCTCCCTCCAAGATATTGTGTTGAAAACTTCCTTATTTTTCACTCTTCAATTACCACTACTTGATTCATGGTGCTACCATGTAAAGTTTTCTCTTTTCTCTCCTCTCGATTCTTACATCCATATCAATATTTTATGTTGGATAGTCAAGCTCTTTCCTAGAATAACTTTATTGTCCAAGCAAATCTTCCTAACTTTCTAATAAGAAATAAATAGATCTAAGAACATGTCACCCTAATCTTATATATGATAAGATGCTATCAATTTTTCTAAACTAGATATTAACTATTATATGATCAAAAGTCGATGAAAACTTCATGATGGATTTACCATCCGCATTTATCTCCTCGAGACCACACCCGTATGCACACGCTCAAAACCTCTTGTTACGCTCCCTACATGTCCATTTGTATCCCATCACAGAAAAGCTTATCTTCTTGGGATATATCGTTAAGTGAGCATTCTAAATTCCTATAAAATTTTACCTTAATGTGTAATGCTAACCTAACTTGAGGTGCATAATCACTAATACATTAAAGGTGTTTTGTTCCACTGCAAAATTTAAGGCTATGATTTGATCTCCTACTCTTTTCACATCCACAATATTCTTTTTTCACTCATTGTCCATAATAATCCCACCTCATTTAACGATCTAACATTTTCGGTGTATCGAAGCTTAAATTCAAAGTTGTGTAATTCTTTCATATTTTCAACTGTCCAATTAGTTTCTTGTAGGCATATGAAATTCATCTTCCTTCCATTTTCATAATGAATCATACTCTCGCGAACTATCTTCTTTACCCACACCCGTTCACGAAAATGTAGAAACCCTTGCTAATTTTAACTATGTCCATGTTGCGATGCAATAACCCTTGATCTTTTGATATTGTACTTGAGCCATAGAATAAGTAGTTTATAAGCAACAACCTATCATTCATATTATTTTATAGTTGATTAATATCATAGAGATTCAACAAAATTTTACGTTGATTCTCATTTGCATAATACAACCATCTTCTTTTATTCAAACATGGAACTGACTATGCACAGTTAATATAGATATGATTAATTTATAAAAATAAATATAGTAAAATAAAAATAGAAAATATAAAGTTGAAAATATAAACAATATTAATTGTGAAAAAATTGTACTTTGCTAACGTGACACTCTTATAAAAGTAGCATTATTTATACCAAAAAAATATGCCTCTGACCAAATTAAGCATATTGAAACATCCTTATCATAAGCTAAATTAGCCTTTAATTTAGCTAAACATACATTGATTTTGATTGATGATTAGGAAGATAATGCATAATATATGGTACAATGCACTTATCTTAATGCACATTGTTGCTTAATATGCGAATTAACTTTATTTGGAAAAAGGGTCAATAAAGCTGAGTTTAAACACCTTACACAACATAGTGTTGAAGTTGATAGGTAATCTTTCTGTCCCTACCTAAAGATTACCCTATCGCAAAATGATGTAACCCTATAAATTCCATGATTAGGTATATGAACTTATTTTTCCATTATTATTATTTTATATTATAATATATAATACTAATATAGTTCTAATGGTTACGTTGTAGATGATAGGTCCTTTCTCCAGTGCTGTTATATTCAAACGTGCGTGCACGATATATAAAACAACATGTGCCCAAACAGTGTTCTTTTGAGTCTGAAACATGTAGTACTAATTTGTTGGCTATATTTATGTAGTTAGGCATGGATTTGTGATTCAGAATAAAGTAGCATATCAAATTTGTGATTGGATTACTAAGGTTGAAAAAAGAAAATTAATAACTCGAAAAAATGATTTTATCTGAATAAGCCATTGCAGACAAAATATTTTTTTACATAAGCCGAAGGAGAAAAATGCAGGCTAAGAAGAAATCATAATAGCCGTTAATTGTGATTTTTTTTTTACGTGTGTCGTCTTGTTTGCAGCAGAGCAGAAAGTTGGAAAATTTATTGAGATGTATCTAATATAGTTGAAGTTGTTTGGTTTAAAACCAAAGTTAATTAAGATTTATGATTGTTATATTTATTATGTAATAGTTAAATTATTTAGGTTTATATAAGTAGATATTTTGTAATTCAGTTTGTATAACATTCAATAATATCAATCTTTATTTTCTTTATTTTCTCTCTCTTTCTCTTATCACTAAAAGTGTCTCACGCACTAATAAATTGGTATCTAGAACTCCGATTAAATTCTTGATCGTATTTTTAAGAATCACACGTCGTGTTGGATTTGTGCTCCCTTCCTATGTGGAGAAATATCCAAATATGATTAACTCATTTGTCTCACTTATTTAAGTAAAAATGATCAATTTAGGATTGAGAGAGATAGAGAGAAAATAGGGATTCAAAAGAGAGAAAATAGGAGAGAAACTCATTCCCGTTTTACAGCAAACAGTCTCACTAAATAAACCTATTAACCGTCGGATCGAGCTCAAATTTGAAGGACAGGTTCGTAACACACACACATATATATATATATATATATATATATATATATATATATATATATATATATATATATATATATATATATATATATATATATATATATATATATATATAACTTTTGACCGTTCAAAATTTCAAAATAATGTCTGAGGTGAGAGTTATCTACTTCGAACTGAAGCTGCAGATTTGAGAAATTTTTCAGCTTTTTGATTCTTATTTGTAAGTTAGTTTACTTTGTGATTTGCGGTTATTCGCACTAGTTTGTGAATTACTTTAAGACTATCTTATACCGTTAATTGATTATAGTGAAATTATTTCTTTGGTATGGACGACTCATGGTTTTTACTCTCATATTGAGGAATTTTCTACGTTAAAAATATCACTGTTCTTTTTTGTCTTTATTTATTCAATTTTCCGTCTTATATTTGTTGTTGATCCTTAAGGTTTCTACAAGTATGAGGAGTTTTATAGCCGTTGCATATTGGTTTATTATTATGTCTTAATTTTCCATGAGAGTGGCATCAGGACTCTTGGTTAAGGACTATTTTACTTGTTTTAATGATGGAGTCAAATACAAAGATGAGGATGGTATTGTTGAATGGTTCTAATTACCATTTATGGAAGGGCAAGATGAAAGACTTACTATCTGTGAAGAAATTGTATTTACCGATTTTTAGTTCTGCAAAGCCGAATTCTGTGTCTGATGAAGAATGTGTGTTTGAACATCAATAAGTATGTGCTTTTATTCGACAATATGTAGAAGATAATGTTTACAATCATATTTCTAATGAGACACTTGCAAAAACTTTGTGGGAGAATATAGAGTCCTTGTATGCCTCTAAATCAGGGAATAATAAATTGTTCTTGTTGAGTAGCTTCATGAGTTTGAAGTATAAGGAAGGGACTTCTATTTCATATCACTTGAGTGAATTTCAAGGGCTCCTTGATCAGATGTTAGGAGTGAGTATCAAATTTGATGATGGAATTTTGGTGCTTTCTATTGCTATCTTTACTAGAGTCTTGGGAGACGTTTTGGGTTTCTATCACAAGTTCTGCTCCAAGAGGTGTTGTTTCTTTGGAAATGGCTAAGGGTGTTATTCTTAATGAGGAAATGAGAAGGAAGGCACATGGTTCTTCATCTCAACCCAAAGTACTTGTCACTGAAAATAGGGGTATAAGTCATAAAAAGGAACCAAATGGTGGTAGAGAGAATATCAGAAGTAAGTCCAAGCCGCGATACAAGAATCCGGGGTGTCATTATTGTCAAAATAGGACACATACAAAAGTATTGCAATCAGTGGAAAAGATATAACAAAGACAAGAAAGGTAAGTCTAAAGAAAGAGACCATGAAGATCCTGATGATGACTGTGTTATTACTCCTACTAGTGATGATCTTGTTATGCTCTGTGATAATGAGTCTGTTAATCTTGTATTAGACGAGAGCATGTGGATAGTTGACAGTGGTGTTACATTGCATGTACACCAAGGAAGGATCTTTTCACATCTTATACTTCTGGTGATTTTGGAATGTTGAAGATGGGTAATGATGGTGTATCTAAGGTAATTGGTGTTGGTGATGTTTGCTTCAAAACCAACATGGGAATGTAATTGTTGCTTAGAGGTGTCAAACATGCTCCAGATGTTCGCTTTAATTTGACCTTTGTGCATATGCTAGATGATTGTGGTTATGATTATCACTTTGGTTCTGGAAAGTGGAAACTCAACAAAGGTTTGGTTGCTAGGGACAATGTGAATGCTATCGATATGGATGCAACTTTGTGACACAAAAGACTTAGTCATATTAGTGAAAAGGGGATGAATGTTTTGGCCAAAAATAATGTTCTTCCTGGACTAAAGAATGTAGATTTGGAGAAGTGTTCACATTGCATGGCTGGTAAACAGACTAAAGTATCTTTCAAGAAACATCCTCCCTCAAGGAAGTCAAAGTTGCTTCAATTGGTACATTCTGATGTTTGTTGTCCATTAAAGATAAAATCCTTTAGTGGTGCACTTTATTTTGTTACCTTTATTGATGATTGCTCTAGGAAACTATGGATTTATTCCTTAAAGACAAAAGACTAAGTGTTGGAAAAGTTCAAAGAAATCCTTGCTTTTGTTGAGAGGAAGACAGACGAGAAGTTGAAATGTGTTCGTTCAGACAATGATGGAGAGTATTGTAGACCATTTGATTCCTATTGCAAGCAGCATGGTATTGTACATGAAAAGACTCCTCTTAAAACTCCTCAATTGAATGGTTTAACATAGAGTATGAATCGAACATTAATTGAGAGAGTAAAGTGTATGCTCTTAGAAGCTAAGTTGCCTAATCATTATTGGGGCGAGACACTTTACACGGAAGTGTATGTTCTTAATCTCACTCCTACTGTTGCTTTGAACAGTGAAGTTCCAGACAAAATTTGGTTTGGAAAGAATGTCAAGTATAATCATTTGAGAGTCTTTGGTTGTAAGGCTTTTGTGCATATTCCAAAGGATGAAAGGTCCAAGTTGGATGCAAAGTCAAAACAATGTATAGTTATCGGCTATGGTCTAGATGAGTTTGGTTACAAGTTGTATGATCCTGTAGGGAAGAAGCTTATTCGAAGCCGTGATGTGGTGTTTATGGAAGACCAAACTATTGAAGACATTGATAAGATATAGAAGGATACACCTAAGAAAGATATCAGGTTTCCTAATGTTGATCCAGTTTGGTTACCTAATCATAATCTAAATGCTATTGGTGGTGATAAACACAATGGTGAGTCATATGATTATGTTGATGATCAACAACTTGGAGATGAGGTAAATATTCTAACTAATGATGGTGAAGGGGAGAGCGATATATCACAAGATGAGAATCTTGGTAAAGCTCCAGAATCATCTCAAGTTTAACTTAGGAGGTGTAACAGGAAGAAACAACCTTATATAAGGTATAATTCTGATGAGTATGTGAACTTGATTGATGAGGGTGGACCCGAGTGTTTTCAAGAGACCATGGAAAGTGATGGAAATAAAAAATGGATGGATGTAATGCATGATAAGATGAAATCGTTGCATGATAATCAGACTAATGATTTAGTGAAGCTGCCTAAAGGCAAAAGGGCTTTGGAAAATATATGGATTTATAGAGTTGAATAAGAGAGTAACTCTAAGTCTCTAAGATATAAAGCCAGATTATTAGTGAAAGGTTTCCATCAAAGAAATAGTGTTGATTTTATTATATTTTCTCACCTATTGTATAGATGTTATTAGTTATAGCCGTGTTGAGTTTGGCTGCTACTCTTTATTTAGAGGTTGAGGAAATGGATGTGAAAACGGTTTTCCTTCATGGTGATTTGGAGGAAAAGATCTACATGAAACAATCTGATGGTTTTCAAGTTAAAGGTAAATAAGATCATGTGTGTATATTGAGAAATAGTTTATATGGGTTGAAGTAAGATCCAAGGTAGTGGTACAAGAAGTTTGAGTCTGTTATGCGTGATCAAGGATACCAAAAGACTACTTCAGATCATTGCGTCTTTGTTAGAAAATTTTCTGACAATGACTTCATTATCCTGTTGTTATATGTTGATGATATGCTTATTATAGGGAATATTATTTTTAACATTAAAAGGTTAAAGAAGAAATTGGGGGAGTCATTTTCCATGAAAGACATGGGAGCAGCTAAACAGAATCTTGGTATTAGAATCATGCGTGACAGAAAAGAGAAGAAACTTTGGATGTTACAAGAACAATATATGGAAAGAGTGCTGCAAAGATTCAAAATGGAAATTTTTAAGGCGGTAAGCACTCCTCTCGCTACTTATTTCTGTTAGAACAATATTTGGTTATGCATCTATACCTTGAGTTTTGATGATAATAATATTGTATTTGTGTGAGAATAATTTTGGTACCCTAATGGTTTGTTATTGTGTATCTTTAACAACCATTTCTGATTCTGAATATATGAAGTGCAACATCATCAGTTTCTGAATAATGTGTTCCAAATCCGCTTCTGCACCAACTATTAAAAGTTCTGTAAGATGTTCAATATTGTTGATGCAATGATCTTTCTGCTTCTATGCTGATTCACTCCTGAGAAGCTTCTGAGGAGACACTATGTTGCTGCTGAAATGTTCTCTCAATTCATGCTTCTGGACGTGACTCTGATCACCAAACTTCTGAACAATGGCAAGCTTCTGAAGTTGTGTTATGTAGCTGAAGATTCTGAATATCTCAAGCCAGACGATTGAAGTTATCAAGGTTCTGACTGAAGTATCTGAAGACTCGGAAGATTCTGAAGATCTCAAGGCAGAACACTGACGCTATCAAGGTTTTGACAAAGGATTATAAAGTTTCTGAATCTAGCTTTATGTTTTTTCATTTCATGCTTCATCAACTTTCATCATAAGTGTAGTAATAAATTCATGACCACTGAGCTATTGGTTAACTCAACGTCAATAAAACCAGAGTCGCCACCACACTTTTATTGTTTATAAAGGAAAAAGGGAAAAAGTACGAACAAAACCCAAAGATAAGTAGTTTTAAAATCAAAACTAATAAAATGTCAAAGATTATAGGTAAGGGGGTTGGTTATACAGAGGGAAGGTATTAACACCCAAAGTGTCTTAGGTACTCCTAGGGAGCCCTTTTTTGTGTGCAAGTGTTTTAGTTAAAATGATGCCTGTTAAAAATTGAATGTGGGGATGAGAAAAGAATTCATTTATTTATATTTTTGTGTTTGACAAGACCTTCGATCTTATGCCTACGTACCAACATAAAAATGAGGGATCAAAATCTCGTAGTTCGTGGTAAAAATTTCAAAGATTGGTGGATTGATTTTAACAAAAAATTAAAGATATTTTGTTATAAATGGGAGAATATTCAACCAAACATCCACCTATAATGAGTGCTTTACAACATTTAAGAGGGATGGCTCGAACTTGGATTCAACCAACATCTATGCCACTAACCCCTAATAAATGGAAAGACTTATAATCAATATATCATGGAATGGGAGAATTATATCTCAACCAAAGATAACTCAAATCTAAATGATCTCTTTTGAAAAAGTTAAAAGAAAAAGGCACAAAGTGGCCAAAAGGAATTAGATGAGGTTGTACACCAAGGAAGGATTTTTTCACATCTTATACTTCTGGTGATTTTGGAATGTTGAAGATGGATAATAATGGTGTATCTAAGGTAATTGGTGTTGGTGATGTTTGCTTGAAAACCAACATGGGAATGTAATTTTTGCTTAGAGGTGTCAAACATGCTCCAGATGTTCGCTTTAATTTGACCTCTGTGCATATGCTAGATGATTGTGGTTATGATTATCACTTTGGTTCTGGAAAGTTGAAAGTCAACAAAGGTAACTTGGTCATGACTAGAGGGGAAAAGCTTTCTAAACTATATTGGACAAATGCTTTGGTTTCTAGGGACAATGTGAATGCTAGGAAACTATGAGTTTACTCCTTTAGTGGTGCACTTTATTTTGTTACCTTTATTGATGACTGCTCTAGGAAACTATGAGTTTACTCCTTGAAGACAAAAGACCAAGTGTTGTAAAAGTTTAAAGAATTCCATGCTTTGGTTGAGAGGAAGATAGACGAGAAGTTGAAATGTGTTTGTGCAGACAATGATGGAGAGTATTGTAGACCATTTGATTCCTATTGCAAGCAACATGGTATTGCACATTAAAAAACTCCTCATAAAACTCCTCAATTGAATGGTTTAGCATAAAGTATGAATCAAAAACTAATTGAGAGAGTAAGGTGTATGCTCTCAGAAGCTAAGTTTCCTAATCATTATTAGGGAGAGACACTTTACACGGAAGTGCATGTTCTTAATATCACTCCTACTGTTGCTTTGAATAGTGAAGTTCTAGAAAAAAATTGGTTTGGCATGAATGTCAAGTATGATCATTTGAAAGTCTTTGGTTGTAAGGATTTTGTGAATATTCCAAAGGATGAAAGATCCAAGTTTGATGCAAAGTCAAAACAATGTATACTCATCGGCTATGGGCTAGATGAGTTTGGTTACAAGTTGTATGATCCTGTAGGGAAGATGCTTATTCGAAGTCGCGATGTGGTGTTTATGGAAGACCAAACTATTGAGTACATTGATAAGGTAGAGAAGGCTACACCTAAGAAAGATATTAGTTTGTATAATATTGATCCAGTTTAGTTACCTAGTCATAATCTAGATGCTATTGATGGTGATGAACACAATGGTGAGCCATATGATTATGTTGATGATCAACAACTTGGAGATGCGGTAAATATTCCAACTAATGATGGTGAATGGGAGAGCGTCATATCACAAGATGAGAATCTCGGTGAAGCTCCAGAATCATCTCAAGTTCAACTTATGAGGTGTAACGGGAAGAGACAACCTTATACAAGGTATAATTCTGATGAGTATGTTACCTTGACTAGTGAGGGTGAACCCAGGTGTTTTCAAGAGACCATAGAAAGTGATGGAGATAAAATATGGATGGATGCAATGCATGATGAGATGAAATCATTGCATGATAATCACACTTATGATTTAGTGAAGCTGCCTAAAGGCAAAAAGGCTTTGGAAAACATATGGATTTATAGAGTTGAACATGAGAGTAACTCTAAGTCTCCAATATATAAAGTCATATTATAAGTGAAAGGTTTTCGTCAAAGAAAGGGTGTTAATTTTATTATATTTTCTCACCTGTTGTAAAGATGTTATCAATTAGAACCATGTCGAGTTTGGCTGCTAGTCTTGATTTAGAGGTTGAGGAAATGGATGTGAAAATGACTTTCCTTCATGGTGATTTGGAGGAAATGATCTACATGAAATAATTTGATGGTTTTCAAGTGAAAGGTAAAGAAGATATTGTGTGTATATTGAGAAATAATTTATATGGGTTGAAGTAAGCTCCAAGATAGTGGTACAAGAAGTTTGAGTCAGTTATGTGTGATCGAGGATACGAAAAGATTACTTCAGATCATTGTGTCTTTGTTAGAAAGTTTTCTGACGATGACTTTATTATCCTGTCGTTATATGTTGATGATATGCTTATTGTAGGGAAAAGTATTTATAATATTAACATGTTAAAGAAGAAATTGGGGGAGTCATTTGCCATGAAAGACATGGGAGCAGCTAAATAGATTCTTGGTATTAGAATCACGGAGACATAAAAGAGAAGAAACTTTGGATGTTACAAGAACACTATATCGAAAAAGTGCTACAAAGATTCAAAATGGAAAGTTCTTAGGATGTAAGCACTCCTCTCGCTACTCATTTCTGTTAGAACAAGATTTGGTTATGCATTTATACCTTGAGTTTTGATGATAACAATATTGTATTTGCGTGAGAACAATTTTGGTACCCTAACAGTTTGTTATTGTGTAGCTTTAACAACCAATTCTGATTCTGAATATATGACGTGCAACATCATCAGTTTCTGAACAATGTGTTCCAAATCCGCTTTTGCGCCAGCTATTAGAAGTTCTAAAAGATGTTCAATAATTCTGCTGCAATGATCTTTCTGCTTCTATGCTGATTCACTCCTTAGAAGCTTCTGAGGAGACACTATGTTGCCGTTGCAATGTTCTCTTAGTTCATGCTTCTGGACGTGACTCTGATCACCAAACTTCTGAAGAATGACAGGCTTCTGAAGTTGTGTTATGTAGCTGAAGTTATGAAGATCTCAAGCCAGATGATTGAAGTTATCAAGGTTCTGACTGAAGATTCTGAAGAATCAGAAGATTATGAAGATACTGAAGATCTCAAGCCAAAATACTAACGCTATCAAGGTTCTGACAAAAGATTTTGAAGTTTCTGAATCCAGCTTTATATTTCTTTATTTCATGCTTCACCAGCTTTCATCAGAAGCCAATGAACATGAAGATAAGATCAAATGGAAATGTGATCAAATAGTACATAGTACAAATAAAACATCCTTTCCACTACCTAATTTCGTGGGCAAGGATAGTACTATACATCACACCTGTCAGTGGTTTTGTAGGCGAAGGACAATACGTAGTATCACTCCTCTCCCATCCAACAGTGGACAACCTCTCTATGAGCTTTTCCCTTTTTACCCTCCAACGGTCTTCTTCTTATGCTATATAAGTGAGACTTGGAGACTTGAAGAAAACATCGGTGACCCAATATTTTGACAAGTTTATTTTCTGTGTGTAAAGCCATCAATTGTTTGTACGCAAGTTTTCTTTAAGTGTTTGCTATTTATTTGTGTAAAATCTGCTTGTATAAAAGCATCTTGTAACACATAAAATATTATTCAAACTGTTTGTTTGATTCTTTGGGGAGGTTATCCTTGAGAAGACAAAAAAGGTTGTTCTTTGTGAGTCCTTAAGGAGACTAGGATATAGTTGGATCCTTGAGAAGACAAAGAAGGTTATTTTTTGTGATTATTCTAATATGTTGATTATAATGGATTAAGTCCTTGTGTATAAGGAAAAACCACCTTGGCGGGTGGACCAGAGTAGCTTTGAGTTTCAAGCGAACCAGGTTAAAAAATACTTGTGTTTTTATCTCTTTGTTATTAACTTGTTAGTGGTGTTCTTGTTTTGGAAAAAGCTTTTGCTTGTAAAACCCAATTCAAACCCCCCTTTCTTGTGTTTTTCACACGTTCAATAGGCATTAGAGCTCCGATTATGATTGTGATAAAAAGTTTTATCAAAACCTTACCGTGTTCAGTACCGATCCAGTTTGTGTGAGAAATAATGGTCGTTGCTAACGCTGCAAACATTGTTAACAATAATGAAAGAGATCACTATAGTGCAAAACCACCAATCTTTAATGGTGAGAAATTTGACTATTGGAAAGATAGAATATAAAGTTTCTTTCTCGGTTACGATGTTGATCTCTTGGATCTTGTAGTCGATGGCTATGTTCAACCAGTGAATACTGAAGGAAATATTATAGCATGAAGTGCTATGACTGATCAACAGAAGAAAGACTTCAAAAATCATCACAAGGTCGGAACCGTATTGCTTAATTCTATCTCTTACACGGGGTATGAGAAGATAGTAAACAAAGATTATGCCAAATCCATTTTTGACTTTCTAAGGATGACTCATGAGGGAAATGCTCAAGTAAAGGAGACAAAGGCCTTGACCTTAATCTAGAAGTACGAGACATTCAAAATGGAAGATGATGAAACAATTGAGACTATGTTCTCAAGGTTTCAGATGCTTGTTGCAGGACTGAAAGTTCTGGACAAAGGATACTTTACAGTTGACCGTGTCAAGAAAATTATCAAAAGAAATTCCAAAAAACGGAGACTTATGGCAACTGCCTTGAAGCTTGAAAATGATCTCAATGGTATCGGTGTTGAAGAACTTGTTAGTTCTTTAAGAAGTAACGAGATTGAGCTCGAAGAAGATGAACCTCAGAAAAGAGGTAAATATGTTTCCCTAAAGTCAAAGCATGAGAAGACAAAAACCTATCAAGCTGAGGAAGAATCAAAAGGATCTGATGAAGACTCAAAAGATGATGATGAGCTGTCTCTAATATCAAAAAGAGTCAACAGACTCTGGAAGCACAATAAAAATGGTCAAGGAAAGTTCAGAGGAGCCAGAAGGACTGCTAGTCGTTTTGATTCTTGGTCTGGACAAAAGAAGCAAGGTTCTAGAAAAGAAGTTATCTGATTTGAGAGCAAGGAGCAAGACCACTACAAAAATGATTGTCCTAAGCTGAAAAAGGCTAGAAGGCCTAAAAAGAATTTTTCCAAATGCAAAAAGGGATTGATGGCCACATGGGATGACTCAAAATCCGTAGAAGAATATTGCGACAAAGAAAAAACCAACGTTGCACTGATGGCAACTACAGATGATCCCACAGGTTCCAAAGAACCATAAGACAAGGTACTATCAGAATCAGAATCCGACTCCGATTCTAAAGAGGTATTTTCTAAC